>NC_066583.1:141506426-141817511 GCF_024323335.1 Lathyrus oleraceus | reverse complement strand
AGTTTGAAAAGGTGCTGGAAATAAAGGTTTGACAAAATATAAATGTAAAGGTAAAAGCAATGATGAAAGACTTTGAAGATAAAGGCAATTCGACAGAAGGCTTAAATAGAAATAAAGACAGTAAATGGTTTAATTTAAGTAACTTGCATTAAAAAGATAACATGGAATGTAATCATGGTATTCTTCATACATATATTTTCAGCAAAGACTCGTTTCTCTCGCTCCGGTACTTTGAGTATTTTTAGTGAATTTTGTATATCAGTTTGAACACACGAAATCTAAAAACTAAGACTCCTATTTATAACAATTCGACCCTAACGATCTCTACACAGATGATTGCCACGTTCGACGTTTTCAAGCGCTGCGTGTCTCAGATGCTTCCACGTGTTCGCCTGACGAAACTACTTCGTTTGAATTTCAAATCTTTCCCGGTCGAAACTTCGAATCTGCCAAACGCCGATGTCGAAGAGAACTTGTGGAGATCCTAAAATCTTCTAAGTCTTAAGCTTCGACAAAAAGGTTCATTCTCCCAAGAAAAGGATTTAATAAATAGCTTTACAAAGCCTATTTATATTATTCTCCAAAACATAATATTTTCAAAGAACTTCAACATAATGGTCGAAAACTCCAGCTAACAATAACACAATGTTGACGAACGAAATTAAACCGAATACGCATACCAGTAATTTCTGACAAACAACCGCTAGTCCTCCAATATTATTAATCTTGGTAACTTACATGATCGACTAGATTGATCATAGGACATGTGTCTCAAGAACTAGTGTTATGGTGATTTGATTCATGATTAAGTTTGTTTCTGGTTTATGAATGGTAATTAGGGTTCTTTATCTAGCGTTAATGGTACAAAGTAAAAGGTGTTTCGACAATAAACTCTAAACGAAATCTAAAGGCTTATGACTTTAAAGATAAAGGATAAATTGCAGTAATTCTGTAAAAAGGTTTTTTTAAAGATAACAAAGGTAATTGGCAAAAGTAAAGATAAATAACTTGAAGTAAAAGGTTTTAAGTTTGAAAAGGTGCTGGAAATAAAGGTTTGACAAAATATAAATGTAAAGGTAAAAGCGATGATGAAAGACTTTGAAGATAAAGGCAATTCGACAGAAGGCTTAAATAGAAATAAAGACAGTAAATGGTTTAATTTAAGTAACTTGCATTAAAAAGATAACATGGAATGTAATCATGGTATTCTTCATACATATATTTTCAGCAAAGACTCGTTTCTCTCGCTCCGGTACTTTGAGTATTTTTAGTGAATTTTGTATATCAGTTTGAACACACGAAATCTAAAAACTAAGACTCCTATTTATAACAATTCGACCCTAACGATCTCTACACAGATGATTGCCACGTTCGACGTTTTCAAGCGCTGCGTGTCTCAGATGCTTCCACGTGTTCGCCTGACGAAACTACTTCGTTTGAATTTCAAATCTTTCCCGGTCGAAACTTCGAATCTGCCAAACGCCGATGTCGAAGAGAACTTGTGGAGATCCTAAAATCTTCTAAGTCTTAAGCTTCGACAAAAAGGTTCATTCTCCCAAGAAAAGGATTTAATAAATAGCTTTACAAAGCCTATTTATATTATTCTCCAAAACATAATATTTTCAAAGAACTTCAACATAATGGTCGAAAACTCCAGCTAACAATAACACAATGTTGACGAACGAAATTAAACCGAATACGCATACCAGTAATTTCTGACAAACAACCGCTAGTCCTCCAATATTATTAATCTTGGTAACTTACATGATCGACTAGATTGATCATAGGACATGTGTCTCAAGAACTAGTGTTATGGTGATTTGATTCATGATTAAGTTTGTTTCTGGTTTATGAATGGTAATTAGGGTTCTTTATCTAGCGTTAATGGTACAAAGTAAAAGGTGTTTCGACAATAAACTCTAAACGAAATCTAAAGGCTTATGACTTTAAAGATAAAGGATAAATTGCAGTAATTCTGTAAAAAGGTTTTTTTAAAGATAACAAAGGTAATTGGCAAAAGTAAAGATAAATAACTTGAAGTAAAAGGTTTTAAGTTTGAAAAGGTGCTGGAAATAAAGGTTTGACAAAATATAAATGTAAAGGTAAAAGCAATGATGAAAGACTTTGAAGATAAAGGCAATTCGACAGAAGGCTTAAATAGAAATAAAGACAGTAAATGGTTTAATTTAAGTAACTTGCATTAAAAAGATAACATGGAATGTAATCATGGTATTCTTCATACATATATTTTCAGCAAAGACTCGTTTCTCTCGCTCCGGTACTTTGAGTATTTTTAGTGAATTTTGTATATCAGTTTGAACACACGAAATCTAAAAACTAAGACTCCTATTTATAACAATTCGACCCTAACGATCTCTACACAGATGATTGCCACGTTCGACGTTTTCAAGCGCTGCGTGTCTCAGATGCTTCCACGTGTTCGCCTGACGAAACTACTTCGTTTGAATTTCAAATCTTTCCCGGTCGAAACTTCGAATCTGCCAAACGCCGATGTCGAAGAGAACTTGTGGAGATCCTAAAATCTTCTAAGTCTTAAGCTTCGACAAAAAGGTTCATTCTCCCAAGAAAAGGATTTAATAAATAGCTTTACAAAGCCTATTTATATTATTCTCCAAAACATAATATTTTCAAAGAACTTCAACATAATGGTCGAAAACTCCAGCTAACAATAACACAATGTTGACGAACGAAATTAAACCGAATACGCATACCAGTAATTTCTGACAAACAACCGCTAGTCCTCCAATATTATTAATCTTGGTAACTTACATGATCGACTAGATTGATCATAGGACATGTGTCTCAAGAACTAGTGTTATGGTGATTTGATTCATGATTAAGTTTGTTTCTGGTTTATGAATGGTAATTAGGGTTCTTTATCTAGCGTTAATGGTACAAAGTAAAAGGTGTTTCGACAATAAACTCTAAACGAAATCTAAAGGCTTATGACTTTAAAGATAAAGGATAAATTGCAGTAATTCTGTAAAAAGGTTTTTTTAAAGATAACAAAGGTAATTGGCAAAAGTAAAGATAAATAACTTGAAGTAAAAGGTTTTAAGTTTGAAAAGGTGCTGGAAATAAAGGTTTGACAAAATATAAATGTAAAGGTAAAAGCAATGATGAAAGACTTTGAAGATAAAGGCAATTCGACAGAAGGCTTAAATAGAAATAAAGACAGTAAATGGTTTAATTTAAGTAACTTGCATTAAAAAGATAACATGGAATGTAATCATGGTATTCTTCATACATATATTTTCAGCAAAGACTCGTTTCTCTCGCTCCGGTACTTTGAGTATTTTTAGTGAATTTTGTATATCAGTTTGAACACACGAAATCTAAAAACTAAGACTCCTATTTATAACAATTCGACCCTAACGATCTCTACACAGATGATTGCCACGTTCGACGTTTTCAAGCGCTGCGTGTCTCAGATGCTTCCACGTGTTCGCCTGACGAAACTACTTCGTTTGAATTTCAAATCTTTCCCGGTCGAAACTTCGAATCTGCCAAACGCCGATGTCGAAGAGAACTTGTGGAGATCCTAAAATCTTCTAAGTCTTAAGCTTCGACAAAAAGGTTCATTCTCCCAAGAAAAGGATTTAATAAATAGCTTTACAAAGCCTATTTATATTATTCTCCAAAACATAATATTTTCAAAGAACTTCAACATAATGGTCGAAAACTCCAGCTAACAATAACACAATGTTGACGAACGAAATTAAACCGAATACGCATACCAGTAATTTCTGACAAACAACCGCTAGTCCTCCAATATTATTAATCTTGGTAACTTACATGATCGACTAGATTGATCATAGGACATGTGTCTCAAGAACTAGTGTTATGGTGATTTGATTCATGATTAAGTTTGTTTCTGGTTTATGAATGGTAATTAGGGTTCTTTATCTAGCGTTAATGGTACAAAGTAAAAGGTGTTTCGACAATAAACTCTAAACGAAATCTAAAGGCTTATGACTTTAAAGATAAAGGATAAATTGCAGTAATTCTGTAAAAAGGTTTTTTTAAAGATAACAAAGGTAATTGGCAAAAGTAAAGATAAATAACTTGAAGTAAAAGGTTTTAAGTTTGAAAAGGTGCTGGAAATAAAGGTTTGACAAAATATAAATGTAAAGGTAAAAGCAATGATGAAAGACTTTGAAGATAAAGGCAATTCGACAGAAGGCTTAAATAGAAATAAAGACAGTAAATGGTTTAATTTAAGTAACTTGCATTAAAAAGATAACATGGAATGTAATCATGGTATTCTTCATACATATATTTTCAGCAAAGACTCGTTTCTCTCGCTCCGGTACTTTGAGTATTTTTAGTGAATTTTGTATATCAGTTTGAACACACGAAATCTAAAAACTAAGACTCCTATTTATAACAATTCGACCCTAACGATCTCTACACAGATGATTGCCACGTTCGACGTTTTCAAGCGCTGCGTGTCTCAGATGCTTCCACGTGTTCGCCTGACGAAACTACTTCGTTTGAATTTCAAATCTTTCCCGGTCGAAACTTCGAATCTGCCAAACGCCGATGTCGAAGAGAACTTGTGGAGATCCTAAAATCTTCTAAGTCTTAAGCTTCGACAAAAAGGTTCATTCTCCCAAGAAAAGGATTTAATAAATAGCTTTACAAAGCCTATTTATATTATTCTCCAAAACATAATATTTTCAAAGAACTTCAACATAATGGTCGAAAACTCCAGCTAACAATAACACAATGTTGACGAACGAAATTAAACCGAATACGCATACCAGTAATTTCTGACAAACAACCGCTAGTCCTCCAATATTATTAATCTTGGTAACTTACATGATCGACTAGATTGATCATAGGACATGTGTCTCAAGAACTAGTGTTATGGTGATTTGATTCATGATTAAGTTTGTTTCTGGTTTATGAATGGTAATTAGGGTTCTTTATCTAGCGTTAATGGTACAAAGTAAAAGGTGTTTCGACAATAAACTCTAAACGAAATCTAAAGGCTTATGACTTTAAAGATAAAGGATAAATTGCAGTAATTCTGTAAAAAGGTTTTTTTAAAGATAACAAAGGTAATTGGCAAAAGTAAAGATAAATAACTTGAAGTAAAAGGTTTTAAGTTTGAAAAGGTGCTGGAAATAAAGGTTTGACAAAATATAAATGTAAAGGTAAAAGCAATGATGAAAGACTTTGAAGATAAAGGCAATTCGACAGAAGGCTTAAATAGAAATAAAGACAGTAAATGGTTTAATTTAAGTAACTTGCATTAAAAAGATAACATGGAATGTAATCATGGTATTCTTCATACATATATTTTCAGCAAAGACTCGTTTCTCTCGCTCCGGTACTTTGAGTATTTTTAGTGAATTTTGTATATCAGTTTGAACACACGAAATCTAAAAACTAAGACTCCTATTTATAACAATTCGACCCTAACGATCTCTACACAGATGATTGCCACGTTCGACGTTTTCAAGCGCTGCGTGTCTCAGATGCTTCCACGTGTTCGCCTGACGAAACTACTTCGTTTGAATTTCAAATCTTTCCCGGTCGAAACTTCGAATCTGCCAAACGCCGATGTCGAAGAGAACTTGTGGAGATCCTAAAATCTTCTAAGTCTTAAGCTTCGACAAAAAGGTTCATTCTCCCAAGAAAAGGATTTAATAAATAGCTTTACAAAGCCTATTTATATTATTCTCCAAAACATAATATTTTCAAAGAACTTCAACATAATGGTCGAAAACTCCAGCTAACAATAACACAATGTTGACGAACGAAATTAAACCGAATACGCATACCAGTAATTTCTGACAAACAACCGCTAGTCCTCCAATATTATTAATCTTGGTAACTTACATGATCGACTAGATTGATCATAGGACATGTGTCTCAAGAACTAGTGTTATGGTGATTTGATTCATGATTAAGTTTGTTTCTGGTTTATGAATGGTAATTAGGGTTCTTTATCTAGCGTTAATGGTACAAAGTAAAAGGTGTTTCGACAATAAACTCTAAACGAAATCTAAAGGCTTATGACTTTAAAGATAAAGGATAAATTGCAGTAATTCTGTAAAAAGGTTTTTTTAAAGATAACAAAGGTAATTGGCAAAAGTAAAGATAAATAACTTGAAGTAAAAGGTTTTAAGTTTGAAAAGGTGCTGGAAATAAAGGTTTGACAAAATATAAATGTAAAGGTAAAAGCAATGATGAAAGACTTTGAAGATAAAGGCAATTCGACAGAAGGCTTAAATAGAAATAAAGACAGTAAATGGTTTAATTTAAGTAACTTGCATTAAAAAGATAACATGGAATGTAATCATGGTATTCTTCATACATATATTTTCAGCAAAGACTCGTTTCTCTCGCTCCGGTACTTTGAGTATTTTTAGTGAATTTTGTATATCAGTTTGAACACACGAAATCTAAAAACTAAGACTCCTATTTATAACAATTCGACCCTAACGATCTCTACACAGATGATTGCCACGTTCGACGTTTTCAAGCGCTGCGTGTCTCAGATGCTTCCACGTGTTCGCCTGACGAAACTACTTCGTTTGAATTTCAAATCTTTCCCGGTCGAAACTTCGAATCTGCCAAACGCCGATGTCGAAGAGAACTTGTGGAGATCCTAAAATCTTCTAAGTCTTAAGCTTCGACAAAAAGGTTCATTCTCCCAAGAAAAGGATTTAATAAATAGCTTTACAAAGCCTATTTATATTATTCTCCAAAACATAATATTTTCAAAGAACTTCAACATAATGGTCGAAAACTCCAGCTAACAATAACACAATGTTGACGAACGAAATTAAACCGAATACGCATACCAGTAATTTCTGACAAACAACCGCTAGTCCTCCAATATTATTAATCTTGGTAACTTACATGATCGACTAGATTGATCATAGGACATGTGTCTCAAGAACTAGTGTTATGGTGATTTGATTCATGATTAAGTTTGTTTCTGGTTTATGAATGGTAATTAGGGTTCTTTATCTAGCGTTAATGGTACAAAGTAAAAGGTGTTTCGACAATAAACTCTAAACGAAATCTAAAGGCTTATGACTTTAAAGATAAAGGATAAATTGCAGTAATTCTGTAAAAAGGTTTTTTTAAAGATAACAAAGGTAATTGGCAAAAGTAAAGATAAATAACTTGAAGTAAAAGGTTTTAAGTTTGAAAAGGTGCTGGAAATAAAGGTTTGACAAAATATAAATGTAAAGGTAAAAGCAATGATGAAAGACTTTGAAGATAAAGGCAATTCGACAGAAGGCTTAAATAGAAATAAAGACAGTAAATGGTTTAATTTAAGTAACTTGCATTAAAAAGATAACATGGAATGTAATCATGGTATTCTTCATACATATATTTTCAGCAAAGACTCGTTTCTCTCGCTCCGGTACTTTGAGTATTTTTAGTGAATTTTGTATATCAGTTTGAACACACGAAATCTAAAAACTAAGACTCCTATTTATAACAATTCGACCCTAACGATCTCTACACAGATGATTGCCACGTTCGACGTTTTCAAGCGCTGCGTGTCTCAGATGCTTCCACGTGTTCGCCTGACGAAACTACTTCGTTTGAATTTCAAATCTTTCCCGGTCGAAACTTCGAATCTGCCAAACGCCGATGTCGAAGAGAACTTGTGGAGATCCTAAAATCTTCTAAGTCTTAAGCTTCGACAAAAAGGTTCATTCTCCCAAGAAAAGGATTTAATAAATAGCTTTACAAAGCCTATTTATATTATTCTCCAAAACATAATATTTTCAAAGAACTTCAACATAATGGTCGAAAACTCCAGCTAACAATAACACAATGTTGACGAACGAAATTAAACCGAATACGCATACCAGTAATTTCTGACAAACAACCGCTAGTCCTCCAATATTATTAATCTTGGTAACTTACATGATCGACTAGATTGATCATAGGACATGTGTCTCAAGAACTAGTGTTATGGTGATTTGATTCATGATTAAGTTTGTTTCTGGTTTATGAATGGTAATTAGGGTTCTTTATCTAGCGTTAATGGTACAAAGTAAAAGGTGTTTCGACAATAAACTCTAAACGAAATCTAAAGGCTTATGACTTTAAAGATAAAGGATAAATTGCAGTAATTCTGTAAAAAGGTTTTTTTAAAGATAACAAAGGTAATTGGCAAAAGTAAAGATAAATAACTTGAAGTAAAAGGTTTTAAGTTTGAAAAGGTGCTGGAAATAAAGGTTTGACAAAATATAAATGTAAAGGTAAAAGCAATGATGAAAGACTTTGAAGATAAAGGCAATTCGACAGAAGGCTTAAATAGAAATAAAGACAGTAAATGGTTTAATTTAAGTAACTTGCATTAAAAAGATAACATGGAATGTAATCATGGTATTCTTCATACATATATTTTCAGCAAAGACTCGTTTCTCTCGCTCCGGTACTTTGAGTATTTTTAGTGAATTTTGTACATCAGTTTGAACACACGAAATCTAAAAACTAAGACTCCTATTTATAACAATTCGACCCTAACGATCTCTACACAGATGATTGCCACGTTCGACGTTTTCAAGCGCTGCGTGTCTCAGATGCTTCCACGTGTTCGCCTGACGAAACTACTTCGTTTGAATTTCAAATCTTTCCCGGTCGAAACTTCGAATCTGCCAAACACCGATGTCGAAGAGAACTTGTGGAGATCCTAAAATCTTCTAAGTCTTAAGCTTCGACAAAAAGGTTCATTCTCCCAAGAAAAGGATTTAATAAATAGCTTTACAAAGCCTATTTATATTATTCTCCAAAACATAATATTTTCAAAGAACTTCAACATAATGGTCGAAAACTCCAGCTAACAATAACACAATGTTGACGAACGAAATTAAACCGAATACGCATACCAGTAATTTCTGACAAACAACCGCTAGTCCTCCAATATTATTAATCTTGGTAACTTACATGATCGACTAGATTGATCATAGGACATGTGTCTCAAGAACTAGTGTTATGGTGATTTGATTCATGATTAAGTTTGTTTCTGGTTTATGAATGGTAATTAGGGTTCTTTATCTAGCGTTAATGGTACAAAGTAAAAGGTGTTTCGACAATAAACTCTAAACGAAATCTAAAGGCTTATGACTTTAAAGATAAAGGATAAATTGCAGTAATTCTGTAAAAAGGTTTTTTTAAAGATAACAAAGGTAATTGGCAAAAGTAAAGATAAATAACTTGAAGTAAAAGGTTTTAAGTTTGAAAAGGTGCTGGAAATAAAGGTTTGACAAAATATAAATGTAAAGGTAAAAGCAATGATGAAAGACTTTGAAGATAAAGGCAATTCGACAGAAGGCTTAAATAGAAATAAAGACAGTAAATGGTTTAATTTAAGTAACTTGCATTAAAAAGATAACATGGAATGTAATCATGGTATTCTTCATACGTATATTTTCAGCAAAGACTCGTTTCTCTCGCTCCGGTACTTTGAGTATTTTTAGTGAATTTTGTACATCAGTTTGAACACACGAAATCTAAAAACTAAGACTCCTATTTATAACAATTCGACCCTAACGATCTCTACACAGATGATTGCCACGTTCGACGTTTTCAAGCGCTGCGTGTCTCAGATGCTTCCACGTGTTCGCCTGACGAAACTACTTCGTTTGAATTTCAAATCTTTCCCGGTCGAAACTTCGAATCTGCCAAACACCGATGTCGAAGAGAACTTGTGGAGATCCTAAAATCTTCTAAGTCTTAAGCTTCGACAAAAAGGTTCATTCTCCCAAGAAAAAGGATTTAATAAATAGCTTTACAAAGCCTATTTATATTATTCTCCAAAACATAATATTTTCAAAGAACTTCAACATAATGGTCGAAAACTCCAGCTAACAATAACACAATGTTGACGAACGAAATTAAACCGAATACGCATACCAGTAATTTCTGACAAACAACCGCTAGTCCTCCAATATTATTAATCTTGGTAACTTACATGATCGACTAGATTGATCATAGGACATGTGTCTCAAGAACTAGTGTTATGGTGATTTGATTCATGATTAAGTTTGTTTCTGGTTTATGAATGGTAATTAGGGTTCTTTATCTAGCGTTAATGGTACAAAGTAAAAGGTGTTTCGACAATAAACTCTAAACGAAATCTAAAGGCTTATGACTTTAAAGATAAAGGATAAATTGCAGTAATTCTGTAAAAAGGTTTTTTTAAAGATAACAAAGGTAATTGGCAAAAGTAAAGATAAATAACTTGAAGTAAAAGGTTTTAAGTTTGAAAAGGTGCTGGAAATAAAGGTTTGACAAAATATAAATGTAAAGGTAAAAGCAATGATGAAAGACTTTGAAGATAAAGGCAATTCGACAGAAGGCTTAAATAGAAATAAAGACAGTAAATGGTTTAATTTAAGTAACTTGCATTAAAAAGATAACATGGAATGTAATCATGGTATTCTTCATACGTATATTTTCAGCAAAGACTCGTTTCTCTCGCTCCGGTACTTTGAGTATTTTTAGTGAATTTTGTACATCAGTTTGAACACACGAAATCTAAAAACTAAGACTCCTATTTATAACAATTCGACCCTAACGATCTCTACACAGATGATTGCCACGTTCGACGTTTTCAAGCGCTGCGTGTCTCAGATGCTTCCACGTGTTCGCCTGACGAAACTACTTCGTTTGAATTTCAAATCTTTCCCGGTCGAAACTTCGAATCTGCCAAACACCGATGTCGAAGAGAACTTGTGGAGATCCTAAAATCTTCTAAGTCTTAAGCTTCGACAAAAAGGTTCATTCTCCCAAGAAAAAGGATTTAATAAATAGCTTTACAAAGCCTATTTATATTATTCTCCAAAACATAATATTTTCAAAGAACTTCAACATAATGGTCGAAAACTCCAGCTAACAATAACACAATGTTGACGAACGAAATTAAACCGAATACGCATACCAGTAATTTCTGACAAACAACCGCTAGTCCTCCAATATTATTAATCTTGGTAACTTACATGATCGACTAGATTGATCATAGGACATGTGTCTCAAGAACTAGTGTTATGGTGATTTGATTCATGATTAAGTTTGTTTCTGGTTTATGAATGGTAATTAGGGTTCTTTATCTAGCGTTAATGGTACAAAGTAAAAGGTGTTTCGACAATAAACTCTAAACGAAATCTAAAGGCTTATGACTTTAAAGATAAAGGATAAATTGCAGTAATTCTGTAAAAAGGTTTTTTTAAAGATAACAAAGGTAATTGGCAAAAGTAAAGATAAATAACTTGAAGTAAAAGGTTTTAAGTTTGAAAAGGTGCTGGAAATAAAGGTTTGACAAAATATAAATGTAAAGGTAAAAGCAATGATGAAAGACTTTGAAGATAAAGGCAATTCGACAGAAGGCTTAAATAGAAATAAAGACAGTAAATGGTTTAATTTAAGTAACTTGCATTAAAAAGATAACATGGAATGTAATCATGGTATTCTTCATACGTATATTTTCAGCAAAGACTCGTTTCTCTCGCTCCGGTACTTTGAGTATTTTTAGTGAATTTTGTACATCAGTTTGAACACACGAAATCTAAAAACTAAGACTCCTATTTATAACAATTCGACCCTAACGATCTCTACACAGATGATTGCCACGTTCGACGTTTTCAAGCGCTGCGTGTCTCAGATGCTTCCACGTGTTCGCCTGACGAAACTACTTCGTTTGAATTTCAAATCTTTCCCGGTCGAAACTTCGAATCTGCCAAACACCGATGTCGAAGAGAACTTGTGGAGATCCTAAAATCTTCTAAGTCTTAAGCTTCGACAAAAAGGTTCATTCTCCCAAGAAAAAGGATTTAATAAATAGCTTTACAAAGCCTATTTATATTATTCTCCAAAACATAATATTTTCAAAGAACTTCAACATAATGGTCGAAAACTCCAGCTAACAATAACACAATGTTGACGAACGAAATTAAACCGAATACGCATACCAGTAATTTCTGACAAACAACCGCTAGTCCTCCAATATTATTAATCTTGGTAACTTACATGATCGACTAGATTGATCATAGGACATGTGTCTCAAGAACTAGTGTTATGGTGATTTGATTCATGATTAAGTTTGTTTCTGGTTTATGAATGGTAATTAGGGTTCTTTATCTAGCGTTAATGGTACAAAGTAAAAGGTGTTTCGACAATAAACTCTAAACGAAATCTAAAGGCTTATGACTTTAAAGATAAAGGATAAATTGCAGTAATTCTGTAAAAAGGTTTTTTTAAAGATAACAAAGGTAATTGGCAAAAGTAAAGATAAATAACTTGAAGTAAAAGGTTTTAAGTTTGAAAAGGTGCTGGAAATAAAGGTTTGACAAAATATAAATGTAAAGGTAAAAGCAATGATGAAAGACTTTGAAGATAAAGGCAATTCGACAGAAGGCTTAAATAGAAATAAAGACAGTAAATGGTTTAATTTAAGTAACTTGCATTAAAAAGATAACATGGAATGTAATCATGGTATTCTTCATACGTATATTTTCAGCAAAGACTCGTTTCTCTCGCTCCGGTACTTTGAGTATTTTTAGTGAATTTTGTACATCAGTTTGAACACACGAAATCTAAAAACTAAGACTCCTATTTATAACAATTCGACCCTAACGATCTCTACACAGATGATTGCCACGTTCGACGTTTTCAAGCGCTGCGTGTCTCAGATGCTTCCACGTGTTCGCCTGACGAAACTACTTCGTTTGAATTTCAAATCTTTCCCGGTCGAAACTTCGAATCTGCCAAACACCGATGTCGAAGAGAACTTGTGGAGATCCTAAAATCTTCTAAGTCTTAAGCTTCGACAAAAAGGTTCATTCTCCCAAGAAAAAGGATTTAATAAATAGCTTTACAAAGCCTATTTATATTATTCTCCAAAACATAATATTTTCAAAGAACTTCAACATAATGGTCGAAAACTCCAGCTAACAATAACACAATGTTGACGAACGAAATTAAACCGAATACGCATACCAGTAATTTCTGACAAACAACCGCTAGTCCTCCAATATTATTAATCTTGGTAACTTACATGATCGACTAGATTGATCATAGGACATGTGTCTCAAGAACTAGTGTTATGGTGATTTGATTCATGATTAAGTTTGTTTCTGGTTTATGAATGGTAATTAGGGTTCTTTATCTAGCGTTAATGGTACAAAGTAAAAGGTGTTTCGACAATAAACTCTAAACGAAATCTAAAGGCTTATGACTTTAAAGATAAAGGATAAATTGCAGTAATTCTGTAAAAAGGTTTTTTTAAAGATAACAAAGGTAATTGGCAAAAGTAAAGATAAATAACTTGAAGTAAAAGGTTTTAAGTTTGAAAAGGTGCTGGAAATAAAGGTTTGACAAAATATAAATGTAAAGGTAAAAGCAATGATGAAAGACTTTGAAGATAAAGGCAATTCGACAGAAGGCTTAAATAGAAATAAAGACAGTAAATGGTTTAATTTAAGTAACTTGCATTAAAAAGATAACATGGAATGTAATCATGGTATTCTTCATACGTATATTTTCAGCAAAGACTCGTTTCTCTCGCTCCGGTACTTTGAGTATTTTTAGTGAATTTTGTACATCAGTTTGAACACACGAAATCTAAAAACTAAGACTCCTATTTATAACAATTCGACCCTAACGATCTCTACACAGATGATTGCCACGTTCGACGTTTTCAAGCGCTGCGTGTCTCAGATGCTTCCACGTGTTCGCCTGACGAAACTACTTCGTTTGAATTTCAAATCTTTCCCGGTCGAAACTTCGAATCTGCCAAACACCGATGTCGAAGAGAACTTGTGGAGATCCTAAAATCTTCTAAGTCTTAAGCTTCGACAAAAAGGTTCATTCTCCCAAGAAAAAGGATTTAATAAATAGCTTTACAAAGCCTATTTATATTATTCTCCAAAACATAATATTTTCAAAGAACTTCAACATAATGGTCGAAAACTCCAGCTAACAATAACACAATGTTGACGAACGAAATTAAACCGAATACGCATACCAGTAATTTCTGACAAACAACCGCTAGTCCTCCAATATTATTAATCTTGGTAACTTACATGATCGACTAGATTGATCATAGGACATGTGTCTCAAGAACTAGTGTTATGGTGATTTGATTCATGATTAAGTTTGTTTCTGGTTTATGAATGGTAATTAGGGTTCTTTATCTAGCGTTAATGGTACAAAGTAAAAGGTGTTTCGACAATAAACTCTAAACGAAATCTAAAGGCTTATGACTTTAAAGATAAAGGATAAATTGCAGTAATTCTGTAAAAAGGTTTTTTTAAAGATAACAAAGGTAATTGGCAAAAGTAAAGATAAATAACTTGAAGTAAAAGGTTTTAAGTTTGAAAAGGTGCTGGAAATAAAGGTTTGACAAAATATAAATGTAAAGGTAAAAGCAATGATGAAAGACTTTGAAGATAAAGGCAATTCGACAGAAGGCTTAAATAGAAATAAAGACAGTAAATGGTTTAATTTAAGTAACTTGCATTAAAAAGATAACATGGAATGTAATCATGGTATTCTTCATACATATATTTTCAGCAAAGACTCGTTTCTCTCGCTCCGGTACTTTGAGTATTTTTAGTGAATTTTGTACATCAGTTTGAACACACGAAATCTAAAAACTAAGACTCCTATTTATAACAATTCGACCCTAACGATCTCTACACAGATGATTGCCACGTTCGACGTTTTCAAGCGCTGCGTGTCTCAGATGCTTCCACGTGTTCGCCTGACGAAACTACTTCGTTTGAATTTCAAATCTTTCCCGGTCGAAACTTCGAATCTGCCAAACACCGATGTCGAAGAGAACTTGTGGAGATCCTAAAATCTTCTAAGTCTTAAGCTTCGACAAAAAGGTTCATTCTCCCAAGAAAAAGGATTTAATAAATAGCTTTACAAAGCCTATTTATATTATTCTCCAAAACATAATATTTTCAAAGAACTTCAACATAATGGTCGAAAACTCCAGCTAACAATAACACAATGTTGACGAACGAAATTAAACCGAATACGCATACCAGTAATTTCTGACAAACAACCGCTAGTCCTCCAATATTATTAATCTTGGTAACTTACATGATCGACTAGATTGATCATAGGACATGTGTCTCAAGAACTAGTGTTATGGTGATTTGATTCATGATTAAGTTTGTTTCTGGTTTATGAATGGTAATTAGGGTTCTTTATCTAGCGTTAATGGTACAAAGTAAAAGGTGTTTCGACAATAAACTCTAAACGAAATCTAAAGGCTTATGACTTTAAAGATAAAGGATAAATTGCAGTAATTCTGTAAAAAGGTTTTTTTAAAGATAACAAAGGTAATTGGCAAAAGTAAAGATAAATAACTTGAAGTAAAAGGTTTTAAGTTTGAAAAGGTGCTGGAAATAAAGGTTTGACAAAATATAAATGTAAAGGTAAAAGCAATGATGAAAGACTTTGAAGATAAAGGCAATTCGACAGAAGGCTTAAATAGAAATAAAGACAGTAAATGGTTTAATTTAAGTAACTTGCATTAAAAAGATAACATGGAATGTAATCATGGTATTCTTCATACGTATATTTTCAGCAAAGACTCGTTTCTCTCGCTCCGGTACTTTGAGTATTTTTAGTGAATTTTGTACATCAGTTTGAACACACGAAATCTAAAAACTAAGACTCCTATTTATAACAATTCGACCCTAACGATCTCTACACAGATGATTGCCACGTTCGACGTTTTCAAGCGCTGCGTGTCTCAGATGCTTCCACGTGTTCGCCTGACGAAACTACTTCGTTTGAATTTCAAATCTTTCCCGGTCGAAACTTCGAATCTGCCAAACACCGATGTCGAAGAGAACTTGTGGAGATCCTAAAATCTTCTAAGTCTTAAGCTTCGACAAAAAGGTTCATTCTCCCAAGAAAAAGGATTTAATAAATAGCTTTACAAAGCCTATTTATATTATTCTCCAAAACATAATATTTTCAAAGAACTTCAACATAATGGTCGAAAACTCCAGCTAACAATAACACAATGTTGACGAACGAAATTAAACCGAATACGCATACCAGTAATTTCTGACAAACAACCGCTAGTCCTCCAATATTATTAATCTTGGTAACTTACATGATCGACTAGATTGATCATAGGACATGTGTCTCAAGAACTAGTGTTATGGTGATTTGATTCATGATTAAGTTTGTTTCTGGTTTATGAATGGTAATTAGGGTTCTTTATCTAGCGTTAATGGTACAAAGTAAAAGGTGTTTCGACAATAAACTCTAAACGAAATCTAAAGGCTTATGACTTTAAAGATAAAGGATAAATTGCAGTAATTCTGTAAAAAGGTTTTTTTAAAGATAACAAAGGTAATTGGCAAAAGTAAAGATAAATAACTTGAAGTAAAAGGTTTTAAGTTTGAAAAGGTGCTGGAAATAAAGGTTTGACAAAATATAAATGTAAAGGTAAAAGCAATGATGAAAGACTTTGAAGATAAAGGCAATTCGACAGAAGGCTTAAATAGAAATAAAGACAGTAAATGGTTTAATTTAAGTAACTTGCATTAAAAAGATAACATGGAATGTAATCATGGTATTCTTCATACGTATATTTTCAGCAAAGACTCGTTTCTCTCGCTCCGGTACTTTGAGTATTTTTAGTGAATTTTGTACATCAGTTTGAACACACGAAATCTAAAAACTAAGACTCCTATTTATAACAATTCGACCCTAACGATCTCTACACAGATGATTGCCACGTTCGACGTTTTCAAGCGCTGCGTGTCTCAGATGCTTCCACGTGTTCGCCTGACGAAACTACTTCGTTTGAATTTCAAATCTTTCCCGGTCGAAACTTCGAATCTGCCAAACACCGATGTCGAAGAGAACTTGTGGAGATCCTAAAATCTTCTAAGTCTTAAGCTTCGACAAAAAGGTTCATTCTCCCAAGAAAAAGGATTTAATAAATAGCTTTACAAAGCCTATTTATATTATTCTCCAAAACATAATATTTTCAAAGAACTTCAACATAATGGTCGAAAACTCCAGCTAACAATAACACAATGTTGACGAACGAAATTAAACCGAATACGCATACCAGTAATTTCTGACAAACAACCGCTAGTCCTCCAATATTATTAATCTTGGTAACTTACATGATCGACTAGATTGATCATAGGACATGTGTCTCAAGAACTAGTGTTATGGTGATTTGATTCATGATTAAGTTTGTTTCTGGTTTATGAATGGTAATTAGGGTTCTTTATCTAGCGTTAATGGTACAAAGTAAAAGGTGTTTCGACAATAAACTCTAAACGAAATCTAAAGGCTTATGACTTTAAAGATAAAGGATAAATTGCAGTAATTCTGTAAAAAGGTTTTTTTAAAGATAACAAAGGTAATTGGCAAAAGTAAAGATAAATAACTTGAAGTAAAAGGTTTTAAGTTTGAAAAGGTGCTGGAAATAAAGGTTTGACAAAATATAAATGTAAAGGTAAAAGCAATGATGAAAGACTTTGAAGATAAAGGCAATTCGACAGAAGGCTTAAATAGAAATAAAGACAGTAAATGGTTTAATTTAAGTAACTTGCATTAAAAAGATAACATGGAATGTAATCATGGTATTCTTCATACGTATATTTTCAGCAAAGACTCGTTTCTCTCGCTCCGGTACTTTGAGTATTTTTAGTGAATTTTGTATATCAGTTTGAACACACGAAATCTAAAAACTAAGACTCCTATTTATAACAATTCGACCCTAACGATCTCTACACAGATGATTGCCACGTTCGACGTTTTCAAGCGCTGCGTGTCTCAGATGCTTCCACGTGTTCGCCTGACGAAACTACTTCGTTTGAATTTCAAATCTTTCCCGGTCGAAACTTCGAATCTGCCAAACACCGATGTCGAAGAGAACTTGTGGAGATCCTAAAATCTTCTAAGTCTTAAGCTTCGACAAAAAGGTTCATTCTCCCAAGAAAAAGGATTTAATAAATAGCTTTACAAAGCCTATTTATATTATTCTCCAAAACATAATATTTTCAAAGAACTTCAACATAATGGTCGAAAACTCCAGCTAACAATAACACAATGTTGACGAACGAAATTAAACCGAATACGCATACCAGTAATTTCTGACAAACAACCGCTAGTCCTCCAATATTATTAATCTTGGTAACTTACATGATCGACTAGATTGATCATAGGACATGTGTCTCAAGAACTAGTGTTATGGTGATTTGATTCATGATTAAGTTTGTTTCTGGTTTATGAATGGTAATTAGGGTTCTTTATCTAGCGTTAATGGTACAAAGTAAAAGGTGTTTCGACAATAAACTCTAAACGAAATCTAAAGGCTTATGACTTTAAAGATAAAGGATAAATTGCAGTAATTCTGTAAAAAGGTTTTTTTAAAGATAACAAAGGTAATTGGCAAAAGTAAAGATAAATAACTTGAAGTAAAAGGTTTTAAGTTTGAAAAGGTGCTGGAAATAAAGGTTTGACAAAATATAAATGTAAAGGTAAAAGCAATGATGAAAGACTTTGAAGATAAAGGCAATTCGACAGAAGGCTTAAATAGAAATAAAGACAGTAAATGGTTTAATTTAAGTAACTTGCATTAAAAAGATAACATGGAATGTAATCATGGTATTCTTCATACGTATATTTTCAGCAAAGACTCGTTTCTCTCGCTCCGGTACTTTGAGTATTTTTAGTGAATTTTGTATATCAGTTTGAACACACGAAATCTAAAAACTAAGACTCCTATTTATAACAATTCGACCCTAACGATCTCTACACAGATGATTGCCACGTTCGACGTTTTCAAGCGCTGCGTGTCTCAGATGCTTCCACGTGTTCGCCTGACGAAACTACTTCGTTTGAATTTCAAATCTTTCCCGGTCGAAACTTCGAATCTGCCAAACACCGATGTCGAAGAGAACTTGTGGAGATCCTAAAATCTTCTAAGTCTTAAGCTTCGACAAAAAGGTTCATTCTCCCAAGAAAAAGGATTTAATAAATAGCTTTACAAAGCCTATTTATATTATTCTCCAAAACATAATATTTTCAAAGAACTTCAACATAATGGTCGAAAACTCCAGCTAACAATAACACAATGTTGACGAACGAAATTAAACCGAATACGCATACCAGTAATTTCTGACAAACAACCGCTAGTCCTCCAATATTATTAATCTTGGTAACTTACATGATCGACTAGATTGATCATAGGACATGTGTCTCAAGAACTAGTGTTATGGTGATTTGATTCATGATTAAGTTTGTTTCTGGTTTATGAATGGTAATTAGGGTTCTTTATCTAGCGTTAATGGTACAAAGTAAAAGGTGTTTCGACAATAAACTCTAAACGAAATCTAAAGGCTTATGACTTTAAAGATAAAGGATAAATTGCAGTAATTCTGTAAAAAGGTTTTTTTAAAGATAACAAAGGTAATTGGCAAAAGTAAAGATAAATAACTTGAAGTAAAAGGTTTTAAGTTTGAAAAGGTGCTGGAAATAAAGGTTTGACAAAATATAAATGTAAAGGTAAAAGCAATGATGAAAGACTTTGAAGATAAAGGCAATTCGACAGAAGGCTTAAATAGAAATAAAGACAGTAAATGGTTTAATTTAAGTAACTTGCATTAAAAAGATAACATGGAATGTAATCATGGTATTCTTCATACGTATATTTTCAGCAAAGACTCGTTTCTCTCGCTCCGGTACTTTGAGTATTTTTAGTGAATTTTGTATATCAGTTTGAACACACAAAATCTAAAAACTAAGACTCCTATTTATAACAATTCGACCCTAACGATCTCTACACAGATGATTGCCACGTTCGACGTTTTCAAGCGCTGCGTGTCTCAGATGCTTCCACGTGTTCGCCTGACGAAACTACTTCGTTTGAATTTCAAATCTTTCCCGGTCGAAACTTCGAATCTGCCAAACACCGATGTCGAAGAGAACTTGTGGAGATCCTAAAATCTTCTAAGTCTTAAGCTTCGACAAAAAGGTTCATTCTCCCAAGAAAAAGGATTTAATAAATAGCTTTACAAAGCCTATTTATATTATTCTCCAAAACATAATATTTTCAAAGAACTTCAACATAATGGTCGAAAAATCCAGCTAACAATAACACAATGTTGACGAACGAAATTAAACCGAATACGCATACCAGTAATTTCTGACAAACAACCGCTAGTCCTCCAATATTATTAATCTTGGTAACTTACATGATCGACTAGATTGATCATAGGACATGTGTCTCAAGAACTAGTGTTATGGTGATTTGATTCATGATTAAGTTTGTTTCTGGTTTATGAATGGTAATTAGGGTTCTTTATCTAGCGTTAATGGTACAAAGTAAAAGGTGTTTCGACAATAAACTCTAAACGAAATCTAAAGGCTTATGACTTTAAAGATAAAGGATAAATTGCAGTAATTCTGTAAAAAGGTTTTTTTAAAGATAACAAAGGTAATTGGCAAAAGTAAAGATAAATAACTTGAAGTAAAAGGTTTTAAGTTTGAAAAGGTGCTGGAAATAAAGGTTTGACAAAATATAAATGTAAAGGTAAAAGCAATGATGAAAGACTTTGAAGATAAAGGCAATTCGACAGAAGGCTTAAATAGAAATAAAGACAGTAAATGGTTTAATTTAAGTAACTTGCATTAAAAAGATAACATGGAATGTAATCATGGTATTCTTCATACGTATATTTTCAGCAAAGACTCGTTTCTCTCGCTCCGGTACTTTGAGTATTTTTAGTGAATTTTGTATATCAGTTTGAACACACGAAATCTAAAAACTAAGACTCCTATTTATAACAATTCGACCCTAACGATCTCTACACAGATGATTGCCACGTTCGACGTTTTCAAGCGCTGCGTGTCTCAGATGCTTCCACGTGTTCGCCTGACGAAACTACTTCGTTTGAATTTCAAATCTTTCCCGGTCGAAACTTCGAATCTGCCAAACACCGATGTCGAAGAGAACTTGTGGAGATCCTAAAATCTTCTAAGTCTTAAGCTTCGACAAAAAGGTTCATTCTCCCAAGAAAAAGGATTTAATAAATAGCTTTACAAAGCCTATTTATATTATTCTCCAAAACATAATATTTTCAAAGAACTTCAACATAATGGTCGAAAACTCCAGCTAACAATAACACAATGTTGACGAACGAAATTAAACCGAATACGCATACCAGTAATTTCTGACAAACAACCGCTAGTCCTCCAATATTATTAATCTTGGTAACTTACATGATCGACTAGATTGATCATAGGACATGTGTCTCAAGAACTAGTGTTATGGTGATTTGATTCATGATTAAGTTTGTTTCTGGTTTATGAATGGTAATTAGGGTTCTTTATCTAGCGTTAATGGTACAAAGTAAAAGGTGTTTCGACAATAAACTCTAAACGAAATCTAAAGGCTTATGACTTTAAAGATAAAGGATAAATTGCAGTAATTCTGTAAAAAGGTTTTTTTAAAGATAACAAAGGTAATTGGCAAAAGTAAAGATAAATAACTTGAAGTAAAAGGTTTTAAGTTTGAAAAGGTGCTGGAAATAAAGGTTTGACAAAATATAAATGTAAAGGTAAAAGCAATGATGAAAGACTTTGAAGATAAAGGCAATTCGACAGAAGGCTTAAATAGAAATAAAGACAGTAAATGGTTTAATTTAAGTAACTTGCATTAAAAAGATAACATGGAATGTAATCATGGTATTCTTCATACGTATATTTTCAGCAAAGACTCGTTTCTCTCGCTCCGGTACTTTGAGTATTTTTAGTGAATTTTGTATATCAGTTTGAACACACGAAATCTAAAAACTAAGACTCCTATTTATAACAATTCGACCCTAACGATCTCTACACAGATGATTGCCACGTTCGACGTTTTCAAGCGCTGCGTGTCTCAGATGCTTCCACGTGTTCGCCTGACGAAACTACTTCGTTTGAATTTCAAATCTTTCCCGGTCGAAACTTCGAATCTGCCAAACACCGATGTCGAAGAGAACTTGTGGAGATCCTAAAATCTTCTAAGTCTTAAGCTTCGACAAAAAGGTTCATTCTCCCAAGAAAAAGGATTTAATAAATAGCTTTACAAAGCCTATTTATATTATTCTCCAAAACATAATATTTTCAAAGAACTTCAACATAATGGTCGAAAAATCCAGCTAACAATAACACAATGTTGACGAACGAAATTAAACCGAATACGCATACCAGTAATTTCTGACAAACAACCGCTAGTCCTCCAATATTATTAATCTTGGTAACTTACATGATCGACTAGATTGATCATAGGACATGTGTCTCAAGAACTAGTGTTATGGTGATTTGATTCATGATTAAGTTTGTTTCTGGTTTATGAATGGTAATTAGGGTTCTTTATCTAGCGTTAATGGTACAAAGTAAAAGGTGTTTCGACAATAAACTCTAAACGAAATCTAAAGGCTTATGACTTTAAAGATAAAGGATAAATTGCAGTAATTCTGTAAAAAGGTTTTTTTAAAGATAACAAAGGTAATTGGCAAAAGTAAAGATAAATAACTTGAAGTAAAAGGTTTTAAGTTTGAAAAGGTGCTGGAAATAAAGGTTTGACAAAATATAAATGTAAAGGTAAAAGCAATGATGAAAGACTTTGAAGATAAAGGCAATTCGACAGAAGGCTTAAATAGAAATAAAGACAGTAAATGGTTTAATTTAAGTAACTTGCATTAAAAAGATAACATGGAATGTAATCATGGTATTCTTCATACGTATATTTTCAGCAAAGACTCGTTTCTCTCGCTCCGGTACTTTGAGTATTTTTAGTGAATTTTGTATATCAGTTTGAACACACGAAATCTAAAAACTAAGACTCCTATTTATAACAATTCGACCCTAACGATCTCTACACAGATGATTGCCACGTTCGACGTTTTCAAGCGCTGCGTGTCTCAGATGCTTCCACGTGTTCGCCTGACGAAACTACTTCGTTTGAATTTCAAATCTTTCCCGGTCGAAACTTCGAATCTGCCAAACACCGATGTCGAAGAGAACTTGTGGAGATCCTAAAATCTTCTAAGTCTTAAGCTTCGACAAAAAGGTTCATTCTCCCAAGAAAAAGGATTTAATAAATAGCTTTACAAAGCCTATTTATATTATTCTCCAAAACATAATATTTTCAAAGAACTTCAACATAATGGTCGAAAACTCCAGCTAACAATAACACAATGTTGACGAACGAAATTAAACCGAATACGCATACCAGTAATTTCTGACAAACAACAGCTAGTCCTCCAATATTATTAATCTTGGTAACTTACATGATCGACTAGATTGATCATAGGACATGTGTCTCAAGAACTAGTGTTATGGTGATTTGATTCATGATTAAGTTTGTTTCTGGTTTATGAATGGTAATTAGGGTTCTTTATCTAGCGTTAATGGTACAAAGTAAAAGGTGTTTCGACAATAAACTCTAAACGAAATCTAAAGGCTTATGACTTTAAAGATAAAGGATAAATTGCAGTAATTCTGTAAAAAGGTTTTTTTAAAGATAACAAAGGTAATTGGCAAAAGTAAAGATAAATAACTTGAAGTAAAAGGTTTTAAGTTTGAAAAGGTGCTGGAAATAAAGGTTTGACAAAATATAAATGTAAAGGTAAAAGCAATGATGAAAGACTTTGAAGATAAAGGCAATTCGACAGAAGGCTTAAATAGAAATAAAGACAGTAAATGGTTTAATTTAAGTAACTTGCATTAAAAAGATAACATGGAATGTAATCATGGTATTCTTCATACATATATTTTCAGCAAAGACTCGTTTCTCTCGCTCCGGTACTTTGAGTATTTTTAGTGAATTTTGTATATCAGTTTGAACACACGAAATCTAAAAACTAAGACTCCTATTTATAACAATTCGACCCTAACGATACACAGATGATTGCCACGTTCGACGTTTTCAAGCGCTGCGTGTCTCAGATGCTTCCACGTGTTCGCCTGACGAAACTACTTCGTTTGAATTTCAAATCTTTCCCGGTCGAAACTTCGAATCTGCCAAACGCCGATGTCGAAGAGAACTTGTGGAGATCCTAAAATCTTCTAAGTCTTAAGCTTCGACAAAAAGGTTCATTCTCCCAAGAAAGGGATTTAATAAATAGCTTTACAAAGCCTATTTATATTATTCTCCAAAACATAATATTTTCAAAGAACTTCAACATAATGGTCGAAAACTCCAGCTAACAATAACACAATGTTGACGAACGAAATTAAACCGAATACGCATACTTTCTCGAATCCGATTTCAATGTAATAATAGACCATAACCGTCAACTCATATATACCGAATATTTTCAATAATATACCAAAGGCAAAATCCAGCAGCCTTACAAAAACATGTCGAACCTGAATCGGTTCGATTCCAACGCAATGAAAATAAACAAACAACATACACACATATTACCGATTATGTTTTCATTATTACATTATAGCATTACAGTTTCAAAAGGGAAGATTTTTTTTAAATAACCATCGTTTTTAAAAAAAAATCAAAAATAACCATAATTTCAAAAAACTTATAAAAATGGGCACTTTTTTGCCCTAAAGACACATGGGTGCCACCCTAGATGGCGCCTATCCTTTAGTTGGAGGGCAAGTCGCCACTAGGAGTGACGCCTACTCCTAAATGTGTTTTTTTTATATTTATTTTTTTGCTTTTTTTTAATATGTTTTTAATTATTTTTTAAATTTTTTAAAATCTTTTTTAACTTATTTTAAATTTATTAATTTATACTTATTATAAATTATATTAATTCATATTAATACATATATATAAATAATATTATTTACAAGATATATATATATATATATATATATATATATATATATATATATATATATATATATACACTACGCCAAAAACATGAATAGACAGCGCCCCTTAGAGGGCGCTTTATTACAAAAGCGCACTCTAAAGTGAAGAGAAAAAATAAGGAGCATACTACTAGAATAGACAGCGCACTTTAGAGGGCGCTTTTGTAACAAAGCGCACTCTAAAGTGAAGCGAAAAAATAATGAGGAAATGGAGGGACACCAATAGAGGACGCTTTATTGAAAGCGCCCTCTAAGGGTAACCTTAGAGGGCGCTTCTAAAAAAGCGCTCTCTATGTCCATGTACATTTCCAGTTTATAAGGCGCTTTTGGAAAGCCTTAGAGAGCGCTTTTAGAAGCGCCCTCTTAGGCCCCCTTTAGAGGGCGCTTTTGTAACAAAGCGCCCTCTAAAGTGAAGCCAAAAAAAAATGGAGGGACAACAATAGAGGGCGCTTTTGTGAAAGCGCCCTCTAAGGTTACCCTTAGAGGGCACTTTTGAAAAAGCGCTCTCTAAGTCCATGTACATTTCCAGTTTAGAAGGCGCTTTTGGAAAGCCTTAGAGAGCGCTTTCAGAAGCGCCCTCTTAGGCCCCCTTTAGAGGGCGCTTTTTTTAAAAAAGCGCCCTCTAAGGTCCCCTTTAGTAAACATTAAAATTATAACATATACTGCATGTCTCTTTATTTTCCCTCTCTATAAGCTATTTCGTTTACGTAACTGGGTTTTCTCTCAACTGCGATTACTCTCTACTACGATTACTCTCGTCCTCCGTTCGTTCTCCCTCCCTCACCGTCATCGTCGCCGTTCGTTCTCCCTCCCTCACCGTTCACGTTCACTGCGTTATCCTCTTCCACCGTCACTGTTCACTTTCTTCTCCATCGTTACCGTCACCTTTAAGGTATTTCTCTTCTCCATCGTTACCGTTCACTTTCTTCATGTGTTTGATTAGGGCATTTTCTAAACTTAGTTTTTCATTTTGTGCATTATGTTGATTAATGTTGTTTAGGGCAGACTGATTTTTTTATTTCTGATTGAAAACTGATATATTTGAAGTGTGTTTGAGCTTGTGCTTGGAAGTTTGATGATTATGGATGCAAGTTTGTTCATGTTCCAAACACCATAAGTTTGCATTGGTCTTTTGCATGCAGTAGGTGTGTGTGAGTTTGTATTCAATAATGATAAATAAAAAAGAGTTTAGATTGTTGTAACATGAGAGAAATGGAAGGTATATGAATGTGTTCACGTATTGAATCATTGTCTTACTTGGGTCTTATTGAATCATTTCTATATTACAGATAAAATGGCTAACCAAGACGATACCCATGCCGCGAATGAATCACGTAATAATGTTGAAAAAGAAATCAAACGAGGATTGACTGTTATGAAGTCAATCATTCGTGCAAGAGACAAGGGTGTAAAATTTGAAGTACATTGGAGTGCTGAAGACCAACTAATTGAGCCTAACGGTTCAATGTTGGCAAGTTACATTGGTTTCCTTGTTCGCCAACATATTCCGATTACATGTGATAATTGGAGAAGTCCGGACTTGAAGGTTGGCAAGGAAAAAATATGGTCGGAGATACAGGTACTTACCATATATTGTTATATGTTTTTTTTGTTGACTATTTGTTAACCATATATTGTTATAATATTACTTTATAATAACACACTCCATTTGTATGTTTTTTAGAGATCCTTTCACATCGATGAAAGCCGGCAAAAATATTGTATTCAATTGGCCGGAAAAAGACTCCGAGGATTTCGATCCTTTATGTGCAACAAATTTCTCAAGGATGAGGAAGGAAAATTTGTTGAAGGAGAACGGCCAATGAAGTATGCCGAGATTATTTCAGCCGATGAATGGGATAACTTTGTCGCCAAACGAAGAAACGAAAAATTTCATGTAATGTCTATTAATTATGGTATTATACAATTGTTAAGTTACTTGGTTCTAATATGCCTTAAACTTTTTTATCCAGGAAGTAAGCGACAAAAATAGGAAAAGGGCATCAAAACCCGCGTATCCGTACAAAAAAGGGCGTACGGGTTATGCACGGTTACAACAAAGAATTGTGAGTATATTCAAATGCTATGAGCTTATACATTGTCACAATATGTTATAATTGATGATCTTATAATCTAATTCAATGTGTAGCTAGCCGAGGAGAAAAGTGACGCAACATCTCTTCCGGACCACGTATTATGGAAGGCTGCTCGGGTTGGGAAGGATGGGGCTGTCGTTGAAGCGGTCCAAAATGTTTATGACGAATGTGTAAGTATATGTAACATTATTTCTTTAATTATATCGAAAATTTTGTTAGACATATAATTCATTTTTAATCTCCTCTAATAATATTTCAGGAGACTTTATCCCAAACCGTACCTTCAACCGAGGTCCAGGATTGCAGGAGCGTACTTAGTCGAGTACTAAATGTTCCTGAGTATTCCGGTCGTGTGAGGGGTAAGGGTTTTGGTGTGACTCCGTCGTCATTTTATAAAAAAACAAAAACAAAAAATCCTACCAACAAAGAGGTGATGGAGACCTTGGCGGAGTTAAGGGCACAAGTACTCCAACTGCAAAACGAGAATGCAAGGTATAGAGAGGAAAGGTGCGCCTCCGAGGCAAAAGATACTAGTGACCGAGCTAGTATCAATCATCAACCGAAATTTCCCGAGGTAATTATATATGTTATTATGAAATTAAAATAGCACTTTTTTACTTGACACATATACACGTTAACAATAACATTTATTATTGGTTTAGGGCATTTCACCTTGTCAGCTGTATCTATCGTCACCAACTTATCGCATGGTTGGCAAGGGAAAAGTGCACAACACTTCGGGTGAATTACTTCACCATAATCCCCTCCCGGTGGGATTTATGAAAGTTTCGATTGACCTCGTATTAGATACGGACGCCCATCTACCATTACCTGACGTTGTTTCAGAGACAACGTTGATGCGAGATGCAATCGGATCCTTTGTTGGTTGGCCGTCAGATCTAATTTTCCCTGATGCCGAGGTATATATGTTCTAAATGATTATGAATATTTAGTATTCACATTTCAATTCAACTACAATTATGATATTTAATCAATTATATGGTAATGTTAGACTCCTACAAGACCCACACATAAAGTTGGTAAAGGGATTTCAAGACGCATCGAGTCGGTTGCATCTCAAAAAGAGGTACAAATATATATACCCATTGAATTATATACGCAACGATTCTGTTGCATCACAAAAAGTCATGATTTATTTTATATGAATTTTTAGGTTCCCGGTCGCGAGTTGAAAAGCGCTGCTAAGGATATTCCAACGACGTCCGGGACAAAATCTCAAATTATGATGCGTCTTGAGAAAATGGTGGAGGAGTCCGATATTATGCATGGGGCCATTCATACTATAGATTTTGATGAAGGTGTTTTCGGAGCTGCTCATTTCGAAATAATTGGAAAGGAGGACTTCCAACAACTTTTTGAACACACCGAATTGGGCATCGCTGTCATTCATACATACATATGGTACTCCGATCAATCTATAATTTACTTAGTTGAACAATTTATTTACACATTTCAATGAGTAGTCTAATGTTTATTATGTTTCTATTTAAGGTATATGTATGTAACATTGATGCGGGGAACTGAATTGTGTAACCGTTTCAATTTTATTGCTGCTTCCCGTATCAATGCAACGTTAATAACGAATAATCCAACATCCGTAAAGAATGATCTAGTCGATAGATTCATGGCGGCCGGCGATAATACTACACCCAGTTTGTATTTTTTACCGTTTAATTCTGGCAACGGGTTAGATTTTCTTTCTAATAATTTCATTCTAATCTATGTATATCTTTTACGTAGAAAATTTTCAATTATCTAAATTTTTGTTTTATTTTACAGTGGTCACTGGGTGTTGGTTGCTATGGATCTTTCGAGACTAATAGTGTATTATCTCGATTCTTTATCGGGTGATTGGAGTAAATATCCGAGTATGAAGAAGACGGTTGACGCGTAAGTGAAATTCCCCTAAATATTCGTGTGTATTTGTATATTTAATTATGTCTGTCAGATTGATCTCAATATACGTTTTTATTTTGTTAGGGCAATAATAAAATTTAGATTGAAAAAGAAATACCGCAATAGGAAGGACATTACCTGGATCAGAGTTCAGGTATATATTAAGTATCTTATTTTTGCTTATAATAGTGTTTGTTTTTTTGCTTATAATAGTGTTTGTAAGAAATTAACTATATATATATACATTGTTTGTTTTTCTGTGTAGTGTCCTCAGCAAAATAATTCGGTCGATTGCGGATTTTTTGTAATGAGATTTATGAGAGACATCATTGCGTTGAATCGTATAGACATCCCAAAAATGGTATGGAATAATAACTTAGGGTTTATTTTAATATTATCGGATATTTCATCTAATTTGTTACTAATCATGAATATGTTTTATTCTCTTAATTGTAGTACTTTGAGGAATACAAAACTTACTCAAGAGCAAATTTGGATGAAATCAAGGATGAATTGTGTCAATTCATTGTTGATCAAAGAATCATATAGCTAGGTTGTATATTGTTGTACATATATGTATGGAATGTTGTTGTTGTATGCTGTTGTTGTATATATGTTGTATATTGTTGTTGTAATTTTACTAAATCATGAATATGTTGTTGTATATTGTTGATCAAAGAATCATATATTAATGTTGTATATATGGAGGATTAATGTTGTATATAAATGGATTCATGTTGTATATATCAATGGATTAATGGTGTATAACATTGGATTAAAGGATGAAATCAATATGAATTTTACACTTTTGCAGCATGCGAACAGGTTACCAATTAAATATCCACTGTTTTTCAAACAATTTTTTTTAAAATAACTAACACTTTAGAGGGCGCTTTGTCCAGAAAGCGCCCTCTAAACACTTTACATTGACAACTTTAGAGGGCGCTTTTTCCTGAAAGCGCCCTCTAAACACTTTACATTGTCAACTTTAGAGGGCGCTTTTTCCTGAAAGCGCCCTCTAAACACTTTACATTAACAACTTTAGAGGGCGCTTTTTCCTGAAAGCGCCCTCTAAACACTTTACATTGACAACTTTAGAGGGCGTTTTTTCCTGAAAGCGCCCTCTAAACACTTTACATTGACAACTTTAGAGGGCGCTTTCTCCAGGAAAACAAAGCACTGTCTTTACCTATGCCAGCGCCAGATTAGAGGGCGCTTAAAAGCGCTGTTATAGGCCAAAATAAGCGCCCTTTATTCCCTTATTTGGCGTAGTGATATTAATTTAATTTATAACTAAATAATATTATTTATAAATTATTAAAATATATTAATTTATATACATGTAAATAAATAATATTATGTATATATTTTTAAAATACACAAGATATATATATAAATATATATTAATAAACACAATATATTTATATTAAAATAATACACAAGACAAATATTATAAAGTTTAATTAAAATGCATTATTAATTTGAGATTTTTTACATATTATGCGGTCCCTGGTACGATCCGCACGGGGGAGGTCTAACTACTCGTCTAGACGGCTCACGTGGTGGTGGTGCTTCCCTATTCCCACCCCTAGTCCTAACGCGTCCCCTTGCCCTTTGCCGTTGTGGTTGGGTCGAAGTCCCTTCAATGCTGTAGGAAAGGCGGGTGCCCTCTGCGCCCTCAAAGCTTTGTCTCGGTGGGACAAACTGACTCCTGTTGGGTGCGCCCTCGAAATGTGGCCTTTGGTAGTTGAGGGTTGAATCGGGTTGGCTAAAGAACAATGTCTGTTGTGATGTGTAGTAGTCTTGTTGGTAATCCTCTTGTATACCTGTGTCGGGGCTAAGTGGAGGAATGGAAGAGCCCGGGACATCGTCGTGATGGAAGTGTTGGGATTGGTGTTGGTGGGGGGATTGAGTTTGTGGTAGGTGTTGGGACTGTTGATGGTGGTGGGAATGTTGAGGTTGGTGTTGGTAATCTTCATGATATTGGGGTTTAGTTTGTGGTATGTAGTGTTGATTTGGTTGGGGGGTGGACATGTGTTGTGGTGGTTGTTGTTGGTAATACGGTGGTGGTGGTGGTTGTTGGTAATACGGTGGTGGTGGTAATATTGTGGTGGTTGTTATTGTTGGGAATATTGTGGTGGTTGTTGTTGTTGGAAATATGGTTGTTGCATTCGGGGATCGTCCAAATAGAACGGGTCAGACACAATCATTTCTGGATTTGTATTTGCTCTATATCAATCCACATATTCCCTTGTCGGCTTCATTTTGTTGGACGCCACCGAAAATTGTAGAACATAGTGGGCACGCTCTTTCCACATTTTACGGAACTCCTTTGCAAATGCCTTCCAATTTTGGACATACCACTGGTGGCTGACTTTTTTAAGATGCCAAGGTTCCAAAGACATTGGGGGGCCTGGGATTTCTTGATGCATTCCGAATTGCAGTTTGACACTGTCACTTTGGTGCATCTCCAGAGTGGTGAACCGCATGATAGCCGTTTTTGCTGTCCAAACAGCTGCATCTTCGGGGTTGGGTTGATGTTCCAATCCCAAATATGGTCTCCAAATAAATTGCAAAGAAAAAAATAAATATGTTATTTATTGAGAATGCTTGATATTAATAAATTAGTTAGAAGATGAATGATTTAGTGGTAATACATCTTGTGCTCGGAGACGATCCAAGAGTTAACGATAAAATATTATTTTATTTTTCGGGGTAAGACTGTAATGTAGTCCAGTTGCAATGAACCTAAACAAAAAAAGATAAATAATATTATTTACAAATATTTATAGAATAAATATACAAAATGAAATAACATCATAAATTTACCTAGTTGCGTAGGGGAAGGAGTAGACTTTAGGATTTTCGGGGGCTAGCCTCAGCAATCTCCACCACCCCCATGTTTGGAGCAAAAAAGCACATTCAGAAAATATACAATGGTCATTTTGTGCATTTTTACACAAAGAGCTATATAGGAAAGCCAATACAGCAGAACCCCAACTATACGTGCTTATTCTATCTATGTCCTCGAGCAAACTCAAGTACATAAAGTTTATGCTATTTCCCGTGCCTTCGGGAAATAGCAAGTTCCCAAATAATAACATAATGTAAAACCTTGTTTTTATTATTTTTTCTTGTTCGGACGAATCCTCAGTCAAAATTATAGCGTCGTGGTAGAATTGGAGGCTCGATAGTTTAATACCCAGGCCCCTTGCTTTCGCAGATCCCTCACCCTCGACTAGATCTACGCCCAACATTTGAACACATAGTTCGTTGGGTTGTTGAACATTTCCAGTCACAGGCTTACCATCTATTCGAAGACCTAAAAGAATGTACACGTCCTCTAGTGTGACGGTACATTCACCAGTTGGTAGGTGAAAAGTGTGTGTCTCTGGTCTCCAACGTTCACACAAAACAAGAATAAACTTCAACCAGAGACACACACTTTTCACCTACCAACTGGTGAATGTACCGTCACACTAGAGGACGTGTACATGCTTTTGGGTCTTCAAATAGATGGTAAGCCTGTGACTGGAAATGTTCAACAGCCCAACGAACTATGTGTTCAAATGTTGGGCGTAGATCTAGTCGAGGGTGGGGGATCTGCAAAAGCAAGGGGCCAGGGTATTAAACTATCGAGCCTCCAATTCTACCACGATGCTATAATTTTGACTGAGAATACGTTCGAACAAGAAAAAATAATAAAAACAAGGTTTTACATTATGTTATTATTTGGGAACTTGTTATTTCCCGAAGGCACGGGAAATAGCATAAACTTTATGTACTTGAGTTTGCTCGAGGACACAGATAGAATAAGCACGTATAGTTGGGGTTCTGCTGTATTGGCTTTCCTATATAGCTCTTTGTGTAAAAATGCACAAAATGACCACTGTACATTTTCTGAATGTGCTTTTTTGCTCCAAACATGGGGGTGGTGGAGATTGCCGAGGCTAGCCCCCGAAAATCCTAACGTCTACTCCTTCCCCTACGCAACTAGGTAAATATATAATGTTATTTCATTTTGTATATTTATTCTATAAATATTTGTAAATAATATTATTTATCTTTTTTTGTTTAGGTTCATTGCAACTGGACTAGATTACAGTCTTACCCCGAAAAATAAAATAATATTTTATCGTCAACTCTTGGATCGTCTCCGAGTACAAGATGTATTACCACTAAATCATTCATCTTCTAACTAATTTATTAAAATCAAGCATTCTCAATAAATAACATATTTATTTTTTTCTTTGCAGTTTATTTGGAGACCATATTTGGGATTGGAACATCAACCCAACCCCGAAGATGCAGCTGTTTGGATAGCAAAAACGGCTATCATGCGGTTCACCACTGTGGAGATGCACCAAAGTGACCGTGTCAAACTACAATTCGAAATGCATCAAGAAATCCCAGGCCCCCCAATGTCTTTGGAACCTTGGCATCTTAAAAAAGTCAGCCACCAGTGGTATGTCCAAAATTGGAAGTCATTTGCAAAGGAGTCCCGTAAAATGTGGAAAGAGCGTGCCCACTATGTTCTACAATTTCCGGTGGCGCCTAACGAAATGAAGCCGACAAGGGAATATGTGGATTGGTATAGAGCAAATACAAATCCAGAAATGATTGTGTCTGACCCGTTCTATTTGGACGATCCCCGAATGCAACAACCATATTTCCAACAACAACAACAACCACAATATTCCCAACAACAACAACCACCACAATATTACCAACAACAACAACCACCACCATATTACCAACAACAACCACCACCACCGTATTACCAACAACAACCACCACCACTATATTACCAACAACAACAACCACAACACATGTCCACCCTCCAACCAAATCAACACTACATACCACAAACTCAACCCCAATATCATGAAGATTACCAACACCAACCTCAACATTCCCACCACCATCAACATTCCCAACACCTACCACAAACTCAATCCCCCCACCAACACCAATCCCAACATTTCCATCACGACGATGTCCCGGGCTCTTCCAGTCCTCCACTTAACCCCGACACAGATATACAAGAGGATTACCAACAAGACTACTACACACCACAACAGACATTGTTCTTTAGCCAACCCGATTCAACCTTCAACTACCAAAGGCCACATTTCGATGGCGCACCCAACAGGAGTCAGTTTGTCCAACCGAGACAAAGCTTTGAGGCCGTAGAGGGCACCCGCCTTTCCTACAGCATTGAAGGGACTTCGACCCAACCACAACGGCAAAGGGCAAGGGGACGCGTTAAGACTAGGGTTGGGAATAGGGAAGCACCACCACCACGTGAGCCGTCTAGACGAGTAGTTAGACCTCCCCCGTGCGGATCGTACCAGGGACCGCATAATATGTAAAAAAATCTCAAATTAATAATGTATTTTAATTAAACTTTATAATATTTGTCTTGTATATTATTTTAATATAAATATATTGTGTTTATTAATATAAATTAATATATATATTTATATATATATCTTGTATATTTTACAAATATATACATAATATTATTTATTTACATGTATATAAATTAATATATTTTAATAATTTATAAATAATATTATTTAGTTATAAATTAAATAATATATATATATATATATATATATATATATATATATATATATATATATATATATATATATATATATATATATTGATTGATATAAATTAATATAATTTATAATAAATATAAATTAATAAATTTAAAATAAGTTAAAAAAGATTTAAAAAATTTTAAAAATAATTAAAAACATATTAAAAAAACAAAAAAAAAATAAATAAAAAAAAACATATTTAGGAGTAGGCGTCTCTCCTAGTGGCGACTTGCCCTCCAATTAAAGGATAGGCGCCATCTAGGGTGGCACACATGTGTCTTTAGGGCAAAAAAGTGCCCATTTTTATAATTTTTTTGAAATTATGATTATTTTTGAATTTTTTTTAAAAAATATGATTATTTAAAAAAAATCTTCTTCAAAAGGAAAGTAAAATAGCAACAATGCAGCAATACAAAATACTATCGAAATGAAATCTAATGCATAATACAAACATAACTCAAAAATTAAACCGAAATCGAAAGTTACCAAACGAGTTAAGTTGCTAATTGAACTTGTTAAAGTGGAGCAGCTATGTTTTGTGGTGAACTCGTGTCGGAGCCCGGATTTGTGCTTGCTGGAGTTATACTTTTTCGGGGCGGTTGAGGGAGTTTCCAGGGCGGTTGTGCAGATGAGCTCGGGTGGAGGAGTTTGGTCGGGAGGTGATGTTGCTGTTGTTTCGTGGCCGAAACAGATTTGATGTTGGGGTGCATGATGGTCGGTCGGTGCTTTGGCGGAGTACAGTGGTTGAAGTGGTTTGTGCTTGGATGTGGGTGGTTGAAGGAGAGGTTGGTTGTTTGTAGGATATGAAGATGGGAGTATGTTAAAGGAAGATGGTGATGGGTTTATTAATGGTGTAGCAGGAGGTGATTTGGAGTGAGGTTCTCATGGTTTGTGTTGTCGAAGAAGATGAAGGTAAAGGATATGGATCAAGATGGTGATAAAAATGAGGAGAAGAAGATGGAAGAATAATGGCGATGTAGCATGCTTTAACGTGAAGGAAGAAGACTTCTTGTTTGTAATGCGTTTTTCTTTTTCTAAGAAGAAAATGTGGAGTGACCTTAAGACATGTTTGGCTGCCACTTCTCAAAACAAATTTTTTCTCTTTTTTTTTTCTTTTTTGATTTAAAGTTTGAGAGAGAGAGAGTCTCAGAGTGTGCCGCTAGCTAGTCTTGGTTCGTTGGTTCTTCCTTCTCCATTAGCCAAACAAATGTAGCTTATATATCATGATAGTAGGGTTGCATTTTAATTAAAAGTTCAAATTATCCCTTTAGATATTTTGGTGAATAAAATGAGTTTAAATACTAAATGAAATAAAATTCACAGTTTTTTTAATAAAGAAAATAAAATCAAATTGATCTCGTATTTGTATTATTATTATTTTTTCAATATTTTAAGAAAAAAACAAAAATAAAAGGATGTAAAATTAATAAAAATCGAATGAGAAAATACGGAAAAAATAAAAAGGATACATTGAAATAAAGTTTCGTATCACAGATATATATCAAATCTCGTGGGAAAAGATACTCGGTTGAAAAAACTCATACAAATCAAAATATAATTGCACGAAGATTCGAAAAGATAAAATGAGCATCCAGGTTGAACTACGAGAATCATAGATCAATAAAACGGATAGCTGCAGGTGCGAATTTAAAAATTTTCGTCCGTTAATTTTATGCGCAAGTGAAAATTGATTCAATCAGTTTGTTTGTAGAACCGAGATTTTATTCTGATCTACTTTTAAAATATTATGCCGAAATAAATGCATGATATAATATGTAGATGATGTCAATATCATGATCAATGAATCCACTTATTGATCTTGGGAAAAATTGCGGGATGACACTAACAAATGAGTGAACGCGTTAACAAATGCAGGGATAGCAAGTGGAGTAGATAGCACCTTTATTTACGATGATTGGATTTCATCAAGAGATTTTCAAATAGAAGATGATGTAAAGAGAAATTCTTTTCCTAGATTAGTTTGGTGTAGTTCTTTCTTTTGCTTGGGCTTTAGCCCTCTCTATTAGAAAAATAATAGAAGAAAAAATGAAAATTGAATCTCAATTGTATAATATTTTCTTAAATGTTAAAAAAAACCACCTTAATTTAAATGAACAATATTTCTCGTACCCTTAGAGTTTTGTCATCAATGTAATCACATCAAATGATGCAATGTCATTTATTTATTTAATCATTTTAAATTTTAAATTGTTTGTCATCTTCAAATACTATCAATACCAAACAAAAGGCATGTCCGAGATTATTATTTCTTTTCTTAAATTTGGTTTATGTACCTTCAACAGTTCATCACAAGATTAAGACTAATTTGAATTCGAAAGACTTTAAACCAAGCAAACAAATTATTTATAAGGAGCGTAAAGATACATTATATTAATTTTTTTCCTTCCATAATAACTAAGAAAAGTCCCCTACCTAGAACGAAATTGCTACATTCCCTCCCGTCCATTGGTGGAAGGGAGGTTCTACACTTCTACACTTCTACTTTCACACTAATAACAATAACAGTTCTACATATGGAAGATTCAGTACTAATCAAAGAAAAGTAAAACCACGCTCTTAAGCAATTTAACTTAGAAAGGAAGGTGGGTAGTTCCAACAGACACGGAGCTTGAAGCAGCAGCACCGTTCCTCTCCGCGTGACAAAGCTGCCGGAGTTTGGTAGGCACGTACCATATCGAAAGACGTGGATGCGCGTTGAATATTGCATCAATATCCCATCCTTGACGTGCAGCAATCGCCACAAGTGGCTTATAACATGCTTGCCTCCACGCGCCAACGTTCTCACCTCTTTCCTTAAAACCTCTCCTAAGTTCATTCGATACTTCCTCATCTAAACAATGCAATGCGTAACAGTGAACATAGTGTCTCATTTTCGGCTTGTTTATGTAACTCGCTCCAGCTTTCTTTGCATACCTAAACACTTGGTTTGTCACCTGCACACAAAATAGTTAACTAAGTTTAACCATTATATTGTGGATGGGCCCCACCGTATCTCTTACACAAGGTATTATCAAAAATTCATGCATGTGTTTGAATTGGGATTTGTTATGAGAACATTGTAGGAACCAGTGTGTGTAATGCATGGCTTTATTATGGTTCAAGCGTTGTAACCGGGTAATAGTTGGAGTTGGATATGGAAATGGAAATGGAAATTCCAGTTGAATAGGAAGGTGGGACCCATTAGGAGTTTCCCTGGCTCGTCACGTGTTCCGTTGAATGTTTCACGGCAACAAATTACTGTTGAAACGGTTCGTAAAGGAACTACACTACACAATAAGGAATCTGACTGGATTCAAGTCAGAGTCAGGTTCAGAAGATAGATAGATTGACATGACTCGAAAGTACAAAAAAACAAAAATGAAAAAAGAAAAATGAGAAATGAAACTGAAATTTGTAATGTTGTTACTTGTTATGGCATATGGTGTTATGGTGTAGTACCTTGGTGGGGCATTTCTCACCGCGCTCTTTAGCGATGGCTTGAACTTGAATGAGAAACTCACGGCATTGTTCGTAGAGATGGAAGAGGTAATCCAGACCGTTCTTTTTGCCACGTGCCACTTCCCCAGGCTCCGTCACAATGAATGGATGTTCTCTTTGCCTCTCACCACCACCAACACCGCCGCCACTAATGTTATCCTCTTCCTCCTCTTCTCCTTCTTCATTCTCACCATGATCATTCCCCTTCATCTTCATCCTCCGCCTCCTTATCTGCTGCCTCTTTCTCCTCTCCTCCACCACAGCCACCTCCCACGTGCTCCCTCCTCCACTCCCCATCGCTTCCTTTTCACGTTGCACCACCGGCTCCTCCGACAAACCTATGTACATAATATATACCGTTACGAAAAGTTAGTTAAAGTAGTTACGTCACGTCATGATCACTATAAAGTGACCATGCATATTTATTTTAATCATCATCTTACTAACAAATCCAAAATCAAATAAATATTAATTCCATTTATCATGAATTTGTAATATCAACTAAATAATCAGTTGACTTTGATAAGTTAAAACAGTAGTTTAATAAAACAGTAAAATAATTTTACTCAATTTATATAAATAATGGAATGCACCTTCTTGAGAGAGAGCATCAAGAGCGTTGGTGGTATCGCCGGAGAGAAGACCGCGGCGTTTAATTTCTTCTTCATCCAGGCGCCTTCTTTCAGCTCTGATGGCGGCTTTGATGCCGTAACGTTCGCCGACGAGAAGATCCCAGCGAAAAATCTGGGAGAGGCTGTTCATCATGTCGTCAAGTTCGTCATCCTTCATGTCCACCAGCGTGCTCACCGTGAAACCAAGCTCTGCTATCTTCGCCGCCGTGTAGTATCTGATCCCGTAAGCTTGGAAAAGTTCCTCCAAGCCTCCTAGTTCTCTTGGTAATCTCGCTGGATGATAAGTCATCGGGGCGGTTGTAGGGGTAACCGCGTAGTCAAGAAGCTGGGGACGGGGAGATGGTGCAGTAGAGAGAACGGTGCGTGGGTCCCACTTGAACAAGCTGGCGGTGAATGCGTCTGGATCCATAGGAAGCAAGTGAGTGTCTCTGTTAGTTAGGTTTTGGAAAGTGATGAGAAGTGGGAGGTTTGTGGTACTGTTTGGGTGGAGATATAGAAAGCGTAAGGTGGCAAACGAGGGTGCAGGTTAATGTGGTTTACCGAAAATACCCTTTGTGTTGCATGGTTTTGAACTAGAGTTGTTTTGATTGATTCCCTATAATAATGATGTAGTGTTTTTCCCGAGACTAGTTGAGGTTGGTTGGGGGGTTACTTTTGTTCTGTGTGAGATTTTGTATGAAACTGTATTTGATTTGAAACTGGAATGCCTCAAAACAAACCGAACTATTAACTGGCTATAGCTAGACGTGGTTACCCGTATTATCCGACCAGATAAGTCAGTTGTGTTGTGTGTGTATGTGGTTTGACCTCTGATTTGACTTGACTGTTATTTTTTGTGTCTTTGCTCTTATGTGTCATAGACTCATATGCATGCTAGTGTGTTGTACATGAATCAATTGATGCTTTGCTTGTCCTAATACTCTACCACTATATACAAAGCCTACTTAAGCAACACATTAGCGTGATAATCAACAGAAAAAATATGAAAATCTAATTCTTGTTTATACATATTTAGGGTTAAGAAAGCCATGCATGTAACCAAAAAAAGAAACTAGTTTACTTTATGGTCTATAATCATGAATTAATGTAACTAGTCACTCTCAAAAGAAAGGCAAATGAACATATAATAATAATAACAATATTTAGTGAGAAAGAGTAAGGAAAAGGTGGATGACAGAGGATTCACGAGTGATTCTTCTGTTACTGTGTAGTGGTGTGTTACGGAATCAGAGAAAATCTCACTGAGGTTTTTAGCTGTTTATTAGGAGCAGGGAGAGTAGCTCGTTAAGGAAACAGACAAAAAAAGGACGCAAAAACAGTAAAATCATTAATGGGGAAACAATGATAGTAAAGAAAGGGGTTACTATTTACTATTCGATGAGTGACGAGATGTGAAGCAGTGATGCAGGGATCAAAGTACAGCTGCGAGGGTTGCAGGTTGTTCCAGTTGGTCTTAAAGCAAACACTGTAAAGTTCAAAAGGCTGATTAATTCATCATGTGTGTGTACTTTCAAAGACCATTGCTTCCAACTCCAACCCATACCAACATGTATACACACACATAATGTTGAATAAACTTAAATGCTAGAGTTAGTGGGGTTTTAATAATAAGTTAATGGAGAGTTTTGGAAGGTTAAGAGACAATGGGAAAATTAAGAGTATTTACTATTTATTTTAATTAGTAGAATAGCTAAAGTTTTCTGTATGTATAAAAGTCCAAAATTGCATTCTAATAAAATACAGAAGTTTGCAAACAAAATCGATTCTTCTGACAAATTGGCATCAGAGCTAATGGCAAATATGATGAATCAAATGCCGTTACCACGGCTAACGAAGTTGAATTATGAAAACTGGAGTATCCAGATGAAAGCTCTTCTCGGATCTCTAGACGCGTGGGAGGTGACCAAAGATGGGTTTGAAGAACCAACAGATACTGAGGGATATACGTCAGCTCAAAATAAGGCGTTGAAAGAGACGCGATCGAAGGATAAAACGGCACTTTACATGCTGTTTAGGGCTGTTGATGAATCAGGCTTCGAAAAGATTGCCGGTTCGACTACGTCGAAAGAAGCGTGGGACACACTGGAGAAAGTGTTCAAAGGAGCAGATCGAGTAAAGCAAGTTCGACTCCAAACACTTCGTGGCGAATTGGAGAGGATGCAGATGAAGGAGTCAGAAAATGTATCTGACTACATCACGCGTGTACAAAAAGTGGTGAACCAACTCAGCAGAAATGGCGAAACAGTAACTGATGCACGAGTTGTCGAAAAGATTTTGAGATCTTTAACAGATAAGTTTGAGAATATTGTGTGTGCAATAGAAGAGTCGAAGGACCTTTCGACGCTTGCAGTCGAAGAGCTCGCAGGTTCCCTCGAAGCACACGAACAACGTAAGATGAAAAAGAAGGAAGAAGGAGTAGAGGACGCAAATCAAACCAAGGAGCAAATCAAAGACGAAAAGGTACTCTTTTCTCAAAACTTTCGAGGAAGAGGACGTGGTCGTGGAGGACGTGACAATGGTCGAAGTGGTAGAGGCAGCAACTTCGACAGAGGACAGTCGATCCAGCAAAATTGGCGTGGCAGAGGACGTGGTCAAAGAGGTGGTAGGTCGAACCATTCCAACTTTGAGTGCTACAAATGTGGGAAGTATGGTCATTATGCGAAGGATTGTAACTCATTCAAATGCTATAACTGTGATAAAGTGGGACATCTTGCAAAAGATTGTCGAATCGAAAAGAAGGTAGAAGAAACAACCAATCTAACCTTGGAAGCTGAAGCAAATGAAGGTTTTCTGTTGATGGCTCAAAATGAGATCAACACAAATGACAATGTTTGGTACCTTGACTCAGGAGCAAGTAACCATATGTGTGGTCACAAACACCTGTTTAAAGAAATGAGAAAGATTGAAGATGGCAATGTGTCTTTCGGAGATGCATCGAAAGTGAAGGTCGAAGGCAAGGGAACGATTCGTTACCTGCAGAAAGATGGGTTGATTGGATCAATTCAAGATGTTTATTATGTACCAAATCTTAAGACCAACATCTTGAGTTTGGGACAACTTACAGAAAAAGGTTATTCGATACTGATGGAAGAACGGATACTGTATTTGAAGGACAAGCTGGGACATTTGATTGCTCGTGTCGAAATGGAGAGAAATCGAATGTACAAACTGAATCTGATAAACGTTCGAGAAAAATGTTTACAAGTAAGTGTCGAAGACAAAGCGTCACTATGGCATCTACGCTTTGGTCATCTACATCATGCTGGTTTAAGAAGGTTGGCGAAAAAGAACATGGTGCATGGACTACCAGATATGGATTATGAAGGAAAGTTCTGTGAAGAATGTGTGCTGAGCAAACAAACAAGAACTTCATTCCAAAAGAAGGCAGAATATCAAGCTAAGCATATCCTTGATTTGATTCACACCGACATATGTGGGCCAATCACGCCAGAATCTTTCAGTGGCAAAAGGTACTTTATTTCCTTTATCGACGATTACTCACGGAAGACATGGGTTTATTTCTTGAAAGAAAAGTCTGAAGCATTCGAGGTGTTCAAAAGGTTCAAAGTAATGGTGGAGAAGGAGACCGACAGACACATTAAAGCAGTTCGATCAGATAGAGGTGGTGAGTATACTTCGACAGCTTTTATGAAGTATTGTGAAGAGCAGGGTATAAGGAGATTTCTAACTGCAGCATACTCACCTCAACAAAATGGGGTGGCTGAAAGAAAGAATCGAACAGTCCTTGACATGGTTCGATCAATGCTTAAAAGCAAGAACATGCCAAAGGAATTTTGGGCAGAAGCTGTACAATGTGCCATTTATGTTCAAAATCGATGTCCACATTCGAAGTTAGAAGATCAAACACCACAAGAAGCGTGGAGCGGACAGAAGCCAACAGTCTCTCATCTCAAAGTATTTGGAAGTGTTGCTTATGCACATGTACCAGATCAGCGAAGAACGAAACTTGAAGACAAAAGTCAGAAATACATACTCATTGGGTATGATGAGAAAACAAAAGGGTACAAGCTATTTGATCCCATAAGAAAGAAGGTGATAGTGAGTAGAGACGTTCGAATAAACGAAGCAAGTAAGTGGGACTGGAACAGTTCGACAGACGCTGTTGTCGAAGTTGAAGAATCATCTGTCGCTGTACCCTCAAACATTTCGACAAAACTTGAAGATTCTGACGATGAAGATGAACCTACACAACCCAGAATGCGAAGTTTGCAAGATCTGTATGATTCGACAAGTGAAGTGCACCTTGTATGTCTCCTGGCAGATGCTGAAAACATCAGTTTTGAAGAAGCAGTACGAGACAAGAAGTGGAAAAGTGCCATGGACGAAGAGATGAGGGCGATTATCCATAACAACACTTGGGAGCTAGTTGAATTGCCAAAAGGTAGTCAACCCATTGGTGTAAAGTGGGTATTCAAGAAAAAGATGAACGCTCAAGGAGAAATTGAAAGATACAAAGCGAGACTTGTTGCGAAGGGATACAAACAGAAAGCAGGAGTTGATTATGACGAAGTATTTGCACCTGTTGCAAGAATGGAGACAATTCGACTACTCATATCTCAAGCTGCTCAATTCAAATGGCCAATATTCCAAATGGATGTCAAAACAGCTTTTCTGAATGGTGTACTAGAAGAAGAAGTTTATGTCGAACAACCACTCGGTTACATGAAAGCTGGAGAAGAGAAGAAGGTACTGAAATTGAAGAAAGCGCTATATGGGCTGAAGCAAGCACCGCGGGCATGGAACACACGTATCGACACATATTTCAAGGAGAATGGGTTCGAGCAATGTCCGTACGAACATGCCCTCTATGTGAAGAAAAAAGGAATGAATGTATTACTTGTTGCTCTCTATGTTGATGATCTTATTTTTCTGGGCAGTAATGATGAGATGATAGAAGAATTCAAAAGCAAATGACACGTGAATTCGAGATGACAGATTTAGGCCTGATGAGATTCTTTCTTGGTCTGGAAGTTCGACAAGAAGAAACAGGAATTTTCATTTCACAAGAAAAATATGCAAAAGAAATTTTGAAAAGATATAAGATGGAAAGCTGTAATCCGGCTTCGACGCCAATGGAACCAGGAACAAAATTGTCGAAATTTGATGGAGGAGAACGTGTCGAAGCAGGAAAATATCGAAGTTTGGTAGGAAGTCTTCGCTATCTCACATGTACAAGACCAGATATCTCATTAAGTGTAGGCATTGTAAGTCGATTCATGGAGGAGCCAGTTTACACACATTGGAAGGCATTGAAGCGAATTCTGAGGTACATCCAAGGAACAGTGTCACTTGGGATGTTTTATTCGAAATCAGAGAAATACAAGTTGGTTGGTTACTCTGACAGTGATTGGTGCGGAGACATAGATGATCGAAAAAGCACTTCTGGATATGTGTTTTTCATGGGAAATACTGCATTTACTTGGCTTTCTAAAAAGCAGCCAATAGTAACACTTTCGACATGTGAAGCAGAATATGTAGCAGCATCCTGGTGTGTTTGTCATGCAATATGGCTCAGAAGATTGATGAGTAAAATGGAGATAGAACAGAAAGATGCTACAATAATACAAGTTGACAACAGGTCAGCAATTGAGTTAGCAAAGAATCCAGTAAATCATGAAAGGAGCAAACACATTGACGTTCGTTTTCACTTTATTCGAGAACACGTGAAGGAAGGAAGTGTCGAATTGAAGCATGTAGCAAGTAAGGATCAAGCAGCAGATATTTTCACAAAACCACTATCAAAGGAAATTTTCGACAGAGGCAAGAAGTTGATAGGGATGATGAATAGAAGAAATATTTAAGTTTACAGAGGAGTTTTGTTGAATAAACTTAAATGCTAGAGTTAGTGGGGTTTTAATAATAAGTTAATGGAGAGTTTTGGAAGGTTAAGAGACAATGGGAAAATTAAGAGTATTTACTATTTATTTTAATTAGTAGAATAGCTAAAGTTTTCTGTATGTATAAAAGTCCAAAATTGCATTCTAATAAAATACAGAAGTTTGCAAACAAAATCGATTCTTCTGACACATAACACAAACAACTACCATAAACATTAATTGAGGTGATGTGAAGGATTGCTCATATATTAATATAATAGTTACTTATACAAAATATGTTTCTTCTTAAACGTATGCGAGATACTCTTTCTCTATGAATTTATTGGATGAAATGTAGATGAATATATCATGTGGACTTTCTTTTTCTACTGATCGTATTATTAAAATCACAACTCCTTTTTTTCCATGTGAAGGGAAAACTCGTAAAAAGACATTGTATGATTATATATATAGAGAATTCTATGTATCGACTGATTGAACGCTGGTGAACTTTTAGCTTTAGCCGTTGTTATTCACGCTGAGGCAATTTTAGGAATCGTTAGAGGATATGTGTAGACTAATTAGCATACGTGACTATGAGATAAATGGTAGGAGATATCCGATCTTAATGTATATCATGTAGCTTGCAATGGTGCAAACATCTCAATGTTTATACATTCATGATTAACGAATGTTATCAATTCACAAGGATGACTTTAGGAGCGCAAGATTGTGATGTTTCATCTTTGCTGAATTTCAATTTGTCACTCAGACACTTATATTTGGTAACCTCTAATTTCATAATTCCATAATTGTTTTTGACAAAAATTTATAATAATTTCCGTACAAAATTTCCCATAGACAAATCAAAATATCAAATACAAATTAAATTTTCAGTAATATATATATATATATATATATATATATATATATATATATATATATATATATATATATCGGAACAAAGCTAATCCATAAATGAGCAACACAAAGATAGCTTCAAAAGCGTTCACACTACCTGCTTGAGCAAAAGTAGTAGTTTCCTTGACGAGGAAATCAGATGACAACCCAAATAACCCTCATTTCTTCACCCAATGAGCCTCTATCTCAGACTTCTTCAAGTGAAGAGCTTCAACAATAAGATTAGATCGGAGAATCTCCTCCAATCCACTAAAAGGCACTCTACTAGAAACAGGTATCCCTAAAAGATGAGAATACTCCTCCAAGGTAGGCACAAGCTGAAAATCTAGGAAAGTGAAACAACGGTATAGAGGATCATAGAACTGCACTAGCACACTCAAGAGTCCTTCAACCACATCAGCAGATAAGATAGACGGAAGCTTCCCATGACGTTGTTTGAAGTCCAAGGGATCTAATACGAAATATGCTAGCTTCCTTAACTCTTTCAAGTCGGGACATCTGAAACTGTACTTCTTAGTGTTCCTTCGTCCACAATCCATGGTCTGAAAATATTTGCAAATGATACCTCAGTTACTTGAAATTTTTGTGTGATGAATGTTATTATGCGCATGAATGCATGAATGCAACAATCACAAATAAGGGATCACACATAAGACAAATAAAGATCAAGGGATGAATCAAGTCATTGTCAAGATCAATCCATTTTGGTGGATTATGGTTTGCACCTTATCAACACCCAAGTTCCATTGATATTGACAAGATTTGATTGGATCAACCAAGAATCAAGGGTTTGTTACACGTCACGAGCATGGAGTCTGGGTAAGAACCATCCCAAAGGAGTGAGCTAAGAATAAAAACCTGTAGATCATGTTCTAAGAAGTTCCCAGAGTCTTAATTCCATCTATCGGATATTACAGGTTAAGATGACTGACTCATCGACCCATAATATTCTCAAGAGAAACTCGTCTGAGTGTAGTATCGCGTAACAACTGTTATCAAGTCTACACCAGAACATTTTCCGCACTACGTCCTAAATAGGCCAAGAGGGGGTAAATGTTCTATGGTCCTCAGCTTCTCAGACCCAAATTAGAGATAGTAATGCCTAACCAGAAATACTTGTGTGACATTTCCAAATCCAAAAGAGTCTCCACTAAGTAGATGGATCTCAAGCCAACTTGTTAAGGACTACTCCACACAAGTCGAACATGACTATACCATCCTCCTATCTTAATCGCACTCAAGTTCGAGTTAGAACTTATCTCACCACTCAGAGATCACCAAGCATAACAAGCAGATTATATCACACATACATATATACAAACATCACATATATACAAATATATACACACAAAAAGTAGGCTAAACCCACTGGAGACTACTCCCCAGTAGAGTCGCCACTTAATTTCTGTAGCGGTAAATTCATGATCATCAAGCTATGGATAAGCTAGAGATCAAATAACAAGAGTCGCCACCGCGCTTTTATTTTTTGCAAGGGAAAAGGGAAAAAAGTACGAACAAAACTCAAAAGTAAGAAGTTTTCAAATCAAAACTAATAAAATGTCAGAGATTACAGGTAAGGGGGTTGGTTACACAAAGGGAATGTGTTAGCACCCAAAGTGTCCTAGGTACTCCTAGGGAGCCCTTTTTGTGTGCATATGTATTTGGTACAAAATGATGTTTACAAAAAAATAGAATGGGGGTGAGAAAAGAATTCATTAATTATATTTTTGTGTTTGGCAAGACCTTCGGTCTTGTGCCTACGTACCAACATAAAAATGAGGGATCAAAACCTCGTAGTTTGTGATACAAATTTCAAAGTGGATGCATTGTTTTTAATAAAATTAAGTTTGGAAGGCACAGAGGCCCAAAAATGGTTTGAATGAGTTAGTTCTTTTTTGGCTTTTTTGAAATTTTAAGTCTAGTATAATTAAGTTCATTTACAAGTTTGATTTAAGAAAAGAAGTTTGAAAATTCAATGGCATAAGGCCAAAGTTTCTATCTTTTTGTAAAGTGGTCAAAGTTTAGAACAAAATAAGTTCAATCAAAGAAGATTTTGAAAAAGGGAGGGAGAGGTTTTGAAATTAAATAAATGGGGAGAATATGAAGAGACTAATCCTATGCACAAAATTAAAAGTTAAGAGTTGAAAAGATTTGACCAAATGGGTAGCAATCCAATAGACAAGAATGTCAATAGAAACCCAGAATTCCCTTGGACTTTTAAAATCAAGCAACACACAAATGCACAATTATATCATCTTGAAGAGCAAAGGCATCAAATAAAGATAGCCACATCCAAGCTTATCCATTCCATGATCTTCTTCAAAATAGCCCATGTAACAGATGAATTCCACAAGTCACAGGTTCAAAATAACAACTTCAAAATGATCATGTTGTAGATGAACTCAAAGGGATCTTGAATGATGTATCAGATGAAGTTTCAAATTGCAAGCACTTGGTTTCTCAATAAGTTGGCATTGGCCAAGTCCTTTAGCATAGGAATGTTGCCTAAGTTCTAAGTCCATTTGTCCAAGATCAAGCCAACAATCCACACAAAAGTTTTTCAGGATTTTTGTTGTTATTATGTACATTAATGGTCAAAGACCACACAAACAAGCAAAGTATACACAAACAAGATATATCACACAATATGGTCCAAGTGGACAAAGTGAAAATTGCATTAACATAAACAATGACAAATGTATAAAGGCTAGAATTAAATGACATTAAAGTAAATGGCTTGAAATTAAAAGTTAGTTGTTAATAGGTTAGAAGTTAGTATTGTTTTACTTTTGCATTTCATTTTTTTAGACATTCTTTGGAGAACACTCAACCCACTTATCACAAGCATGGATCCTTGAACCAAGATATCTTCCAAAGGAAGAAAAAAGGCCAAGTTTCCACATAATACCATGAAAGATGGGAGACTTACAATCTCACTAACTAGAATGCTATGCCTTTTATATCACAAATTTAGCGCTATGTTAAGCAATCGTAATTGGACTTATGTAGAAGTCCCAACTATTTGAGGTCGGGCAATAGAATTTTGGTGTTAATGCATGTTAGAGACATAGTATTATGGATTATTCTCATGAAACATACCACACACAAAAAGAATATGCAAAAGGTGTGGCCTAATCTCATCCATACTCATGTTAATTTTTCAATCAACTAGCTTTAGGACTTTGAGATATCATATGCCAAATGAGATGAATACATAAAGAAGGGGAATAAGATGAAGAGGGAGGGGAATATATGAAAACTCAAATTGATCAAATGAGGACTTTTACCAAATTAATATCATCCATTCATTATGGGAGATGGAATGTACTTTCCATCAATCCCCTAAATCCAATGATATAAACTTGACAAAGTCAAATCAACCTTGACCAAGGCCCAATAACAAGAGTCAAACACAAACAAGTCATCACAATTGGTTAACAAAATTATTTGGCATTTATTCAAATAAAAAATACTAAAATAAGGCATTAAAATTAAATATGGTTTGTCAAATTTCTAAAACCTCATCAAATCACCAAATAAATGGCCATGAGATTTATCATAGGTCAAACAAGGTCAAAGGACCTTGGAGAAAATTTTTCAGTATTTTTAAAGACTTAAAAATATTTTTAAACAATTAAAAACAAATGAAAAATTAATTAAATCATGTAAAATATTAATAATGATCCAAAAAATAATTTTAATTCAGAATATGAAAGAAGAAATTATTTGAAATTATTTGGTGAAACTCTCACATTTTTTGGATCAATATTAAAATTAATATGAATTAATGAAAATAAAGCAATTAAAATGAAATTCAAATAATTAGAAAAAACGTGAACCACTTGATCTCCCTCATTAATTAAGGTGGCAGATCAAGTGGCTATCAGCGCGCGTTCCATGGTGGACTTGAGTCAACGCGGCACATGCATGGTAATTAAAAACAACGCACGAGATTAAAATAATTTAAAAGAGATCAATGGCTCTGAACCGTGCCAACACATCACCGACGTCCAAAGGTCGATCATCTTCTCCGGTGACCTTGGTCGGATTGGTTCACTCATCACCATTAAAAAAATGAAAAAGGAGGACATGATCTGAAAGAAAAAATGGCGTAGAGCACGAATCTGACCTCAATTTTAACTAACTCCTCACATATAGAAAGATATGAGGAGTTGAATTTTGAGGTATGTCAACTGAGTTGCTTCGATTTGACCTCTAAGCAACTCAATCTTCTTGCCTATATTGGTAGGACTTCAAACAACCAAAGAATCAAGAGAATTGAACAAGATTGAGAGAGAATCGAAGAGATGAAATTTTCTGAAAAATACCTTCAATGTAGGTCTGGATTCAACTGTTCTTGCCTTGGCTTGTGCTTGATCTCACTCAAAATGCTTGCAGAAGTAGAATGAAATGCACAAAAGGTCTTGGATCCCTGGAGTTTTGAATCTCAAAACAGTGAGATTCAAACTCGATTTCAAGATGAAATTCTTAGGATTATCCTCTAAAATGGAAGGGTTAGGGGTCTAGGATCAAAGCTGGCGCGAATGTGTGTTTAATTTTGATGCTAGAGGTCTCTATTTATAGCTGCAACTCATGATATTTGCACCTTCAAATTCAACTTCCAAATTTGGTAATGGATGATGCATGGGTGCATGGGCGTGTACAGGCCCATGAGATCATTGCTTTAGGTCCACAAATGAGTGTGAGAGAGTCTGAAATCAACTTGGATTGCAAGGCAAGTGTACATGGAAACTTGAAGTTTGATCTTTGCCAAATGATGATGCAATGTTCAAGCCATGTGCAGCCTGTTCAATTCTTGTCGAAAATGGATGAACTTGGACTTTTTGGAAAGGTTAGATCAAGAGAAACAACTTTCATGTTCAACACTTTTCCATTTGAAGCTTTTATCATGATGAATTTTGAGGTCGAAGTTTGGAAATTTCAACATGTTGAAATTTTTTCTAAGTGTCAAGCCATATATCTCAATATTCCACCTTACTTAACTTTTTATGTGAGCTTCAAATGAGAAAAGTGTCTTCATCAACGTTGTATCTCTTACAAAGACCTTAAAAATGGTCACTAATTTCATGTCATTTGGATTTGAAATGATAGAGTTGTGCATTTTTGAAGTTTGAAAAAATCACTTGTTCAATGGTATAGGTCAAAAGTGACCTATAACGTAGCCTCATATCACTTGCTCATAAAAGTTGAATTAGCTCTTACTCCAAACATTAAATTTAAAGTAGACATCTTGAATTTAATTGTGCAACTTGGAAATCTTTCATCTCATAAAAATTGAGCAAGTTATGGCCTTGGGAAGTTGACATTCAAATTAGGGTTTAGACAAAATGACCTATAATGTTTCAACATAGAAAATGATTTTCCAAGAAAAACTAGCTCTATGTATCAACATGAAAGTTGTTTGGAATGTCATTTAGAGTAAGTTTTATCTTGGAATCATTTTGATCAATTGGTGAGATAGCTTGTTGGAGAAGTTACTCAAGATACCCAGTCAAACTAGGGTTTCCAAGGCAAATCATCCTCAAACTCTTGAAGAATGTTTGATCAAAATAACATGTAGAGATAAATGGAACTCATATATGATGCTTGTGACAATTCTTGTATCAATCCATGGTTGTGTTCTTTGTTCATGAGGGTGTCAAACCCTAGATGTGAACTTGATAGATCAATGGGATCATACCCTACCTACAAAAGAGTTAGGCAAATACAAAGACATATTTTTGGTATTTTGGTTAGTGAAAATGATAAAATAGAAGTATGATACAATCATATGGTTCTTGGTGATCTCTCCCAAAACAAACTTAATGAAAAGGGGTAAGGAGAATTCCAAGGCATGATCCCAATGCTAATGCTTATGATGAAATTGCATGAGGGATCTTAAGGTCAAAATTGGGGTCTTATAGCTGCCCCTATTTAAGGACATTCTAACTGAGGAAGTGAAGGTTAAAATCTTCATGTCGACTCAGTAGAATGGGCTTAAATAACAACATATAGAAACAAATTTTGGTCCCTAAGAGACCCCATGATGCAAATGTTATGAATGCAAAAGTAAATTTTTTGTGGGGAAATATTGCCACAACAGGAAAAGAAATCAGAGAGACCGAAAGTCCGCAGGAGTACAATGCATTCCGTAAGGGAAACTCACTGAGGAGATAGAGACTCTGGGGGAAAAAGGAGTTATGCGTAGGCCAGGATACGACTTAAAACTATTGGGGGACTCGAGGAATTCCATACAAACATGGAAAGACTCAGCCGGGGAAATAACAACATCTGCAGGGGATACGAGTAAGTCAGGATAAAACTGAAGTACTTAAACCATGCAGGAAAATCGATTTCACTAAGGAAATGCGCACTCAACTCAACTGGGGAAGAAATAAACTTCAACACAGGAGGAGCAGAAATCTATTATCTACTACCTGTTACTAGGTAAGGAGATAATAAAGATTTGACAGAGAGAACATTCGTCATTGGTTAGGATGAACATATCAAGGATGACTCACTGAGAAAGGCCAGGAGGGAGTATTCATTACCGGTTACTGGGCAGAAGACCATGGGTGAGAGTATCCGTCATCGGTTAGAATGGACATATCAAGGATAAACTCAACAGGGAAGAAAATCCATCATCGGTTAGGATGAAAATATCTAGGATAGACTTGCCTGGGAAATGTTAAGGAGGATATCCGTCATCGATTAAGATGAACATATCAAGGATAAACCAACTGAACAAAAAGTAGGAATTACATCTATCGAATGCTGGATAGAATACCGTCAAAGAGAAAATCCGTCACCGGTTAAGATGAACATATCAAGGATAGACTCTGAAAGGGGAGAAAATAGGGATTACATCTATCAGTTACTGGATAGAATACAAAGAGAGAGAATTCGTCACTGGTTAAAGTGAACATATCAATGATCAACTCTGCGGAGGGGACAAAAGCAGGATTTACAACTACTGGTTACTGGGTAGAAGACCGCAAAGAGAAGGAAACCCGTCATCGGTTAGGATGAACATATCAAGGATTAACTCTCTGGGGAACAAGGATAGGGATTACAACTACCTTTTTACTAGGTAGAATACCAAAGGTGAGAATATCTGTTATCGGTTAGGATGAACATATCAAGGATAGACTCAGGCAGGGGAAAGAAAGATATTTGTCACTTGTTAGGGTGAACATATCAAGGATATACTTTCTGAGGAATCAGATCCATTGGGGACTCTACTACTGGGAAAACTGGGATACTTTTGTCGGGTATTGGGCAAGAAGTAACAAACCGCAAACTAAGAAGAATATTACCAGTTACTGGGTAATAGACTCTCAGGGGATTCAAAGCATCTATATAGGCATGATCTAGAAAGAAACAATCAATCAAGACTTAACCCAATAAGGACATAACTCAAGGGGAGTGGTTCCATCCAGATAAACAACTAGGGAGGAAACTGAAGTAATAATCATCCACGAGGAAACAACTAAGTGGGGAAGAGGAGAAAGGTTAAATTCTTTCTGCCTAAGGGGATGACGCTCTACAATTGAGGGAGGACAGATACCGGAATTTGTATGGGGATAAAGTACCGCCATACAGGGAATGAGAATCTCAAACCAACAAGTTAATCAGATATGCAAATATGCAATTATGAAATTTTATGAATGTATATATATATATATGTATATATATACATACATACATACATACATATATATATATATATATATATATATATATATATATATATATATATATATATGATTATGCTGATAAGAACGATCACAAAGGATACAAAGGTGTCGCAAAGAAATTGAATCCTCGGTCAATCCACAAAATATGGAGACAACTGCTGGAGAACAGAGAGATCATCAATCCAAAAAGACTCAACCCTAATTGGGGAAGGAGGAGATCTACTGAGGAAAGAGTCATATCATCGAACCTGTGGGGAATTTTAGGTCAACACCATAAAAATGGGAGACAACCTTACAGGGAAATAAACTGCTCAGAAACCAGGAGGAAACTCTGACTAGGGAGCAAGTCGAAGGGCGATTGGCGGGGAAACCAATGCGATCTACTGGGGAGATCAACCACTTCTGCTGAAGGAAGCCAAACTTCAATAGGGAAGGCAGAAACTCTGTCGGGGGAGACAAGTCGCAGGGTACCTGAATCAACCAACTCAGCTAGGGAAAAGGAACGAAGCTCCATTGGAAAATCAAAAAAATTCATCGAGGAACTGAATCAACACAATCGTCTAGGGATACTCGAAGAGTTAACTGCTTGGGGAACCTCTGATGTTTCACACTCAAAGACTTGTTATCCATCGAAATCTTGTTGATATTTCTTTCAATTGCTTTGGAAAATTCTTGCTTTTATATGTTTTAAGAAAAAGAGATTTTGATTAAAAAAATTAAATTTTCAAAATGATCATAATAAAATTTAAACTATTGGCTGAAATAAATAAGAGTAGAAACAATTGGATAAAAGCTCAACTTTATTTGATAGAATGGTAGTCTGTAAATGACAAGACTCCATAGTTTTTTACAAAGCTGAAAGTGGTAATTTACATGGAAAAAGGTTACATTGAATACAAATGATCATTAATCCTTCTACCAACTCTTGATATCCGCTGTGTTCTTGACCGCTGTTGAGGTGATGTCAATCCTTATGCTCAATCAAGTTTTCAAAACACTGAAGATCAGTAGAATGCAGTTACTTTCAATAATCCCTAATTTTTGCATAAGTTTCCCCAAGGTGGGGTACTCAACTTATCGGGAAATTCTTTCTATTTTATGCCTCTAACTTTTGCCTGGATCGCCCTTTCGGGTTTTCAATCCACCGAGACGCTCATTTTTGCCTAAGCCGCCCTTTTGGGTTTTCAACTTAGCGAGTTGTTCTTTTTCTTTTCTAGACGAAGTATTTCTTGATTGCATCTGCGTTCACGGGACGAGTGAACTCTTCACCATCCATAGTTGTAAGTATCAATGCGCCGCCTGAAAAGTCTCTTTTAACAACATACGAGCCTTCATAATTAGGAGTCCATTTCCCTTTAGAATCTGGCTTAAACGTCAAAATCTTCTTGAGCACAAGATCACCTTCTCTGAACACACGAGGCCTGACTTTCTTATTAAAAGCTTTCTTCATCCTTTGGTGATACAACTGACCATGGCACATGGCAGTTAATCTTTTCTCTTCAATCAAATTCAACTGGTCACACCTAGTTTGACACCATTCAACCTCAGTCAACTTAGCTTCCATGAGCATGCGCGACGAAGGAATCTCAACCTCTACAGGGAGTACTGCTTCCATACCATACACAAGAGAGAAAGGGGTTGCCCCGGTTGAAGTGCGGATGGATGTACGATACCCGTGCAAAGCAAATGGGAGCATCTCATGCCAATCCTTATATGTTACAACCATTTTCTGGATGATCTTCTTGATGTTCTTATTCACAGCTTCAACAACCCCATTCATCTTGGGTCTGTAAGGAGAAGAATTATGATGTGCAATCTTGAAGTCTTTACAAAGAGCTTCCACCATATTATTATTCAAGTTTGATCCATTATCAGTAATGATCTTGCTTGGCACACCATAACGGTATATAATCTGATTCTTGATAAACCTTACAACAACTTGCTTGGTTACATTTGCATACGATGCCGCTTCAACCCATTTTGTGAAATAGTCAATTGCCACCAAAATGAAACGATGTCCATTCAAAGCTTTGGGTTCAATCATCCCAATCATATCAATTCCCCACATGGAGAAGGGTCATGGGGAAGAGATAACATTCAATAGTGTCGGAGGAACATGAATCTTATCAACATATATTTGACACCTGTGGCATTTCTTCACAAACTTGCAACAGTCAGATTCCATTGTCAGCTAATAGTAACATGCTCGCAACATTTTCTTCGCCATTGCATGTCCATTGGAATGAGTACCAAAGGAACCTTCGTGCACTTCGGTCATCAACAAGTCTGCTTCGTGTCTATCCACACATCTGAGCAAAACCATGTCGAAGTTTCTCTTGTACAGTATACCACCATTCAAGTAGAAATTGCCGGCTAATCTTCTCAAAGTCTTCTTATCTTTCAAAGATGCCCCAGGCGGGTAAATCTGACTTTGAAGGAAACATTTGATGTCATAATACCACGGCTTCTCATCTTTGATCTCTTCAACAGCAAACACATGAGCTAGCCTATCAAGATGCATCACAGACAAATTGGGAACTTCGTTCCAATACTTTACCACAATCATTGATGCCAACGTTGCAAGAGCATCTGCCATCCGATTTTCATCTCGAGGGATATGATGAAACTCAACCTTTGTAAAGAAAGTTGAAATCCTCCCCGCATAATCTCTATATGGTATCAAACTGGGTTGATTTGTCTCCCATTCAACTTTGATTTGATTCACAACCAAAGCCGAATCACCGAAGACATCCAAATACTTGATTCTGAGATCCATGGCCTCTTCAAGCTCCATAATGCAAGCTTCATATTCTTCCATGTTGTTTGTACACTTGAAAGTCAATCTAGCTGTAAATGGTAGATGTGTGCCTTGAGGAGTAATAATCACTGCCCCAATGCCATTGCCATATTTATTAACAGCTCCATCAAATACCATGCCCCAATGGAATCCGGTTCTGGCCCTTCTTCAAGCAATGGTTCATCATAATCTTTCATTTTCAAGTACAAAATCTCTTCATCTGGAAAATCATACTGCACTAACTGATAATCTTCAATCGGTTGGTGAGCCAGATGGTCAGCCAAGATACTACCTTTGATCGCTTTCTGAGATCGGTATTCGATATCATATTCTGATAACAACATCTGCCAACGGGAAATTCTCTCAGTTAAAGCAGGCTTCTCAAATATATACTTGATTGGATCCATTTTGGATATCAACCAAGTGGTATGATTCAACATATACTGGCGCAGACGCTTAGCAGCCCAAGCCAATGCGCAATAAGTTTTCTCAAGCATAGAATACCGAGTCTCACAATCAGTGAACTTCTTACTGAGGTAGTAGATCGCAAATTCTTTCTTTCCAGTCTCATCTTCCTGACCAAGAACATAACCCATACTATGTTCGAGCACAGTCAAATACATGATCAACGGTCTTCCTTCAACAGGTGGAGACAAAATCGAAGGCTCAAGCAGATACTCCTTGATACTGTCAAAATATTTCTGGCAGTCTTCGGTCCAATCACAAGACTGATCTTTCCAAAGAAGCTTGAATATAGGCGCACATGTGGCGGTCATGTGGGAAATGAATCTGGAAATATAATTCAAGCGCCCGAGAAAACCTCTAACTTGCTTCTCAGTTTTGGCCGCAGGCATCTCTTGTATTGTTTTGACCTTGGCAGGATCAACTTCAATACCCCTCTCGCTGACAATAAAGCCCAACAACTTACCAGAACGAACACCAAAAGTACACTTATTGGGATTCAAGCGGAGTTTATATTTCCTCAAATGCTGGAATAACTTCAATAAATGCTCAACATGTTCCTCTTCATCAATAGATTTAGCAATCATGTCATCGACATATACTTCGATCTCTTTATGCATCATATCATGAAAGAGAGTAGTCATTGCTCTTTGGTAAGTTGCACCAATATTCTTTAGACCGAAAGGCATCACTCTATAACAGAATGTTCCCCAAGGTGTAATGAATGTGGTATTCTCCATATCTTCGGGTGCCATCTTGATCTGATTATATCCGGAAAATCCATCCATAAACGAAAAGAATTTGAATTTAATAGTATTGTCTACCAACATATCAATGTGTGGCAGAGGGAAATCATCTTTCGGACTAGCTTTATTCAAATCTCTATAGTCAACACACATGCGGACTTTTCCATCTTTATTCGACACTAGCATAATATTGGCCACCCATTGCGGATACTCAGCAGTTACAAGGAAACCGACATCAATCTGCTTCTGCACTTCCTCTTTGATCTTCACAGCCATATCAGGATGCGTTCTTCTCAACTTCTGCTTGACTGGCGGACATTCTGGCTTCAACGACAATTTATGCTCCACAATCTCAGAATCCAAACCAGGCATGTCTTGATAAGACCAAGCAAACACATTTGAATACTCTCGAAGAAGATCAATCAACCCCTTCTTGACATCTAGACACAGTCGAGACCCAATCTCGACTTCCTTCACATCATCCTCGGAACCCAAATTGACTAACTCGGCTTGCTCTTCAAACGACTGTATGGTCTTTTCATCTTGCTCAAGAAGACGAGATAATTCATAAAAGCAATGTTCACAGACGCTCGAATTGAAAACGCCTAACAATGTTCACTTCTCCCTTAGGCATAGGAGAAGGATTTTAAAAATATATAAAAGCAATTACTTAGATCGATGCAAAATAATAGGAATATCAACAACCGTCACTTGCCACAGACGCTCGCCTTCAAGGAGAACAAAGGATGTCTACGGTGGTCTACGAGACTTATGTCTCTCACTAATGATGATATCGTTTGGTATAACCGTGTATATGATGGTGTCAAGATTATTGACTCTTGTGGTGAATTCTCCAATGTGCCTCTTTTTGGTACATGTGGTGGGATTAACTACAACCCTATTTTGACTCGCCGTCAGCTTGGGTTCCCCCTTAAAGGATAAACCTAATAACATTTTGTTAGAGGGTGTATTCTTTCAAGAGGGTAAAGATCCCCAGAACTTGAAGGGCAGAATGGTCCACACCTGGCGCAAAGTTCATAAGAAGGGAAGGAAAGAGCTTGGTCCAAAGAATTGTATAGCTTTGGAACCCTACACCTCTTGGGTGAGGAGGAGACCTTCTGAGTACTGCATGCCATATGACTATCCGAGACCTACACCTATGGTTATGGTTGGGCCTTCAACCCTCCCTAACCAAGGAGTAGAGGAGTTGAGAGATGAAGACCGTTCGCGTGCTTGGGTCCGTGAGCGAGAGGAACTACTTCAGCAACTCAGAGATAAGGATGCTGTGATAGAATTTCTGGAGCATCAAATTATTGATGAGCCTGGCGATGTGGTTACTTCTCTTCTTCCTCAGTCATCCAAGTTCTGGAAGAGGAAGTATGATCGACTTGCCAAAGAGAAGGCAAATATGGAGGCATCCTATGAGAGAGAGGTGAAAAGGCTTCGTACAACTTATCTTCCGGTCTCGAGAGCTTTGGACGATTGTTTCTAGGGTTCCATAGGATGTTCATTTTCCTTCTCTCTTGTATTGTATTTGGTTACCAAGACTGTATTTATTCTTTGGTGTAATTTTTTTTTCCAAATATTATTGCTATGAGTATTCCATATGTGTCTAAAAAGATTAATATTTCCAAATCTTTGCAAGTAGATCTCTATAAGGTTCCTCTAATAATAAAAACAAATCATATGCACAAGCATTACATGCATCATATGCATAAGCAGGTTTTATTCAGAGCTTCTTGATCAATGGTCTAACTCTTTGCTCTTCATTTATTTTGAAGACAAACTGACGCACCGGTATAACGCCAGGGAAAATCTACCAAAGCTGATGGATCATCTTGAATAAGAGAATCGTGAATTGAAGGAGGAAGTAGCTAGGCTGACTGCCATGATGAAGTTAGTGTTGGCTGCTCAAAACCAATCTTCTCCAACACTTGCAACTCCTCCCCAGAGGACGGTTATCTCAGAGGTTGTTTCCTCTACTGTGCCTGCCACCACTGCTCATTTCGCTCCTGCTATGCCAGCCGTGTTTCCCTAGGGGATGCCCACGAATTTTGTGCCTGGGGGTCTTGCTCCGACCTCCGCTTCTCTGCCGACATCTAACCCGGTCCTTGCTGTGCCACCTCCCTTTGTGCACACGTTACCGAGAGTCGAAGACACGATTTATGATTCTGAGCCATCTGAGAGCCCAGATGTTTATGAGAAGATGGATGCTATGAATGACCAATTCCTTGAGCTGCACAAGGAACTGAAGACTCTAAGAGGGAAAGACCTCTTCGGTAAATCTGCTGTCGAGTTGTGCCTTGTGCCCAACGTCAAAATCCCTATCAAGTTCAAAGTACCTGACTTTGAAAAATATAAGGGAAACACTTTCCCTCTTAGCCATCTTGTGATGTACGCCCGTAAGATGTCAACTCAGACAGAGAACAATCAACTCCTCATCCATTATTTCCAGGACAGCCTGTCCGGTGCCGCACTCAAATGGTATATGGGTCTGGATAGTGCGAACATCCGCTCCTTCAACGACCTTGGCGAAGCTTTCATCAAGCAATACAAATACAATGTTGATATGTCTCCCGAAAGGGACCAGCTAAGGGCTATGTCCCAGAAAGAGAAGGAGATATTTAAGGAGTATGCCCAAAGGTGGCATGAGTTGGCCGCACAAATTGTGCCCCCACTCGAGGAGAAAGAAATGACGAAGATCTTTTTAAAGACTTTAAGTTCATTTTACTATGAGAGGATGATAGCTAGTTCTCCCTCGGACTTCACCGAAATGGTGAACATGGAAATGAGGCTAGAGGAAGGAGTTCGGGAAGGACGTCTAACCAGAGATGAAGGTTCTTCTTCAAAGCTTTATGGAGGCTTTGCAAAGAAGAAGGAGGGAGAGGCACATGCCGTGTCTTCCCATATCAAACGAAGACCCTCTGTGAAGAGGAAGACTGTTCGCCCTGCCAGTAATTAGCACCAGGTGGCTCATATAGCACCTTCCTTCAGGGAAGCTCAGCATTATCAACATCAACAACAACAACATCAACAATATCAACAACAACATCGTCCACAACAGCAGGCCTACCAGCCTCGAAACAACAACAATACCAGCACTAGATACGATAGGAAGAGGGTCACTTTTGATCCAATTTCAATGACCTATGTTGAACTCTATCTGTCGCTGATAGGTAGAAAGCTGATTACTCCATGTGACCCACCTGCTGTATCGACCAACCCTCAGTGGTGGTACAAGCCAGAGCTACATTGTGTATATCATTCCGGTGCTCCTGGACATGATGTGGAGAACTGCTATCCCCTGAAGACCAAGGTGCAAGACCTTGTTAGAAGCGGGATTTTGGTTTTCGAGGATGTAGGTCCCAATGTAAAGAAGAACCCATTGCCCGAGAATGGGAAAGCTGGTGTGAATATGGTCCAGGGTTACCCTGGAAAATATAAAGTCCTGTATGTCAGTCATATCAGGCAATCGTTGGTCGAGATGCACAGACTGTTATGTGGATACAATCACTATGAGCATGACCATGACAGGTGCCAGGTATGCACTGTCAATGAGAGATGATGTCGCCAAGTCAGGAAGGACATCCAAGAGATGCTGGATCAGGGTATGATAGAGATACTTCATAATCGTAATGAGGATGAAGTCGATGTAATTTCGCCTATATTTAGAATACCATAGCCTGTTGTCGTCAAGTATTATGGCAGCAAGAGGAAGGTATCTCCATCTCTGATTATCAAGCCAGCGGGCCCTGTCCCGTACTCTTCAGATAAAGTTGTTCCCTACAGATATAACGCAGTTGCGTTAGAAGATGGGAAAGAGGTGTCGTTACCCTCCTCTTCTGTTGTAAGTATATCAGACGTTAGTGGTGTGACCCACAGTGGTCGTGTTTTTTCGGCATCACCGAAACCCCATGAAGACGTGTTGAGAAGAGCTACTGTTGATAATTCTGCCAGTTCTGTGGGGACTTCTTCTTCTTCGAATCTGACACTTGTTGTGAAGGGTGTTGACCCTGCTGTTGTTGATAAATCAGTTAAAGCTCCTGTCCCTGTTGGCCAGCATGGCATTCTGAAAGAGGATTGTGATTAGATGCTAAGGCTCATCAAGAGGAGCGAGTATAATGTTATTGATCAGCTGCTTCAAACTCCATCAAAGATATCTATCCTATCTTTGCTGATAAATTTTGAGCCACACTGCGAAGCCTTGTAGAGGGTGTTGGACGTGGCATACGTGGATCACGATGTCACAATAGAACAGTTTGATAGCATTGTTGCAAACATAATTGCTTGTAACAATTTGAGCTTTTGCGATGCTGATCTTCCCGAGGAGGGAAAAGACCACAATTTGGCTCTACACATTTCCCTGAACTGCAAGGACGATGCCTTGTCTAACATGCTGGTAGGCACAGGGTCATCGTCGAATGTGTTGCAAAAATCCACTCTGGCCAAACTTTCTTACCAAGGGCCTCCCATGAGGCAGAATGGAGTGGTAGTCAAGGCTTTTGATGGGTCGAGAAAAACTGTGATTGGCGAAGTTGAGCTCCCAATCAAGATCGGACCTAGTGATTTCCATATCACTTTCCAGGTCATGGATATACACCCATCATATAACTGCTTGCTTGGCAGACCATGGACTCACGAGGCAGGCACCGTGACATCCACCCTACAAAAAAAGTTGAAATTCATTAAGAATAAGAAGTTGGTGGTGATAGGGGGAGAGAAGGCTCTCTTGGTAAGCCATTTGTCTTCCTTTTCCTACATAGATGATGAGGATGAGGTTGGGACTCTGTTCCAAGCCTTATCTATTGTTGAGCCTTCAAGGAAAGGAACTTCTTCATTTGCTTCCTACAATGATGCGAAGTTGGCCATTGAGTGTAATACCCCAAAATTTACCCTTCATTTTTCCTGGAAGCATACGCTTTACACCTCATGCATGCATTCATTTTTAGGTCATTTAACATTAGATACATTGCATTTCATCATGTCAATCAGAATTAGATCCAAGAAACTTTATTTAAAAAAAAAAAAAAAAACGAAAAAAAAAGACAAAAAAAAAAAAAAAAAATCTCAGACTTGGACCTCTCTCAAAAGCCCACTAAGCTACCAATATTAGGCTATAAATACTAGAGTTTCAGTGAAACAAATATTGATTCTATTCTTATTACCCTGAGGAAAAAGATAGTGAGAGAAGAGCTAACAGAGTTCAGAGCAACCTCCAAACCCTGAAGGGAACTCAACTGCACATAATCACCTCTGCCTCACATAAACCCTAAAGATTATTTTGTAAACCTCACGGGTGCAACTCAATTTCAATCAAGCTCTCCAATTAGGTTTTCCCTATATCCATCATCTTTATGCCTTTAATTTGAATGCTCTAAATGTATGAGGTATTATGGGTGAATTTGATACCCTGTTGATGCATGTCTTTTTTGTGAATTTTAATGGCATGATTCATGTGGTTACATTTTGATCTGGGGGCAACCCTTGATTACCCTTTTTTTTTTGTCTCTAACCTGTTTGTTGAGTTTTTGTGAGGGCTCACATGACTTTTGCAGGGATAACTTGCGTGGTTTTCCACTTTATTTGTGGGATACCCCCTGGAGGTTTCATTCCGATTACCTGTACTGACTCACTTTCTTTGATGGTGTTTAGCTTGGAAGGATCCCTGGGTTTCCCATTCCTCTAACTGCTGTTACTTCAGATCTTTATCCGCGTGGTACTTTTACATTTTTCCCGCATTTTACTGCTTTCCTAGCTGGAAGACCTCGATAGGAGGCAATGTTTTTGTGTGTTTTTTTTACAGGTTCCTTCGTCAAGGACTGCCTTTTTGCATGAGTTCACCAAACCCTAACCCTTCATTGGTTTTTCTTCTCCTAAACACACGTTTACTCCTTCTACTACAGGTGAGTAAGTCTCTAAAGGTCGAGCATCCGGTAGATTGCGTAGTAACGTCGTTCGTCCAAAACCCACTCCATAACCCCGTAGTTAGCCGAACTACGGCTTGCTCTGATTCTCATTCCAGATGAGATACGTAGGCATAAGACGCGATGTCTTAGCGAGCACACATCCCCCCAACCCATAGGTCAGCCGAGCTACGAAGACTCTGATTCTCATATTTAGATGAGATACGTATGCAGTGGATGCGACATCCGCGCGAGTCATATTTATTTAACCCTTTTTTTGGTAAACAGCACAAGATAAACTCACACCCTTTAGACAAGAACTACAAAAGTGGACCCCGTAGAGTACTACGGATGCGTAGGGGTGCTAATACCTTCCCTTCGCATAATCGACTCCCGAACCCAAGATTTGGTTGCGAGACCCCGTCTTGTCCTTTCCTTTTTCAGGTTTACTTCGAGCGTTTCCTTTCCCTCCTTTGGGATGAATAACGCACGGTGGCGACTCTTCTGTCATTTTCTTTCGCCGGTTGTTTTTTCGCGCACTGTATTTTTCAGGTTGCGACAGCTGACGACTCTGCTGGGGAAACTAAGAAGTTGACCTCTTGCTGGTCCATCTTCCCTAAGCGAGTCCCTCCTAGCTTGTGTGATTTCTTGTTTATTGGGTGTTCATGCTTTTGTACATTTGTTTGCTTACCTGCTTGCATGCATCTGTTGTATCTGTTGGATTTGTTTGTTTGTTTGTTGGGATGGGGTGTTCTATGAGAGATAAGCCCATTACTCAGGCTTGAGTGTACACACAGGTTTTAGAGTGGATAATCATGAGGCTTGCGTGGCGTGTTGCTACGTTAAGTCGTTCGTGAAGAACCACACCCAGACGAGGTTTCTTTTGGATATATTATGTCTTACGGGTGTTCCGTAACGGCAGGATGTTCCTCTAGAAATCGTCGACTCTGGTGACCATTTCCCGAGAACTCAATCGAGGCCTCTCCTCCGAGACGTGATTATGTTAGCTCTGGTGGGCGCATTCTCGCTGCTCAATCCGAGGATCCCGAGACTGGGAACTTTCTATTAGGATGTCTTGTTGAGGGGAGTCAATGGAGGTCTTTTGTCTCGTAATAATACCAAACCTTCAGTGGTAAACGTATTATTCGCAACTGAAGGGCTGAAGCTGACGAACTTCTGTTCTTAGAACCTACCAGTGAGGGGCGGGCTAAATTCAGGAAACCTTAACCTCCGACCAACCCGGTTTTCTGGAGCAGAGATCTGATCTTATATTATATTCTTTAGTGGGTTTTCTCTTCAGACAGTGCAACCCGACAGATGTTCAAGCAGATACAACAATCTTGATTTCCATGCCACTGCATTGCATTCACATCATTGCATCACATCATTCTGCATTCATATCATTTAACACATGTTTATCCATTTCTAGGGGGTTTACATCTTCTTCTTGATTCCGGTCGGGGTTTTTCTGGTTCTCTTAAGATGGATATTGGCAGAAAGAGACATGTCGCCTACAAGTTTTCGGTGGTCTGTCTGGAGCCCATTCAACAGTTAATGAAGTTAATGGATCCTGATTCTCTAGAAGGATTCCGAAAGGATTACAGTTTGATTCTAAGTTTCGTCACGATTCTTTCCAAGGATCAACATGATGCTCTATTCACACTACTGCAGTTCTACGATCCTCCATTGAGGTGTTTCACATTCCCGGATTATATCTTGGTCCCTACTTTGGAGGAGATTGCCAGTTTTCTCAGAGTTCCTATCAAGTCACAGTTGTTATTCTACAGTTCTGAGTTTCTGCCCGATCTCAGCCTGGTTGCTTCAACCACATATTTGGGGGAATCAGTCTTGAAGGCTAATATGTGTCAGAAGGGAGGAGTCAGTGGTTTTCATTTGAGTTTCTTACTGGGAGAAGCAAAGAAGAAACTTGAAGATGGTGACCAGAGGGGTTTCAATGCTGTGTTGGCTCTTTGTGTGTATGGAATTGTCCTGTTCCCTAATGTTGCCAAATTTGTGGACAGGGACGCAATACGCCTCTTCGTGTTGAGAAATCCAGTGCCGACCTTGCTAGGAGACTTATTTCATTCAGTGCACCACAAGAATGAAAATAGAAAAGGAGGATTGTTGAATTGTTGCGCGCCTTTGTTTTATAAGTGGTTCAGTTCTCACCTACCCAAATCAGGAGCGTTCATTGATGTCGAGGACTCGTTGAGTTGGTCGAAGAGATTGATGGGGTTGAGAGCTGAAGATATTTCTTGGTGGTCTGACCGGAGCTTGCTTCGGGCGGATATTATTCACAGTTGTGGGGATTTCCCAAATGTACCGTTGGTAGGAAGAAGAGGAGGAATCAACTATAATCCTTCTCTAGCAGTTAGACAGTTTGGATATGCTTTAAGAACTCCGCCTTTGGAAAAGGATGTGGAAGAATCTCTGTTTTTCCATTCTTCGCCTGATCTGACTCTATCCCGTAAGGCAGCTGAGGTCTGGCTCAAGGTGATCAAGAGAGGAAGAACTTTTCTTGGAAAAGGAGATTGTAGAATTTACCCTCAGTATGGAGAGTGGCTTCAAGGAAGAGTCGAAGAGTTTGGTCTGCCGTTTCCTATTGAAGAACCTATGTATCCACCTACTCCTGAGCAGTCAACAATGGTGAGCCGAGAGGAGTATGACAAGTTGAAGAACACCATGGAGGGACTTCAAACCGAGAGCTCGGAGTTAAGGGAGAAGTTGCAAGACTATATGCATCAATTCCATGAGGCAGAATATCAGAAGGGGGAAGCCGTCAGATTGCAAAAGGAAGCAGAGAGGAAATTTGTTGTGGAAGTGGACTTCTTCAGGAAGACAGACGAAGCCTTGAGATCATCCAGTTCTGAGTTGAGGCGAGTCAAGCAGAAGTTAATGGATGCTCATGGTAAATTAGCTGGGTGGCAAGAGCAATGGGATGCATTTTCAACTTCTCGGAAGGCAAAGGAGGAGGAGACGGTAGCCGAACTGACTGGTCAGATGGAGAAATTGAAGACTTTGCTGAAGGGGAAGAACAATGAGCTTCTGTGCGCCCGTTCTACTAATGGTTACATCACAAATCAACTCAATGAGGCTCGAGGGCAGATTGAAGAACTCAAGGTGCTGGCAGGTTTGAAGAAATCCAGACTTGAAGAGGTATTCGGAGAAGATGATGGGAATTACTACAGAGAGCACATCAACGAACTGGATGGGATCATTCACAAGAGGAATCTGCTTATCCGGCGTTTGATAGAATCTCCAGATCATCCCGACACGGTGGCATTACTGGATGAAGTGAGGAGCAGTCCTTATGGGTTGTATACAGGAGGCTGATTCCTGATTTATGTTACTCTCTTTACTTATTGCTTTGTTGCTATGATCCACAGGCTTGTTGTGGAGATCCTCTTTTTATGTATTTTTGGCTAAGGCCCCTTTCCTGGAACTCATTTGTATGATGGTTCCCTTTATGGTATCTTGATCTCAGAAGTTTATCCATGACTCAATCTTCTTGCACTATTCACCTGATGTGAGACTGGAATCAAGGGGGTGGAATACCTTTTGGATTTGATAAACATGTCATTACATTTACATATTCATTGTCATATCTTGCATAACAGGTACCGCTGTGGTGTTCTCATATTGTTTGGTGTTTCCAGCAGGATAGCTGACTCAGGCATTCACCGATACAGTACCCGGAGGAATCAACAGAGAGCAATGGAAGGTGTACAAGCAGAGCTCGCTGAGATGAGGATCCGCATGACCCAATTCATGGATGTGGTTCAAGGGGTGGCTCAGGGACAACAAGAGCTCAGACAGATGATGCAGAGGAATCCCGCCGCTACTCAACCAGAGACATTGGATGATCCTCCAGCTGGAGAGGCTAATGGTCCCAATGGACCGGGGCCTATCCTGATCCCACATGTCAACCTTGATCAACAGCTCGTCCATGATGATCAGGCCGATCAATTCCCCCTACTTCAGGAAGACTTTGGCATGGGCCATGGCATGGACCCCATGTTTAGAAGATTAGAGGAGAGGCTGAAAGCTGTGGAAGGACATAATCCTCTGGGAGTAGATGTTGCTGACTTGGGGCTGGTCCCAGGTGTGAGAGTGCCACCGAAATTCAAAGTCCCGGTCTTTGACAAATACAATGGCAGCTCTTGCCCCAAAACTCACGTGCAAGCCTATTTCCGTAAAATGGTTGCATACTCTGATGACGAGAAGCTACTTATGTACTTCTTCCAGGATAGCCTAGCTGGGGCATCCTTGGAATGGTATATGAGGCTGGACAGAGCCCATATCCGCTGCTGGAGGGATTTGGCGAAGGCTTTCGTAAAGCAGTATCAGTATAATGCAGACATGGCTCCGGACAGAACTCAACTTCAGAATCTGTCTCTTAAAAGCAATGAGTGCTTCAGGGAATACGCTCAACGCTGGAGGGAGATAACTTCCCGTGTTCAGCCTCCTATGTTGGAAAAGGAAATGGCCAACATGTTCATGAATACGCTGCCTGGACCTTATCTGGAGCGTCTGGTGGGGTGCAATGCCTCCAACTTTGCTGATGTGGTCTCTACCGGAGAGAGGGTGGAGAATTACCTGAAGACCTGCAAGATCCAAAATGGAGTTGGATCTTCATCAAGGGTAAAAAAGTCGTTCATTGGAGGGCATAAGCAGAGAGAGGGGGGAGTGAATTCTTTGACTTCCTATCAGAATAGAGGTGTTAGAAAGAACAGTTTCCAGAATTATCATCAACAACCGTATGTTGCGGCTGTGACCATTCCAGCTGCAGCACCACAACAACAACAACAACCACAACCTCAACCAGCTCAGTACCAACAGCAGCAACAACCGGGTAACAGACCCGCCTATCAACAGAGGCAAAGGATGATGGACCGACGTTTCGACACCCTTCCAATGTCGTACGCTCAGTTGCTTTCTAGTCTTCAATAACTACAACTTGTGCAATTGCGCACTCTGGCTCCTCCTATTGGTAGACTTCCGGTGGGTTACGACGCCAACGCTAGGTGTAGCTTCCACTCTGGGGCACCTGGCCATAACATTGAGAATTGCAAAGCTTTTAAGCACGTAGTTCAGGACCTCATAGATTCAAAAGCCATCAACCTTGCACCGGCTCCTAATGTCGTCAACAATCCCATGCCGCAGCATGGTGGTGCAAACATTAATATGATGGAAGGAAAAGCCAAGTCCATTAAGGATGTGTTGAAGTTGAAGACTCCATTGTTGGATATCAAAGGATGCTTGCTGAAGGCCGATGTTTTCCCCGGTTGTGGGAAGGATTGTTTGGATTGTGCCACTCAGAGTGGAGGTTGTTTGAAGCTACAGTAGGGTATCCAGGCCTTGCTCGACAAAGGTATCCTCCAGGTTGAAGATTTGTCTGTCCAAGAGTCTGTGGAAGGGGTTGAGGAAGAAGGGTTTGAAGATGCTACTGATGAATTCGCAGATGTTGTTCCTACTGATTCTGTAATCCATGATGTAATTGAACTTGATTCCGATGTTTCAGATGTGTGTACTTCAACGCCTCAGACTCGTCAGGGGCCGATTATTTTCCCCATTGCTGGCGTCATTCAGTATGGTCAGGTATCAGCAATCAATGAAGAGGGTGGGGATAGTGATTGTGACATCGACAACTGGGTGCGTCCGAGGATCCTGGGTGAAGTCATCAACAATTGGTCTTCTGAGGAGATTGTCCAAGTCACTTTTCTGAAGGAGTAATTTTCTTTGTTTATTCATGCATGTCCAAGTCTTACGTTCCGCCCAGGGCGTAATGACTCATTGTAGGGCTCATCTATGTGACACTTGCATTTTTTTTATCATAAATAAAGGACGTCTTTTTGCATTCAAATATTTCGTTCCCTGTCTTTCTATTTTTGCAGTTTTTCAAAATAAAAAAAATGGCAATGTTTTGTTTAGTTTCCACTTTTTTTCTTTCACACTCATAAGCACATACCATCGCTCATGTAGATGCACGTCACCGGATCCTATTGATAACGGTTCTGCTATGGCTCGCTTCGACTTTGAAAATCCAATCTTTCAAGCTGAAAAAGAGGGTGATGAAGACTGTGAACTCCCTGAAGAACTTGCCAGGTTCTGAAAACAGGAAGAAAGGGCCATTCAACCGTATCAAGAGCCTACTGAAGTGATTAATCTCGGCACCGAGGACGCCAAGAGAGAAATCAAGATAGGGGCTGCTTTGGGAGATGATGTGAAGAAAGGGCTGATTGAATTGCTGCAAGAATACGTTGACATCTTCGCCTGGTCTTATCAGGACATGCCCGGGCTGGACACAGACATCGTGGTACACCGCTTGCCTCTCAAAGAAGGTTGTCCTCCGGTCAAGCAGAAGCTCAGAAGAACAAGACCAGAGATGGCTGTCAAGATAAAGGAAGAAGTGCAAAAGCAGTTGGATGCAGGGTTTCTAGCAGTCACCAATTATCCGTCATAGGTTGCAAACATTGTCCCAGTACCTAAGAAGGATGGAAAGGTACGGATGTGTGTCGACTACCGGGATCTGAACAGAGCTAGCCCTAAAGATGATTTCCCATTACCTCACATCGACGTTTTGGTGGATAATACAGCTCAGTTCTCGGTATTCTCCTTCATGGATGGCTTTTCTGGCTATAACCAAATCAAGATGGCACCAGAGGACATGGAAAAGACAACTTTCATAACCCCATGGGGCACCTTTTGCTACAAGGTGATGCCGTTTGGTCTGAAAAATGCCGGAGCAACATATCAACGAGTTATGGTGACTCTGTTCCATGATATGATTCATCATGAAATCGAGGTTTATGTGGACGATATGATTGCCAAATCTCAGACAGAAGAAGAACATTTGGTGAATCTGCAGAAATTGTTTGAACGGTTAAGGAAATTCAAACTGAGACTTAATCCGAACAAGTGCATTTTCGGGGTGAGATCGGGAAAATTGCTGGGTTTTATTGTTAGCGGAAAAGGGATTGAGGTGGATCCTGACAAAGTGAAAGCAATACAGGAAATGCCTGAGCCAAGAACAGAGAAGCAAGTCCGTAGTTTCTTAGGGAGGTTGAACTACATTGCAAGGTTCATCTCTCACCTAACAACCACGTGTGAGCCAATTTTCAAATTGCTGAGGAAAGATCAGGCTATCAGGTGGAATGAAGATTGTCAAAGGGCTTTCGAGAAGATAAAAGAGTATTTGCAGAATCCTCCTATCCTTATGCCTCCAGTCCCAGGGAGACCGCTGATTATGTACTTGACAGTACTTGACAATTCTATGGGTTGTGTTCTCGGTCAACACGACGAGACAGGTAGGAAAGAACATGCCATCTACTACTTGAGTAAGAAGTTCACAGATTGCGAGTCGAGATACTCAATGCTTGAGAAGACATGTTGTGCACTTGCATGGGCTGCTAAGCGATTGAGACAATACATGCTGTCTCACACAACCCTACTGATCTCCAAGATGGATCCAGTCAAATACATATTCGAGAAGCCAGCTCTCACCGGAAGGGTGGCTCGTTGGCAAATGGTACTGACAGAGTACGATATCCAGTATACATCCCAAAAAGCCATCAAAGGGAGTATTCTGTCAGACTATCTTGCTCAGCAGCCGATTGATGATTATGAGCCGATGAAGTTTGATTTTCCAGATGAAGACATCATGTTCCTCAAGATGAAAGACTGTGAAGAGCCAGTTGTTGAGGAGGGACCTGATCCAAACGAAAAGTGGACTTTGTTGTTTGATGGGGCTGTCAATGCTAGAGGAAGTGGAATTGGCGCTGTCATTACTACTCCGAAAGGTGCCCACATGCCTTTCACCGCTCGTTTGACTTTTGAGTGCACAAATAATGAAGCTGCGTACGAGGCCTGTATCCTGGGTATTGAGCAAGCCATTGATCTGAGAATCAAGACTCTGGACATCTTCGAAGATTCAGCTCTGGTGATCAATCAAGTAAATGGTGATTGGAATACTCTCCAACCCACTTTGGTCCCCTATAGAGATTACACGAGAAGACTGTTGACTTTCTTCACAATAGTAAAATTGTATCATATACCTCGTGATGAGAACCAGATGGCAGACGCACTTGCTACTCTATCCTCCATGATCAAGGTAATTCCTTGGAACCATGCTCCCAGGATCGATGTGATGCGCCTTGACAGGGCCGCGTACGTGTTTGCTGCTGAACTGGTAGTCGATGACAAACCCTGGTATCACGATATCAAGTGCTTTCTGAAGAATCAAGAGTACCCTGCAGGGGCATCCAACAATGACAGAAAGACTTTGAGAAGATTGGCAGGCAGTTTCTTCTTGAACAAAGACGATGTACTGTATAAGAGGAACTTCGACATGGTTTTGCTCAGATGCGTGGACAGACACGAGGCGGACATGTTAATGCAGGAAGTTCATGAAGGTTCCTTCGGTACTCATGCCGGCGGACATGCAATGGCTAAGAAATTGTTGAGAGCGGGTTATTATTGGATGACCATGGAATCAGATTGCTTCAAATATGCTCGGAAGTGTCATAAATGCCAGATTTATGCTGATAAGGTGCATGTGCCGCCAAATCCTCTGAATGTGATGACTTCGCCGTGGCCGTTTGCTATGTGGGGCATTGACATGATTGGAAAGATTGAGCCGACTGCTTCTAATGGGCATCGCTTCATTCTTGTTGCCATCGACTATTTCACCAAGTGGGTCGAAGCAGCGTCGTTCGCGAATGTCACCAGACATGTGGTTGCCCGTTTCACCAAGAAAGAAATCATTTGTCGCTATGGGATTCCAGAAAGAATCATTACTGATAATGGTTCTAATCTCAACAACAAAATGATGAAGGAGTTGTGTCAGAACTTCAACATTCAGCATCACAATTCTTCCCCTTACCGCCCTAAGATGAACGGCGCTGTTGAGGCGGCAAATAAGAACATAAAGAAGATTGTGCAGAAGATGGTCGTCACGTACAGAGATTGGCATGAGATGCTACCCTTCGCCTTGCATGGGTACCGTACTTCAGTACGTACGTCGATTGGGGCAACCCCTTACTCCCTGGTGTATGGTATGGAAACAGTCCTACCTGTTGAAGTGGAGATTCCTTCTCTAAGAGTCTTGTTGGATGTCAAGTTAGAGGAAGTCGAATGGATTCGGACAAGGTTCAATGAGTTGAGTCTTATCGAAGAGAAGCGAATGGCAGCCATTTGTCATGGGCAGTTGTATCAGAGTCGGATGAAGAGAGCTTTTGATCAGAAAGTGCGTCCTCGTTGTTTCCAAGTCGGAGATTTAGTGTTGAAAAGGATCCTTCCTCCTCAGACAGATCACAGGGGCAAGTGGACTCCTAACTATGATGGACCGTATATTGTCACCAAGGTTTTTGATGGTGGGGCCTTAATGCTTGCAACTATGGATGGTGAAAACTTCACTTCCCCTGTGAACTCAGACGCAGTTAAAAAATACTTCGCATAAAATAGACTCGCTGGACAGTAAAAAGAATAGTCCAGGCAAAAATGGGCATCCCGACGAAACAAGAAAATGAAAAGGTTCGGGCAAAAATTAGGGATTAAAAATGAAAAGATCGTACACCCGGTAAGTTGAAAACCTGAAAAGGCAACTTAGGCAAAAATGGGTATCCCGGTGGATTGAAAACCCAAAAAGGGCGATCCAGGCAAAAGTTAGGGATTAAGCGAATGATTGCGTTCTGAGTTAGTTCTGAATCTCATCTCATGTCGATGACGGGAAATTTTCGAAAGGTAGGAAATAGTCCAATCACCTTTTCAGAAGGCTGATCATCTGGAGGATCTTGAAGACGGGCAAGTCATAGCAGAATTGGAACCCAATAGAAATCCATTTCACATTGCCATTAGATTAATTTCTGTTTTTATCTTTTGTGCGATTACCTCTTTCCAGGGATTGCTTCCTGATGTAAATGCCTATTCAGAGGCCATTCAATCAATAAAATCATGTTATTCAGTATATCTCTGTTTTCATTTTCATTTTACTGTTTTGTTTGCAAAAATGACGTCCGAATTTTTGATAAACATTGCATCATGACACATAAGGGCTTTACAGGTACATGCTTAATAAACATTTAAAATTGTTGTAAATTTTAAGTGCTTTGGATCGTCTATTCAGAACAGATACCCTCGGGGCATTTCCTTAAAATCCCCTGCAGATGATCGTGAATATCTTCCCCAGTGAAGTCGCCAACAGACGAATCCGATGTCTTATCCCTGCAGAGCTGATCAGAGTGTTGGATTCTTCAATCCCCAGCAGGTTCTCACCACTGTACTTCCCCAAGCGTTTGTTTCAGGACATACACTCCCCAGTAGAGTTGACAGTGCCAGACTATATATCCCCAGCGGAGTTGACAGTGTCAGACTATATCTTCCCAACAGCCTTGCCAGGGTCCAGAAGATGGTGATCATTTCCCCAGCAGATCCCCTTGCCTCAGCTTGGCATTCTACCCAGCATTTCGCATCCCTGCATGTAGAATCATATTGCATTGCATCCTTCCAAATCGCGTAGCATTTCCATTTTCATGGAGCATTACGCCATTGAAAAATTCAAACATACGCATGTAAGCATAAAACATTCTCGGTATCCCAAGTGATAAGCTAGAAGTTGTTTCCAGTACTCAGACTGAAGATTGTTCATGACTTACCTTTGTTATCCCCAACAAGTGTCATTGGCCCATGCGCCGCCTCTATTATCTTTCCCTATTTCTGCCGATGCTGACAGGCATGATGTTTTTCCGGTATTCAGACCGAAGTGGCATTCAGGCCAATTTTCCGGTATTCAGACCGAAGTGGCATTCAGGCCAATTTCCGATATTCATATCGAAGTGGCGTTCAGGCCAGTTTCCGGTATTCAGACCGAAGTGGCGTTCAGGCCAGTTTTCCAATGTTCAGATCGAAGAAGTTTCCGACGTTCAGGTCGATGCAACTTGTGGCATTCAGGTCAATTTTTCCGATGTTCAGATCGAAGAAGTTTCCGACGTTCAGGTCGATGCAACTTGTGGCATTCAGGCCAATTTTCCGATGTTCAGATCGAAGAAGTTTCCGACGTTCAGGTCGACGCAACTTGTGGCATTCAGGCCAGCCTCTCGGTGTTCAGACCGATATTAATAGTCTCATATCTCCCGATGTTCAGATCGAAGTCATTTCCAGTATTCAGACTGATGAGCGGCATTCAGGCCATGGTTATTTCTGTGTTACCATTTATTTTGGTATCCAAGTTAACATTCTTTTTCGGTATTCAGATTGACTCTCACCGTACCAGACACATTCTTCTTTCAAGACCACCTCTTTGCCGATTCTGACCGACATTGTTACTTCACTTCACTTCAGTGCAAATTTTTGGGCTTTTGTTATATTCAATCCCTTGATACCTCGAAAGCACGAAAGCCGCTGCTATCTTCTTTCCAGGTCTCCAGTTGATTGAATAGGGGCAGCTGTAATACCCCAAAATTTACCCTTCATTTTTCCTGGAAGCATACGCTTTACACCTCATGCATGCATTCATTTTTAGGTCATTTAACATTAGATACATTGCATTTCATCATGTCAATCAGAATTAGATCCAAGAAACTTTATTTAAAAAATAATAATAATAATAAAAAAATAAAATAAAATAATAATAAAAATAAAATAAATAAATAAATAAATAAATAAATAAAAGAAAAAATCTCAGACTTGGACCTCTCTCAAAAGCCCACTAAGCTACCAATATTAGGCTATAAATACTAGAGTTTCAGTGAAACAAATATTGATTCTATTCCTATTACCCTGAGGAAAAAGATAGTGAGAGAAGAGCTAACAGAGTTCAGAGCAACCTCCAAACCCTGAAGGGAACTCAACTGTACAAAATCACCTCTGCCTCACATAAACCCCTAAAGATTATTTTGTAAACCTCATGGGTGCAACTCAATTTCAATCAAGCTCTCCAATTAGGTTTGCCCTATATCCATCATCTTTATGCCTTTAATTTGAATGCTCTAAATGTATGAGGTATTATGGGTGAATTTGATACCCTGTTGATGCATGTCTTTTTTGTGAATTTTAATGGCATGATTCATGTGGTTACATTTTGATTTGGGGGCAACCCTTGATTACCCTATTTTTTTTGTCTCTAACCTGTTTGTTGAGTTTTTGTGAGGGCTCACATGACTTTTGCAGGGATAACTTGCGTGGTTTTCCACTTTATTTGTGGGATACCCCCTGGAGGTTTCATTCCGATTACCTGTACTGACTCACTTTCTTTGATGGTGTTTAGCTTGGAAGGATCCCTGGGTTTCCCATTCCTCTAACTGCTGTTACTTCGGATCTTTATCCGCGTGGTACTTTTACATTTTTCCCGCATTTTACTGCTTTCCTAGCTGGAAGACCTCGATAGGAGGCAATGTTTTTGTGTGTTTTTTTTACAGGTTCCTTCGTCAAGGACTGCCTTTTTGCATGAGTTCACCAAACCCTAACCCTTCATTGATTTTTCTTCTCCTAAACACACGTTTACTCCTTCTACTACAGGTGAGTAAGTCTCCAAAGGCCGAGCATCCGGTAGATCGCGTAGTAACGTCGTTCGTCCAAAACCCACTCCATAACCCCGTAGTTAGCCGAACTACGACTTGCTCTGATTCTCATTCCAGATGAGATACGTAGGCATAAGACGCGATGTCTTAGCGAGCACACATCCCTCCAACCCATAGGTCAGCCGAGCTACGAAGACTCTGATTCTCATATTTAGATGAGATACGTATGCAGTGGATGCGACATCCGCGCGAGTCATTTTCATTTAACCCTTTTTTTTGGTAAACAACACAAGATAAACTCACACCCTTTAGACAAGAACTACAAAAGTGGACCCCGTAGAGTACTACGGATGCATAGGGGTGCTAATACCTTCCCTTCGCATAACCGACTCCCGAACCCATGATTTGGTTGCGAGACCCCGTCTTGTCCTTTCCTTTTTCAGGTTTACTTCGAGCGTTTCCTTTCCCTCCTTTGGGATGAATAACGCATGGTGGCGACTCTTCTGTCATTTTCTTTCGCCGGTTGTTTTTTCGCGCACTGTATTTTTCAGGTTGCGACATTGAGCATGGCGCAACTACCGGTTTAGGACAAATGATTAAGCTGGAAGACAATAAATCCCGGGCTGGCATATGGTATTCTTCAGGCCTTTCCAACGAGCGTGGGCTGTTCCAAAGTGGAGGTTTCATCCACACTGTTGAAGACCAAGAGGCTGCTGCCATAGTGGAAGATGATGCAGAGGAAGATTCTGGAAACTTTGTCATCCCTGGAGGAATCTGCAACAATTGGGTCGCTATTGATGTTCCAACAGTTATCCATAAGTCCACGAAATGTGTTCACTTTTGTTTAAAAAAGGAGAAGTGATGACATTGTTGGCACATTAATACAATGATATTCATTCAATAATTACATGTTAAATGTTTGTTTTTTCCAAAATTTTTTTTTTCTTTTTGCATGAAATTGGTGATCACCAAAAAACCCTAAAAAAGAGAATAAAATCAATCTTTTCATCTGCATAATGATTTGCCTTTTGTTTGAATTCTGAAATCTCTTTTATATCCAAAATCATTATGCAGGTTGATTGAACCCATTGAACATAATGACCCAACACCATCTCCCAACTTTGAGTTCCCTGTATTTGAGGCCGAAGAAGATGATATTGGAGAGATTCCTGATGAGATTACCCGTCTGCTTGAGCACGAGGAGAAGATCATTCAGCCGCATCTTGAGAATCTGGAAACAGTCAACTTGGGGTCTGAAGATTGTGTTCGTGAAGTAAAGATTGGGGCACTCCTTGAAGAGTTTGTCAAGAAGAGGTTGATTAAGTTGCTACGGGAATATGTCGACGTCTTTGCCTGGTCGTATGAAGACATGCCTGGTCTAGATACTGATATCGTGCAACATTTCCTGCCTTTGAAGCCTGAGTGTGTGCCTGTGAAGCAGAAGCTCAGAAGAACTCATCCTATTATGGAAGTGAAGATTAAAGAAGAAGTTCAGAAGCAAATTAATGCGGGATTTCTAGTGACTTCTACATATCCTCAGTGGGTGGCCAATATTGTGCCCGTGCCTAAGAAAGATGGAAAAGTCCGTATATGTATGGACTATCGAGACTTGAATAAAGCTAGTCCGAATGATATTTTCCTCTACCATATATTGATATGTTGGTACATAATACATCTAAATTCAAGGTCTTCTCATTTATGGACGAATTTTCCGGTTATAACCAGATCAAAATGGCACCCGAGGATATGGAGAAGACAACATTCATCACACCTTCGGGAACATTCTGTTATCGAGTAATGCCTTTCGGTTTGAAGAACGCCGGAGCCACGTATCAACGAGCTATGACTACCTTGTTTCATGACATGATGCACAAGGAGATCGAGGTATATGTTGATGATATGATTGCGAAGTCGAGAACGGAAGTTGAACATGTAGAGCACTTGTTGAAGCTTTTCCAGCGTTTGAGGAAGTACAAACTCCGCCTGAATCCGAACAAGTGTACATTTAGAGTCTGTTCCGGCAAGTTATTGGGCTTTATTATCAGTGAAAGAGGTATTGAAGTTGATCCTGCCAAGGTCAAAGCAATACAAGAGATGCCTGCGCCCAAAACTGAGAAGCAAGTCTGAGGTTTTCTTGGCCGCTTGAATTATATTTCCAGATTTATATCCCACATGACTGCCACATGTGCGCCTATATTCAAGCTCCTCCGGAAAGATCAGCGTCATGATTGGACCGAGGATTGCCAAAAGGCCTTTGACAGTATCAAAGAGTATCTGTCCGAGCCTTCGATTCTGTCTCCGCCTGTTGAAGGGAGACCTTTGATTATGTACTTGACTGTTCTTGAGGACTTTATGGGTTGTGTACTAGGTCAGCAAGATGAATCAGGGAAGAAAGAGTACGCTATATACTATCTGAGTAAGAAGTTCACTGATTGTGAGTCTCGATACTTAATGCTTGAGAAGACATAATGTGCTTTGGCTTGGGCTGCTAAACGTTTACGCCAGTATGTGTTGAATCATACGACTTGGTTGATATCCAAAATGAATCCAATCAAGTATATCTTTGAGAAGCCTGCTTTAACTAGAAGGATTGCCCATTGGCAGATGTTGTTGTCTGAGTATGATATTGAGTATCGAGCTCAGAAAGCTATTAAAGGTAGTATCTTGGCTGGCCATTTGGCACATCAACCAATTAAGGATTATTAGTTTGTTCAGTACGACTTCCCTGATGAGGAGATTCTATATTTGAAGATGAAAGATTGTGATGAGCCTATGCTCGATGAAGGGCCAGAGCCTGGTTCCCGATGGTGTATGGTGTTCGACGGCGCTGTTAATCAATATGAAAATGGTATTGGGGCAGTGATTATTACTCCTCATGGCACACATTTTCATTTTACAACAAGGCTAACTTTCAAATGCACGAATAATATGGCAGAGTATGAGGCCTGTATTATGGGTTTGGAAGAGTGTATTGATCTTAGGATCAAGCATCTTGATGTTTATGGTGATTCGGCCCTTGTTGTTAATCATATTAAGGGTGAATGGGAGACAAATCAGCCTGGCCTAATCCCATACAGAGATTATGCGAAGAGGATTTCAACTTTCTTTACTGAGGTTGACTTCCATCATATTCCTCGATATGAGAATCGGATGGTAGATGCTCTTGCTACGCTTGCTTCGATGATAGTGGTGAAATATTGGAATGAAGTCCCCGATATTACTGTGATGCGCTTGGATAGACCAGCTCATGTGTTTGCAGTTGAGGAAGTAAAAGATGATAAGCAATGGTATTATGACATCAAGTGTTTTCTTCAAAGTCAAATTTACCCGCCTGGGGCATCTGTTAAAGGTAAGAAGACTTTGAGGAGATTATCTAGCAGTTTCTACCTCAATGGTGATGTGCTTTATAAGAGGAATTTTGACATGGTTCTGCTTAGATGCGTGGATAGACACGAAGCAGACCTGTTGATGACTGAAGTCCATGAGGGTTCATTTGGTACTCATTCTAACGGACATGCCATGGCAAAGAAGATGTTGAGAGCAAGCTACTATTGACTGACAATGGAGTCCGACTGCTGCAAATATGTGAAGAAATGCCACAAGTGTCAGATTTATGCGGATAAGATTCATATTCCTCCGACACTTCTGAATGTTATTTCCTCACCATGGCCTTTCTCTATGTGTGGAATTGACATGATTGGCATGATAGAGCCTAAGGCGTCAAACGGTCACCATTTTATTCTCGTAGCAATTGATTACTTCACTAAGTGGGTTGAAGCGGCATCGTATGCGAACGCGACCAGGCAGGTGGTTGTGAAGTTTATCAAGAATCAGCTCATATGCCGATATGGTGTGGCAGACAAGATCATTACTGATAATGGATCTAACTTGAACAACAAGATGATGAAAGAGCTGTGTAGCGAGTTCAAGATTGCACATCATAATTCTTCTCCTTATAGTCCCAAGATGAATGGGGCTGTTGAAGCTTCTAATAAGAATATCAAGAAGATTATCCAAAAGATGGTCATCACGTACAAAGATTGGCATGAGATGTTGCCATTTGCTTTGCATGGTTATCGTACATTTGTCCGCACTTCAATAGGGGCAACCCCTTTCTCTCTCGTATATGGCATGGAGGTTGTGCTCCCCCTGGAGGTTGAGATCCCATCAGTGAGAGTCTTGATGGAAGCCAAGTTGACTGAGGCTGAATGGGTTCAGAGTCGTTATGACCAACTGAACTTGATTGAAGAGAAGAGATTAACTGCCATGCGCCATGGTCAGTTGTATCAGCAAAGGATGAAGAAAGCCTTTGATAAAAAGGTCAAGCCTCGTGTGTTCCGAGAAGGTGACCTCGTGCTCAAGAAAGTTTTGTCTTTCGCGCCTGATTCCAGGGGCAAGTGGACTCCAAACTATAAAGGTCCATACGTTGTTAAGAGAGCCTTTTCAGGCGGTGATTTGATACTTACAACTATGGATGGGGAGGATTTCACTTGTCCTGTGAATTCATATGCAGTCAAGAAATACTTTGCCTAAAATAAAAAACAAAATAGCTCGCTAAGTTGAAAACCCGAAAGGGCGATCCAGGAAAAATTTAGAGACATGAAAAAATGAATATATATATCCCGCTAGATTGAGTACCCCACCCTGGGGAAATCTAGGCAAAAATTAGGGATTTGGCAAGTAACTGCATCCTGACAAGACTTTGTTCTACAGTTGTCATCTGTCAAAGATTCTCGCTCAGTCATCGTCAACTAAAGCTTCAAATACATTGGATTCAGAGTTGGTGGAGAAATGGTCATTATGTTCAATGTAGCCCTTTTTCCAATATATATCACCAATTTCAAATTTGTAAAGATCCATGGAGTCTCGCCATTTGCGGACTACCATTCTATCAAATAAATTTGAGCCTTTATCCAATTCTTCTCACTCTTATTTGTTTTTGTTTAACAAATGTTTGCATGTTTTAATTGATAAATATCATTGTTTTAAACAAATAAAGTTTTTATAAACTGTTTTTAAACAAAGTGAACATTCATAGTGATTGAAAAGATAAATGGAATGTCTTCAGTGCTCTCCCAAGGATAGTACGATCTCCAAAAGGGTAAGACATTTGTTCATATTCCTGGCATATTTGTATCCTCTTCATCATCTTTCAGGTTGTCTCCTCAGCGAGCGCAGCGGAGAGTGATACGTCATCAAGTCCCCAGAAAGTCTGGATTGTTGGCCTTGATCTTCTTGGAGATGTGTATACCTACATCCTCAGATCCCCAGGAGGTCTGAGTCTAGCATTTGTGTTTTATCAAATATATGGTTGTCATCCCTTGTGTGGACTGACCTAAAATCCCTTATAGGTTGATAGAAATTGATATGCTATCTATTCTCGAGGAAGTTGGCCTTTCCCTCAGCATAAATGGAAATCTCCCGCAGAGTGAACAGGAATTCCCAGCATGAGTGGAAGTCCTCAGCAATTTGGCTTTCAGTTTCTCCCCAACGGGTTTGCCTACAACTCATCCCCAGTAGGATTGCTCACGCAAAGTATCCCCAGTTCGATCGCCTATAGTATTTCCCCAGTGGAGTTGCCTAATCAGAGCCTGGTAATTTGTATTCCCCTCCTCATTGGAAAGTTTCCTCCTAGCAAGACTGGTGGTGAAGATGTTGTGTCCTTCCCCAGTGGAGCATTGGTTCTTTCTCCTTGACAGAGGTGTCTCTCCGGCGGATGGAAGGAAGTGCTTTGTTTGTTGAAACTTTTGTTTGGTGGTTGTTCCCCACAAAGTTTCATATCTTTCCCCATGGCAAGTTCCCCAGTAGAGTTTCCCCTACGATGGATCTTATCCGTGTTGAGATCCCCGATAGAGTTTCCTCCACATCGAATCTTTTGTCTGTTCAGCAGCAAGTCCCTAGCGGTGACTCTGTAGCTTCCCCAACTGAGACGTTTTTTGATCCCAGTCTGATCTTGGAAGATGTCTTGTTTCTCTCCCCAGAGGAGTTATTTTCTCCTTCTCCCGGTAGCAGAGATGTTTCTTCAGCCGTTAGAAGAGAATGTTTGATTGACGTGTTTCCATTTGGTGGTTGTTCCCCACAGAATTTCACGTCATCCCCTGATGAGATCCCCAGTAGAGTTCTTCTATGACTCATCTTATCCACATCTTTGCATGTTCCCGAGATTTGTTAGAAGATCCCCAGAATTTGGTAGTTGTGACCTTTGCTTATCCCCAACAGTGGTCTTTGTCCCCGGCAACGACTCTGCTTGGTCCCCAGCGGCAGTCTGTGTCTCCTGGTATTTGATGCTCCCCACCAGATTGGATTTTCTCTTGTGGGCCCGACTTTTCTCTTTTGAGATGTTATGTCGGATGTCTGTCCATTGATTCTTGGACCTGTTTGTGTTAGATATGTCTGTTTGTCAGCATTAATCATACATAAACCATGCATATACATGCATAATTATAGCATTCAGATATTCATGTTGCATTTTTGCCATATATCTTTGCTTGTTATCTCCTGCTAGTGGTGAAATGTTCTTCCCTGAGTAGATGTTTGTGTCTGATCTCTCCATTTAGAGTCAGCCCCATAGGCAGAAAGTGTCTATCTATCCTTCATCATTCCCCACTGAGTTATGTCCTCGTGGATGATTATTGTTTCAGTTTCCTCCCTAAATATGTATTGGGATGGAATTACTCCCATGAGTTATATCCTCATTGGGTCGAGTCTTGTTTAATTATGTCTTTCTAGCTCGTTCCTAGATTGACTCCTTCCTTGTTATTTCCCCTGCAGTTCCTTGTGGTTCCGATGATTAGTTGCTCAGTAACCAGTAATTGTTCATCCTTTCCCCAGTGGACTTTGCGGCCTTCTACCCAGTAACCGGTAGTTGTAAGTCCTATTTCTGTGGTTTTCTACCTAGTAACCGGTAGATGTAATCCCCTCTTTGTTGGTTATCTTTATCCAATATTCGGTATTGATATTCCTTCATTCTTGAGTATACGACCCAGTAACTGGTGATATATCTTCGGGATCATTGCTTTTGTTAATGTATCCCCAGCGAGTCATCTTTCATTTACCCTTGTTTGGTAATGATTGTTTCTCCTTTTGATTGGTCATCATTTTATACCCAGTAACCGGTATCCCGATGTCCTTTCTTTTCAGACGATTTATCCTTTATTAACCCAGTAACTGGTTGTGGATAATCTTCCATGCGAGTATGTTATCTACGTTCTGACGGTAATGGATAATATATCTCATGCACTCTTCAGTCGAAGTCTTTTTCTTCCCCAGTTGAGTAAGATTCATATTTCCTTATGGAATCGAATGTCCATCCTGTAAATTGAGTTTGCTTTTTCAGCCCTCCTTTTCAGATGATGAGTGTTTTGGATATATTCCCCAATTCGCGCCTGGTTGGTCACCTATTATATGCCCAGTAACTGGTATCCCTGGTGTTCCTTCCTTCTGCTCCCTATTATGACTTCTTGTCCTGTGTGGAGTCAGATTTTCCTGAGTTGAATTTTGCCTTTGGTTTTTTCCTCAGATGTTTTGGATGATTGATATTTGTCACCCTTATACCAGTCTTAGATATTTTTTCTCCCTGAGCGTGCTGTTATCTCGCCCTCATACCGGTGTTTTGATAACATGTCTCTCTTTGAGTTTATTACCCAGTAACCGGTAATATCTCATTTTTCAGATGAGTCCTTTGTGGATTTCCCCACCTGAGTCCGAATTTTTATCTGAAGTATCCTTTGTGGATAGTTTGTTGTATTGGCATATTCCCCAATACATGTATCTTTGCGTCAGATCGAGTATTTCCATCGATTTATTTTCGTGGAATCCCTTCGTGTCTCCCAGCAAGTTTCAAATCGTGACCTGCTCATGCATTTTTATCTCCTTTATCCCCTCAGAGCCTCTATCTCCCAGTGAGTTTTCCTTATGGAATGTATTATACTCCTGCGGACTTTTAGTTCCCCCTGATTTCTTTTTCCTTTGTGGCCATATTTCCCCACAGAGTGTTAACTGTTGCATGCATACATCTGCATCATGAGGTCTCTTAGGGACCAAAATTCGTCTCTTTGTTATTATTTAAGCCCATTCTACCTCGTCGAGACGTAGATTTTAACCTTCATATCTCCGACTAGAATGACCTTAAATAGGGGCATCTGTAAGACCCTAATTTTGACCCTAAGATCCCTCATGGCACCATATCATTGCTCATTGCATTTCCTCAAGGATCATAGCATCTTGGCTCCTTCACCCTAGGGTGGGACTTGTGTGAGTTTGTTTGAGACCACCAAGCATGCTTGTATTGTATATTATTGCTTTTCTTATTTGATTACTAACCAAAAGCACAAAAATATGTCACTAACTTGTTTGTTTTGAAGCTTAAGCAGTCATGTGATCCAAGGTTCTCAGGAGGCTCCAATGCTCAAATGCAGTCTCTCCCCAGAAGAGTCGCCACTTTTCTGTAGCGGGGTATTCGTTACCTTTAGATTTATTGACTAAATCAAAAGTAAGCATACAAGTCGAGTCGCCACCGCACTTCTATTTATCCAAAGGAAAGGTTAGAAAGCGAACAAAAACCAAGTAAGAAGTTTTATCAAATCAAAAACTAATAAAGATGTCAGAGATCTGGGTAAGGGGGTTGGTTATGAAATGGGAAGGTTTTAAGCACCCAAAACATCCTTAGTACTCTAAGGGAGCCCTTTTTGCAAAGTGTATTGTAGGTTGGTATTTGTGAAAATAATTATGCAAACAAGATTGGGGGGATGAGAAAAGAATTACAAATTATTTATAATTTTGTTGTTTGAATGGATAAACCCATTGCCTACGTACCATCACAAAGGTAGGATCAAAACCTCGTAGTTCGGGGTAAAAATCTCAAAAGATTGATGAATTGATTTGGACAAAAGCCTTAAGGTCTTTTGTTATCAAAGGGAGAAAACTCAACCTAAACCAACAATCCACCATGTGAGGAGAGCTTCAACATACTAGTGAGGGATCCACCCTATAATAAGTATGGAAGACTTACAGTCCAATCACTAAGGATAAGGTGAGGTACACATCAACCACTATGATAACTCAAACCTATGGCTAATGTTTATGAAAAAGGTCTTAACAAAGGTGGTCATTGGAACCACAAAAATCACTTGAAGTGAGTTGTATTTAAATATTGGAAGTATTCAGAAAATGAAGTCAAAGTATGAATTAAGGTTCATTCAAAATAAGTATTAGTGAAAAGAGTTTGAAAAATCAAAGGCATATGGCCTAGGTTTCTAATTTGAAAACAATGTCAATGTTTGCACAAAATGAGTTTGGCTTGGGTTAGAGTGGAGACAAGAAGAGAAGGGCTAGTCCTAAACATGCAAAGATGAGAGAAGAGATAAAACCCTTGGAGTTCCTTTCTTGAGATCATAAATATGATTCAAGATGCTCCTTTCCTTTGGATTTAGCAAGCAACAAGCAATTAAAATAATTAAACATTCAAGCTCCTAGGATCTCCAATTGGCTTGTCTTTTCTTAACTTGGCTATTCATGACAATGGTCCTCCTTACTATCTTAAGTTTGGAATCCCTATCATACAAGAACAAATAATCAAAAAGTTCACAATGCAATAAGAGGAATGGACAAAGAAAGAGTTTAGAATTAGAGGTCCTTTCAAGTCAACTTTCAAGATTAAGCATTCTAAAGGCATGAGGCCTAGTTGCTCTTCAACAAGTTTAGCATTCTAAAGGCATGAGACCTAGTTGCTCTTGAACTTTATTAAGCATAGGTGAGGTCCTAATTCTAAGTCCTTTCTCCTTTTTGCATTGGGTTCACACAAACAATCACAAAACAAACACAAAGCAACAATATATTTATATACATTAATAAGATCAAATGAGCAAAAGGAAAATAGCATAAACATAAACATGAGCTCAAATGAGCAAAGGGAAAAGACGATATAAACATAACTCATCAAGACTCTTCCCAAACAAATCCTTACCTCTCAGTGTCTTCAATTCCTTGCGCAACTCAAGAAACTGATCCTTCATTTCATCCATCTTTCAAAGACATCCGGATCCTCATACAGCTCGGAGTGATAGATGGTGTCCTCTACGCGAGGCAAGGTGTGCACAACGGGAGGTGGCACGAACATGACGGGGTTAGATGTCGGCATGGAAGCAAAGGTAGGCGCAAAACCTTCAGGCACAAAACTGAACGGCATTCCCCACGGGAATCTGGCAGACATAGTTGGCGCGAAATGGGCGACAACAGCAGGCATGGTAGAGGTAGCTGTTGAAAAATATACTTTCGGAAAATATTTTAATATCGTATCCACAGAGATTGGTTGTTATTACCGCCATTCTATAATCCAAATTGTTATAAGTTTAAAAAGTAACCAAGTTGTTTTGTTTGAAAAGTTATCTTTTGAGTAAAATGTCACTAAACAATAAAATGGTTTTAATTAAATGTAAAAGCTTGGCAAGATTGGAGTTCACTATTCAAATTTCTTATGATTCCTTATGAAAACTATATAGATTCAAGATTATTGATGATGTTCAAGTATGCTCTCAATATCATTTATGTCTAAATGATATTGTAATAATCACTATATTAATCTTTAGACGATTTCAACACCTAACTATCAATATAACAATCTTTAATGGTTGATACAAAAGAAGAGTAGTGAATAAATCTATCTCTACAACTTATTCACTACTTGAAAACATATTTTCTGTCAAGACTTAAATAATCTCTTTCAACAACTACTCAAATCTAATATTCAACTTAGGGCAAAAATATCATTCAATACATCAACAATCTTTTATCATATATAAGAGTCAAATGAAATACATAAACAAATAGGAATAGCTACTACCTCCTATCTTGACAAAATGGGGTTTAGCTCCTCATCATCATTTTGGAAAGCAAAAGGCAATGGAGAATAAAACTCTGTTTTTCTCTTACAAAATATCAAAACTATCAATGAATAAAATGAACAATTTCCATTCTGTTTTCTAAAAAGGGTTGACCTTTCCTAAAATGCTCATTTTCATCTAAAGCTGAAAAGCCCCCTAAAACAGACACGGAAATGGAAAAACACAGCTGACCTTGAAAACAGCACAATTGGCTAAAATAGCTTGCTGGATTCGCAAGCTTCACGACGCGAACTGAAGCTACTTCAACTTCCTTGCCTTGAAAGCTTCATCCAAATAGTCTTCCAAGTGATATTCTTCCAAATTAGGCCTCCAAATTGCATTCAACACTTCTTCCAAATTATGATTATGCATTCCAAAGCTCTCTTGTCCAAAAATTCTACAAAACTAACAAATATGTGAAATAACTACTCAAAACAACATAAATAAAACCTAATTGCATTTATACAAAATAGTGAGAATAATAGTGTGTAATTTACATCAAATATTGGTAAAAGGGACCAATAAAATTGTATAAAAAGTAGTACGAATTGGTCCCTAACAACTCTCCCCAACTTAGCATTTTGTTTGTCCCTAAACAAAAGTTTCCACCATCAAACAAAAGCAATGACACAAAAGATTGAAACAAGGATTAACCAAGGACATTCAAATGGTTCAAAAGTGTTTGGCACTTTCTCAATCCACCTATCTCAATTCTAGACAAAACCTGAATAAGAGAAATGGTTGAGTGCAAAAATCATACCAAGGAATTCAAAGCCATGTATGTCAAAATTGAATCAAACTTACACACACATCATAGTAATGATGAATAATATGAAGGGTTACTTTCACTCATCCAAACAATTAAATCAACAATAACTAAAATCATGCGGTCATCACAACAAATACCAAATCATATGAAAAATGAGAATCAAGAGGTCTTTCAAGGGTTGTAATGTGGCTTGGGTTACAAGAAAGGATATGATTAAGAGAATTCAACAAAATTGCCTATCCTAAGGGAGCATTTCCATATATTAAACTCTACACAAATTCCATTTCTTTGATCCCCGTCTTTTTCTTTTCTTTTTCTTTTTACATCCACACAACCATGGGCATTTTCTTTGTTTTTTTTCTATTTTTTCTTTTTCTTTGCTCTATGGTTTCAAGGATGATTTCTTTTTCTTGTGTCTTTTCATATTTTCACCCTTTCATAAAACTCACTTTTCCAAGTTTCTAATCAAATCTTTTTACTTTACTCTCCCCAACTTTAGATTCCAAAACCAAATTTATTCAATAATGCTCCCTACTTAGACATAAGCAAAAGGCAAAATTTGCAAACAACTCGGTTTGAAGGTTCAATTGACACAAAAGAAATTAGGATTCATTTATTCACAAAATTTTCAATTGATTTTACAGTTATCAATCAAATGAATCCTAAAGTAAGCTCAAAGGGGGTTAACTAAGGATTAATCCTCACAAGGTTAGTTGATTCAAAACTTTTTGGTCAAGTGGTTTTTCTCAACAAACAATGCCTCTGTCATTTTCAATATTTTCACACAAAAATAGATTGATGCATGATTTAGCATGATAAGAATGAGTTGAAATAATGCTCGGTTTCCCGCATTTTAGTGTACAATGGAAAGCTTCCTCACAATTGGTTAAGTCCTATTTTGATTCAAAAATGACATATATTTCAATGAATTTATGATATGGAATTTGCACACACCATCAAACTACTCATGTTAAGTCTAGAAAGCGATAAAGTGTACCTTGAAATGCCGACACTAATTCTTATCATCACCACTCGAAGTGTCCTATGCTTCTTTCTTTGCGAACATTTCTTGGTTGCTTTAAGCTTGACTTAAGAGTAAGAACAATTAAACAAAAAATGTTGGTAAACCAAATTCATTGTAACACACTTGAATCTCAAAGAGTATTCATGCAATTATCAAAACAACTAACAAACCAAAGTTTTGGTGAACTAGAGCCACCCAAAAATACAATCAAAATTTACAAAAGCAATAATAATACAAAGAAAACTAAAAATAAAAACAAACTCCTCAAATTCACAAACTCCTCAAATTCACAAACTCCTCAATCTTCCTCCTCTTGGCCACCACCAATAGATCCAAGGACGTCCTCCATCTCATTGTCATGGGTTGCACCACCTCCTGCACCCCCCATAAAAGCTGGCCTGCCTTCAGGCCAATTAGCATAGGCGACATATTCCGCCTGGGAAGGAAATGTGCGGGCTTCAGGTGCAAGGAAAGTGTTCTGAAATTGTTGCTGCATAGCGTCAAAGATGAATGATTGAGACCTCCTAGAGGCCTCAAAGCTCTCACAGCAATAATTGGCAAATGCCATCTGGTCGAAGACTGGAGTAATGCGGACTCGGGGTCTAGAGGACGAAGTCCCAGATCCTTCGACTCTGTCCATCTGGCTTTGGCAGAACCTATTCAGATAAGCATCGTTAATCACACTAGTGATAGAGAAATGTACTTCATCCGGAATGGGAACATGTGCCCGTCGGCAAAGTCCCATAATCAGCCCCGGGTATGCAAGAACACCTGCTTTACCACCAAATTTTGTTCCGCTTATCGCCATCTTGCGCATTTCCCCCGCTATGATTGATGTTACATCCACAGATTTGCCGATCATGATGTAATACAGCAAACACCCTACATCCAAAGGGATCGTGGTGCTGTGGCTCCTTGGCCGGATATTGTTCAACAGCAGCACCAGAAATGCCCTTGCTTCCAGATTCAGATTTTCTCTTTTCCATGACTTTGGAAGTCCTTGATCATTTAAGTCAAATGTCTTTCCTGCAAGGCACAAGGTAGCACTCACCGCTGGAAGATCCCAAACGTTGGCCAATTCCTAGGTACGATACTCGCACCGCTCATTCTCTCCCAAGGTGAGAGGGTTACCAAGATATGCGTTAATTGCATCTCTGCCAAAAGAAATAATCTTGCCTCTCACTCTTGTTTGGTAATTGAAAGCTACTTCTTCTTCAAGATGCATAGCATTGGCATAAAACTCTCGAACAATATCATAATTGATTGCCGACTCTGGTTCACAAAGTTTGGTCCACCTTCTTCTCTCAAAATTTGATACCAAATTCCGATAAGTCCCACCCGGTGATAAACGGATGAACCTTTTCGGTTGGATGGTTCTCTTGATTAAGTTTTCAAATCGTTCTTCATGTCCGTCACTTGTGAACCGTCTCAATGAACGAGGAGGACCAGAAGCCGTGGTTTTTGTTCTCTTAGACATCTGCAATAAACATCAGAACAACCACACAACAAAACATAAAGGGAGTTAGCAATCAACAACATAAAACATGAGACTGGAATTTCCCAGTTCGCGGCGCGAAGGCCCGTTCGCGGTGCGAACCCTGCGAACCAGGAAATTTCCAGGAGACTTCTAGGGTTCCTAAGGTTTTCACTTCCAACAGTCATAATCATAATCCCTATCCTAATCCTAATCTGAATCCAATTTAGACATGCAAGGTTGTTTCACATAACCCATTCCAATCTTAGCAAAACCCTACTCTTACCTAAGTGAGAAACAGAAAGGGAATGGGAAGAGAAAATGAAAAGAACAAACATACCTTGTTGAAGTGCACTTGATTCTCTGTTAACAGATATGATTTGGGAGATGGAGAGGGAAATTTTTTAGTTTTGGAAGTTTGGTAGTGGGAGTGTTCAAGAGAAGTTGCTGATTGTGAAAATAGGAATGACTAGAAAATAACCTAAACATAACTTAAGTGGTTTTGCCACGCACCGTTCGCTGGGCGAACTTTGTTCGCGGCGCGAAATGAAGCTCTCCATTCAGTTCGTGGGGCGAAAGATGGTCACGGGGCGAACTGAAGGAATTTCTAAAAAAAATTAATTTGCAGTGGACAGAACCCAAGTTTCACAAAAATTAACACAACAGAATATCATAACAGCAGAATTGAGAAAAATATAAAATGCAGACTTACAACGTTGGGTTGCCTCCCCACAAGCACTTTGTTTGACGTCGTTTTGAGCTTGACGGTTCAATGATTAGCTCGGTCCGGCTAGCGAGATGACACAAACATCCCGATTCACTTCACCACTATGGTAGACTTTGAGTCTTTGTCCATTTACAGTCCAACTCTCCTTTGACTTGGGATCCTCGACCACAATGGCCCCATAGTTGCGCACTTCTTTGACAAAAAACGGTCCTGACCACTTTGACTTCAGCTTACCAGGGAATAACTTCAACCTTGAGTTAAAAATCAATACCATTTGTCCAACATGAAACTCTTTATGACGGACCTTTCCATCATGGTATGCTTTTACCTTTTCCTTGTAAAATTTATTCGAATGGTAAGCGTTGTTCCTTGATTCCTCCAATTCATGGAGTTGTCGATTTCTTCTTTCTCCAGCTAAAGTGGAGTCGAAGTTCAAGAATTTGAGAGCCCATAATGCCCTATGCTCCATTTCCACCGGAAGATGATAAGTCTTCCCATACACCATTTGAAATGGAGTTAGCCCTATAGGTGCTTTGTAGGCGGTACGATACGCCCACAAAGCTTCATCCAGTTTTAAAGACCAATCTTTTCTTGAATTCGAGACTGTTTTCTCAAGGATCCGCTTGACTTCCCGGTTAGAAACCTCCGTTTGACCATTCGCTTGTGGGTGGTAGGGAGTGGTCACCTTATGCTTTACACCATAATGTTGCAAAACTTTTTCTAGAGGTGTATTGCAAAAGTGTGATCCTCCATCACTTATCAACACCCTAGGCACACCAAAACGTGAAAATATGTTTTTCTTTAAAAATTTAATCACTGTTTTGGCATCGGCCTTAGGTGAAGCAATTGCTTCCACCCACTTCGAAACATAGTCAACGACCACTAGCATATACTCATTTGAGAAAGAAGAGGGGAATGGGCCAACGAAATCAATATCCCAACAATAAAAAACTTCTACTTCTAGCATGTTGGTTAGAGGCATTTCGTCCCGTTTGCCTATTCCTCCACTTCGTTGGCATGTATCACAACTCCTCGCATGTTCATATGCATCTTTAAATAAAGATGGCCAACAAAAGCCCGATTGGAGCACTTTAGTGGCTGTTCTCAAACCGCTATAGTGACCTCCATACGGAGAGTTGTGACAATGCCAAAGGATGTCTCTTGACTCCTCAATTGTTACGCACCTTCTCAAAATATTATCTACACCCACTTTAAATAAATACGGATCATCCCAAATATAATATTTTGCATCCGCCAAGAATTTCCTTCTTTGATTACTAGTGAGGTCTTCCGGTGTTAAATTGGTTGCCTTGTAATTAGCAAAATCGGCAAACCAAGGCCTCACTTGAATCACATATAGTTTTTCATCCGGAAATTCTTCTCTTACTTCCCCTTCTTTGTTTGTAATGTCCACATTAACCAAACGAGACAAATGATCCGCCACCAAGTTTTCAGAACCTTTTTTATCCCGGATTTCCAAATCAAACTCTTGCAATAAGAGAATCCAACGAATTAGTCTTTGTTTGGAATCCGGATTGGTTAGCAAATATTTGATGCCGAATGGTCGGTGTAGACTACAACTTTTGACCCGTTCAATTAAGCTCTAAACTTTTCCAATGCGTACACTATAGCTAGTAACTCTTTTTCAGTTGTCGCATAATTGACTTGTGCCTCATTTAACACTTTACTAGCATAGTGGATAGCATGAAAAACTTTATCTCTTCTTTGACCCAACACCGCACCAACCGCATAATCGCTTGCGTCACATATAAGTTCAAAATCAAGTTTCCAATTTGGTGCCACAATTATGGGTGCGGTGACTAACTTTTATTTTAAATCAAGGAAATCTTTAAGACATGACTCATCTAAAAGAAAGTGCGTACCTTTGTTGAGCAAGTTACTCAATGGCTTTGCTATTTTTGAAAAATCTTTGATGAATCTCCGGTAGAAACCGACATGTCCGAGAAAGCTCCTTATTCCTTTTATATTTGTTGGAGGTGGTAATTTCTCAATGACTTCCACCTTAGCTTTGTCAACTTCTAATCCTTCGGAGGAGATCTTGTCACCGAGTACAACACCCTCGGTGACCATAAAGTTGCATTTTTCCCAATTGAGCACTAAGTTGGTCTCCACGCATCTTCCCAAAACCACATCAAGATGTTTTAAGCACAAATCAAAAGATGACCCATAAACGGAGAAATCATCCATGAACACCTCAATGCATTCTTCTATTAAGTCCGAGAATATAGCTTGTATACACCGTTGAAATGTGGCCGGTGCATTACATAACCCAAAAGGCATTCTTCGGTAAGCAAAGATGCCAAAAGGACATGTAAAAGCTGTCTTCTCATGATCCGTCGGAATGACCGAAATTTGGTTGTACCCCGAATACCCGTCCAAGAAACAATAGAAATTTTTACCGGCTAACTTTCCCACATTTGGTCCATGAAAGGTAGTGGGAAGTGATCTTTCCTTGTAGCTTGGTTTAGCCTTCTATAGTCAATACACATCCTCCACCCGGTTACCGTTCTTGTTGGAATCAACTCATTTTTATCATTTTTGATAACCGTCATGCCACCTTTCTTGGGAACTACTTGTACCGGACTCACCCATTCACTATCGGAGATAGGATAAATCATTTCGGCTTCCAAGAGTTTGACAACTTCTTTCCGAACTACTTCTTTCATCGATGGATTTAGACGCCTTTGAGGTTGTGCAACGGGTTTGAAATTTTCTTCCATCATGATCTTATGCATACAATAGGCCGGACTAATACCCTTCAAGTCGGATAACACCCACCCTATTGCACCTTCATTCTTTTTCAGCACTTGTATCAATTTGTATTCCTCTTTTGTGGACAAGGTGTTGCTAATGATCATCGGTTTAGTATACTCGTCACCAAGGAACCCATACTTCAAGTGTGAAGGTAGCATTTTCAACTCTAGTTTTGGTTCTTCCATTTTCTTTGTCGCATCCAAGTCTTCATTTGTTTCTTCATGATAAGCGAGCTCCCCACAAGACTCTAATTCATGTAACATTGCTTTAATCTCTTTTTCTTCATTTTCAGTCAGCACATTGTAGGCTCCGATAAGAGATCTTTCTAGAGGATTAGAAATATGAACTTGATTTGCGACCTCCACTACTTCCTCTTCGATTGCATCGATTCGGAAAGAATCATGTTTTTCATTTGGATGCTTCATGGCTTCAAAAAGATTGAAGGTCACCTCTTCATCTTGCACTCTCACCTTCATTAGTCCATCATCAATGTCAATCATCATCCGGGCTGTTTTCATGAATGGCCTTCCAAGAATTAGAGGAACATCACGATCCTCATCCATCTCTACTATCACGAAATCCACCGGAAACAAGAATTTGTCTACCTTCACTAGCATGTCTTGAGCAATTCCATATGGTGAAGTGGTAGATTTGTCGGCTAGTTGTAAAGTCATCCTTGTAGATTTGATCTCAACATTTCCCAATCTTTTAACAATGGTTAGGGGGATTAAATTGATGCTAGATCCCAAGTCAATCAAACCATTACCAACGTATGTGCTCCCAATGGTTACCGGTAAAACGACTCGGCCCAAATCGGATTCCTTCCTTGGGAGAGTCTTTTGAATGATGGCACTACAACGTGCATCAAGCAAGATGGTTTTGTCTTCCACATGTCTCCTTTTCTTTGTAAGAATATCCTTCATGAACTTTGCGTACCGTGGCATTTGCTCTAATGCGTCGGCAAATGGAATATTGATTTGAAGTTGTTTGAATATGTCCATGAACCGTGCATAATGTCTAGCATTATCCTTCTTCGATGGTGCATGTGGATAAGGTAGATGTTGGGTTGGAATGACACTCACACTTTTCTCTCCTTTCTTCTTCTTTCTTGGTTCAACGTCCTTTTTCACTTCCCCTTCAGTCTGCTGCTCTGTTGGCAATTCCTGCTCTTTTCGCGGCGCGAAGGGGGATCGCGGCGCGAACTGAAGAGTTCCTGCCACTTTCTCCTTTCCACAAACCACATCCTCGTTTTCCAGCACAATATCCATATCATTTTCTACTGTAATTTCCTCACTTTTTTCACTTGTCAACTCTTTACCGCTCCTCGTGACAATGCTTTACAACGCTCCTTTGGATTGGTTTGAGTGTTAGCGGAAAAGGAAGATCCTGGGTTTTGTTCCGACAATTGCTTCGCAAGTTGGCCTACTTGATTTTCCAGATTCTTAATTGCTGCCTCATTACTCTTCTGATTTGCCAAGGAAGCTTGCATGAATTGTTGAAGAGTGTCCTCTAGCTTTGAATTTCCTCCTTGTGATTGTTGGCCTTGAGAGTTTGGGTGTTGATAAGGACTTTGTTGCTGAAAATTTTGGTTATTGAACCTTGATGGTTGATAACCTTGATTGTTTCTTGGATATGAGTTGTTGGGAGGTTGTCTTTGATAACCTTGATTTTGATTGTTCACATAACTCACTTCTTCTAGTGGAGGGCAACAACCGGTTGGATGATCTCCTTGACATAATTCGCAACATGCTACTTGATGTCGAACTTAAGACCCTTGAATTTCCTTCATTTGTTGTGGAAGCTTGGCCATTTGTTGAGTAAGCAACTCCACTTGTTGAGAGAGTAACTTGTTTTGAGCAAGGATGACATCATTGGTATTTAGCTCAAGAACTCCCGGTTTACGTTGTGAAGGGCTACAATCATGTTGACTTTGATGATCATTGAGTGCCATCCGGTCAATAATGACTTTAGCTTCTTCCTCATTCTTTGACATAAGAGAGCCACCCGCGGTGGCATCCAAAAGTGTCTTGTGAGTTGATTGGAGCCCATTTAGAAAAATATGGATTTGAGTGAGCTCATCAAAACCACGACCCTTTCATTTTCTCAACATTGACTTGAATCTTTCCCAAGCCTCATTTAGAGACTCGTTGGTTCCTTGAGTGAATACCGCAATAGCCGTTTTGGCTTCCATGAATCGGGATTGAGGGAAATATCTTTCTAAGAACTTTTCTTCTAGCAAATTCCAATCCATCATCACTCTTGGTGCTTGATCAAGGTACCACTCTTTTGCCTTTCCCACTAAGGAGTGTGGGAACATCCTCTTGAATAATGCCTCTTCACCCGTTTCATCAATTCCCGTAGAACTCGCAATCTCATAGAATTTGATGAGATGGGTATACGGATCTTCATGGTCCATTCCGGTGAATGGACTTGCATAGAGAAGTTGGAGGATTCCAGTCTTCATCTCTGTATTCCTTCCTCCACGGGCAAATTGAGCATTCCTTCTTGGACTATTAGCGGACATTTCGGTACGATTGTCATCCGCCATGTTTCCCTCACAAGCCTCTACAACCACTTCTTCGATTTGAACAAGTGCGAAAGTAGATGCTTCTTCTCTCCGGTTCCTCTCTTCGGCTAGTTTCCTTCTTCTTTGTGTTTTGCTATTGAACTTTCGAAGTGTTCTTTCAATTTCGGGATCGAATTGAAATTGCTCCTTGGCAGCTTTTCCTCGCATGCACTAGAATCTACAAAACTAACAAACCAAGTGAAACACAAGAGGGATAGTAATAAAAGTAACAAAACTTAGAACAATGAATTATTGCAATGCTTGTAATATCGAACACCAATCCCCGGCAACGACGCCAATTTGTTGAAAAGTATACTTTCGGCAAATATTTTAATATCGTATCCATAGAGATTTTTTTTATTACCGCCGTTCTATAATCCAAATTGTTATAAGTTTAAAAAGTAACCAAGTTGTTTTGTTTGAAAAGTTATCTTTTGAGTAAAATGTCACTAAACAATAAAATGGTTTTAATTAAATGTAAAAGCTTGGCAAGATTGGAGTTCACTATTCAAATTTCTTATGATTCCTTATGAAAACTATATAGATTCAAGATTATTGATGATGTTCAAGTATCCTTTCAATATCATTTATGTCTAAATGATATTGTGATAATCACTATATTAATCTTTAGACGATTTCTCCACCTACCTATCAATATAGCAATCTTTAATGGTTGATACAAAAGAAGAGTAGTGAATAAATCTATCTCTACAACTTATTCACTACTTGAAAACATATTTTCTGTGAAGACTTAAATAATCTCTTTCAACAACTACTCAAATCTAATATTCAACTTAGGGCAAAAATATCATTTAATACATCAACAATATTTTATCATATATAAGAGTCAAATGAAATACATAAACAAATAGGAATAGCTACTACCTCCAATCTTGACAAAATGGGGTTTAGCTCCTCATCATCATTTTGGAAAGCAAAAGGCAATGGAGAATAAAACTCTGTTTTTCTCTTACAAAATATCAAAACTATCAATGAATAAAATGAACAATTTCCATTCTGTTTTCTAAAAAGGGTTGACCTTTCCTAAAATGCTCATTTTCATCTAAAGCTGAAAAGCCCCCTAAAACAGACACAGAAATGGCAAAACACAGCTGGCCTTGAAAACAACACAATTGGCCAAAACAGCTTGCTGGATTCGCAAGCTTCGCGGCGCGAAGGGAGTTCGCGACGCGAACTGAAGCTACTTCAGCTTCCTTGCCTTGCAAGCTTCATCCAAATAGTCTTCCAAGTGATATTCTTCCAAGTTAGGCCTCTAAATTGCATTCAACACTTCTTCCAAATTATGATTATGCATTCCAAAGCTCTCTTGTCCAAAAATTCTACAAAACTAACAAATATGTGAAATAACTACTCAAAACAACATAAATAAAACCTAATTGCATTTATACAAAATAGTGAGAATAAGAGTGTGTAATTTACATCAAAAATTGGTAAAAGGGACCAATAAAATTGTATAAAAAGTAGTACTAATTGGTCCCTAACAGTAGCCACCTCTGAAATAACAGTCCTCGCAGGAGGAGTTGCAGGCGTTGGAGAAGATTGACTCTGAGCAGCAAGAACTGACTCCATCATGGCAGTCAGGCAGACGATCTCGTCCTTCAGCTCTCTATTCTCTTGCTCTAGGTGCTCCATGATTTTCAGATGATTGGCTCGGATGTTGTATCGGTGAGTCAGCTTGGCTGAAGCACAAAAGAAACACCAATAAGACATCTAGCGAAAACCTGCTTATGCAAATGATGCAATGCTTAACTTTTTTTTTATTTTCAAGGAACTTACTATATCATTTGCAAATATATATATATATTTAGATAGCAATTGCAATAATTTGATATCACCGAAAATCTCTTTTTATTTATATAAATTGGAAGGATTACACTGAGTACAATTTCAGAGACCAAAATAAAAATACAAGAGAAAAGGAGACTAGTCATCCTAAGGATCCCTAACAACAATGTCGGAAGATCTGGCTATAGGCGAATACTTCCTTTGAATGCGACGGATCTTGGTCTCAAAAGAAGCCTTCATCTGAGTCTTCCCGAGGACAAGCTGATCAACGATCTTATTCCAAGCAACAGAAGGCTGAGGCATGCTAGAAGATGAAACCTCTGGCTCTCTCTCTCTCTCTTCATCACTCGGTCTTCAAGTAGCTCAATAAGCGCGTCTTTGTCCTTAGAATCCAATTGTAACTCTTCATGCTTCTTGCTCAAAGCACGGAAATGCTCTTCCCACATGTCCTTCTCTTGCTTCATCTTGACGAGCACGTCTTCCAACTCCTCTACATCTTGGTTAGGAGATTTAATGGCTCAACCACAACCATAGACATATGTCTTTCACAAGGATAAGGCATCTTCAATTCCAAAGCTACACAATTGCACGAACCAAGCTCGAATCTTCCTTTCCTATGCACATTATGCCAAGCACGCACAATCTTCTGCTTCAAATGTTGGGGATCTTTACCCTCTTGATAGAAAATACCTTCTAACAAAGTATTATTAGATTTGTCTCTCAAGGGGAACCCAAGTTGATGACGAGCCAAACAGGGTTGTAGTTAATTCCTCCTTGTGTACCAATGAGAGGCACATTAGAGAATTCACCACAGCTATCAACAATCTCCAAACTGCTCAAAGACGGATCATACCAAACTATATCATCATTAGTGACAGACATAAGTCTCTGAGACCACCGTAGACATTGTTTGTTCTCCACAAAAGCAGGTGTCTGAGGCAAGTGCAAAATAAACCACTTGTACAGAAGAGGAATGCAGCAGACAGTCGTTCCACCACCCTTAGAATTCCTTAGATGCAAAGAGAAATACATATCACACAACAAAGTAGGCACATGATTCCCAATCAAGAAAAGTCTAATGGCGTTAACATCAACAAAACCATCAATGTTAGGGAACAAAGCTAATCCGTAAATGAGAAACACAAAGATAGCTTCAAAAGCATCCACACTACCGGCTTGAGCAAAAGCAGTAGCCTCCTTGATGAGGAAATCAGATGGCAACCCAAATAACCCTCCTTTCTTCACCCAATGAGCCTTTATCTCAGACATCTTCAAGTGAAAAGCTTCATCAATAAGATTAGATCGGGGAATCTCCTCCAATCCACTAAAAGGCACTCTACTAGAAACAGGTATCCCCAAAAGATGAGAATATTCCTCCAAGGTAGGCACAGACTGAAAATCTGGGAAAGTGAAACAACAGTATAGAGGATCATAGTACAACGGTATAGAGGATCATCTGCACTAGCACACTCTGGGAAAGTGAAACAACGGTATAGAGGATCATCTGCACTAGCACACTCAGGAGTCCTTCAACCACATCAGCAGATAAGATAGACAGAAGCTTCCCATGACGTTGTTTGAAGTCCAAGGGATCTAATACAAAATATGCTAGCTTCCTTAACTCTTTCAGGTCGGGACATCTGGAACTCTACTTCTTAGTGTTCCTTCGTCCACAATCCATGGTCTGAAAATATTTGCAAATAATACCTCAGTTCCTTGAAATTTTTGTGTGATGAATGTTATGATGCGCATGAATGCATGAATGCAACAATCACAAATAAGGGATCACACACAAGGCAAATAAAGGTCAAGGGATAAATCAAGTCATTGTCAAGATCGATCATCCATTTTGGTGGATTATGGTTTGCACCTTATCAACATCCAAGTTTCATTGATATTAACAAGATTTGATTGGATCAACCAAGAATCAAGGGTTTGTTGCAAGTCACGAGCATGGAGTATGGGTAAGAACCATCCCAAAGGAGTGAACTAAGGATAAAAACCTATAGATCATGTTCTAAGAAGTTCCCAGAGTCTTAATTCCATCTATTGGATATTACAGGTTAAGATGACTGACTCATCGACCCATAATATTCTCAAGAGAAACTCGTCTGAGTGTAGTATTGCGTAACAACTTTGATCAAGTCTACAACTGAACAGTTTCCGCACTACCTCCTAAATAGGCCAAGAGGGGGTAAATGTTCTATGGTCCTCAACTTCTCAGACCCAAATTAGAGATGGTAATGCCCAACCACAAATACTTGTGTAACATTTCCAAATCCAAAAGAGTCTCCACTGAGCAGATGGATCTCAAGCCAACTTGTTAAGGACTACTCCACACGAGTCGAACATGACTATACCATCCTCCTATCTTAATTGCACTCAAGTTCGGGTTAGAACTTATCTCACCACTCAGAGATCACCAAGCACAACAAGCAAATTATATTACACATACATATATACAAATATCACATATATACATATATATACACATAAAAAGTAGGCTAAACCAATGGAGACTACTCCCCAGCAGAGTCGCCACTTAATTTTTGTAGCAGTAAATTCATGATCATCAAGCTATGAATAAGCTAGAGATCAAATAACAAGAGTTGCCACCGCGCTTTTATTGTTTCCAAGGGAAAAGGGAAAAAAGTACGAACAAAACCCAAAAGTAAGAAGTTTTCAAATCAAAACTAATAAAATGTCAGAGATTACAGGTATGGGGGTTGGTTACACAGAGGGAAGGTGTTAGCACCCAAAGTGTCCTAGGTTCTTCTAGGGAGCCCTTTTTGTGTGCATATGTATTTGGTACAAAATGATGTTTACAAACAAATAGATTTGGGGGGGGGGGGGTGAGAAAATAATTCATTAATTATATTTTTGTGTTTGGCAAGACCTTCAGTCTTGTGCCTACGTACCAATACAAAAATGAGGGATCAAAACCTCGTAGTTCGTGATACAAATTTCAAAGTGGATGCATTGCTTTTAATAAAATTAAGTTTGGAAGGCACATAGGCCCAAAAATGGTTTGAATGAGTTAGTTCTTTTTTGGCTTTTTTTGAAAGTTTAAGTCAAGTATAATTAAGTTCATTTACAAGTTTGATTTAAGAAAAGAAGTTTGAAAATTCAATGGCATAAGGCCAAAGTTTCTATCTTTTTGCAAAGTGGTCAAAGTTTTGAACAAAATAAGTTCAATCAAAGAAGATTTTGAAAAAGGGGGGAGAGGTTTTGAAATTAAAGAAATGGGGAGAAGATGAAGAGACTAATCCTATGCACAAAATTAAAAGTTAAGAGTTGAAAAGATCTGACCAAATGGGTAGCAATCCAATAGACAAGAATGTCAATAGAAACCCAGAATTCCCTTGGACTTTTAAAATCAAGCAACACACAAATGCATAATTATATCATCTTGAAGAGCAAAGGCATCAAATAAAGATAGACACATCCAAGCTTATCCATTCCATGATCTTCTTCAAAATAGCCCATGTAACAGATGAATTCCATAAGTCACAGGTTCAAAATAACAGCTTCACAATGATCATGTTGCAGATGAACTCAAAGGGATCTTGAATGATGTATCATATGAGTTTTAAATTGCAAGCACTTGGTTTCTCAATAAGTTGGCATTGGCCAAGTCCTTTAGCATAAGAATGTTGCCTAAGTTCTAAGTCCATTTGTCCAAGATCAAGCCAACAGTCCACACAAAAGTTTTTTAGGGTTTTTGTTATTATTATGTACATTAATGGTCAAAGACCACACAAACAAGCAAATTATACACAAACAAGATATATCACACAATATGGTCGAAGTGGACAAAGTGAAAATTGCATTAACATAAACAATTAGAATGATATGAACAATGACAAATTTATAAAATCTAGAATTAAATGACATTAAAGTAAATGGCTTGAAATTAAAAGCTAGTTGTTAATAGGTTAGAAGTTAATATTGTTTTGTTTTTCATTTTTTTAGACATTCTTTAGAGAACACTCAACCCACTTATCACAAGCATGGATCCTTGAACCAAGACATCTTCCAAAGGAAGGAAAAAAGGCCAAGTTTCCACACGATACCATGAAAGAGGGGAGACTTACAATCTCCCTAATTAGAGTGCTATGCCTTTTATATCACAAATTTAGCGCTATGTTAAGCAATCGTAATTGGACTTATGTAGAAGTCCCAACTATTTGAGATCGGGAAATAGAATTTTGGTGTTAATGCATGTTAGAGACATAGTATTATGGACTATGCTCATGAAACATACCACACACAAAAAGAATATGCAAAAGGTGTGACCTAATCTCATCCGTACTCATGTTAATTTTTTAATCAACTAGCTTTAGGACTTTGAGATATCATAGGCCAAATGAGATGAATGCATAAAGAAGGGGAATGAGATGAAGAAGGGGGGAGGGGAATAGATGAAAAATCAAATTGATTAAAGGAGGACTTTTACCAAATTAATATCATCCATTCATTTTGGGAGATGGAATGCACATTCCATCAATCCCCTGAATCCAATGATATTAACTTGACAAAGTCAAATCAACCTTGACCAAGGCCCAACAACAAGAGTCGAACACAAACAAGTCATCACAATTGGTTAACAAAATTATTTTGCATTTATTCAAATTAAAAATACTAAAATAAGGCATTAAAAATTAAATATGGTTTGTCAAATTCCTAAAACCTCATCAAATCACCAACTAAATGGCCATGAGATTTATCATAGGTCAAACAAGGTCAAAGGACCCTGGAGATTTTTTTTTAGAATTTTTAAATACCTAAAAATATTTTTAAACAATTTAAAATAAAAGCAAAATCAATTAAATCATGAAAAATATTAATAATGATCCAAAAAATATTTTTAATTCAGAATATGAAAGAAGAAATTATTTGAATTTTTTTGGTGAAACTCTCATATTTTTTGGATCAATATTAAAATTAATATGAATTAATGAAAATAAAGCAATTAAAGTGAAATTCAAATAATCAGAAAAAACGTGGACCACTTGATCTCCCTCATTAATTGAGGTGGCAGATCAAGTGGCCACTAGCGCGTGTTCCATGGTGGACTTGAGTCAACGCGGCACATGCATGGTAATTAAAAATAACACACGAGATTAAAACAATTTAAAAGAGATCGATGGCTCTGAACTGTGTCAACACATCACCGACGTCCAAAGGCCGGTCATCTTCTCCGGTGACCTTGGCCGGACTAGTTCACTCATCACCATCAAAAATAATGAAAAAGGAGGACATGATCTGAAAGAAAAATGGCGTCGAGCACGAATCTGACCTCAATTTTAACTAACTCCTCACATATAGAAAGATATGAGGAGTTGAATTTTGAGGTATGTTAATTGAGTTGCTTTGATTTGACCTCTAAGCAACTCAATCTTCTTGCCTAAATTGGTAGGACTTTAGACAACCAAAGAATCAAGAAAATTGAGCAAGATTGAGAGAGAATTGAAGAGATGAAATTTTCTGGAAAATACCTTCAATGCAGGTCTGGATTCAACTGTTCTTGCCTTGGCTCGTGCTTGATCTCACTCAAAATGCTTGTAGAAGTAGAATGAAATGCACAAAAGGTCTTGGATCCCTAGAGTTTTGAATCTCAAAACAGTGAGATTCAAACTCAATTTCAAGATGAAATTCTCAGGATTATCCTCTCAAATGGAAGGGTTAGGGGTCTAGGATCAAAGTTGGCGTGAATGTATGTTTAATTCTGATGCTTGAGGTCTTTATTTATAGCTGCAGCTCATGGTATTTGCATCTTCAAATTCAACTTCCAAATTTGGCAATGGATGATATATGGGTGCATAGGCGTGTATATGCCCATGAGATCATTGCTTTGAGTCCATAAATGAGTGTGAGGGAGTCTGAAATAAACTTGGATTGCAAGGCAAGTGTACATGGAAACTTGAACTTTTATCTTTGCCAAATGATGATGCAATGTTCAAGCCATGCACAGCCTATTCAATTCTTGTCCAAAATGGATGAACTTGGACTTTTTGGAAAGGTTAGATCAAGAGGAACAACTTTCATGTTCAACACTTTTCCATTTGAAACTTGTATCATGATCGATTTTGAGGTGGATGTTTGGAAATTTCAACATGTTAAAAATATTTCTAAGTGTCAAGCCATATATCTCAATATTCCACCTTGCTTAAATTTTTATGTGAGCTTAAAATGAGAAAAGTTCCTTCATCAAAGTTGTAGCTCTTTCAAAGACCTTCAAAATGGTCACCAATTTCATGTCATTTGGATTTGAAATGATAAAGTTATGCATGTTTGAAGTTTGGAAAAATCACTTGTTCAATGGTATAGGTCAAAAGTGACCTATAATGTAGCCTCATATCACATGCTCATAAAAGTTGAATTAGCTCTTTCATCTCAAAAAAATTGAGCAAGTTATAGCCTTGGGAAGTTGACATTCAAATTAGGGTTTAGACAAAATAACCTATAATGTTTCAACATAGAAAATGTTTTTCCAAGCAAAACTAGCTCTAGGTCTCAACATGAAAGTTGTTTGGAATGTCATTTAGAGTAAGTTTTCTCTTGGAATCATTTTCATATGGTGAAAATTGTAGGAGATAAGGTCTAGGGAGACCCAATTTTGATCAGATGAATTCATCTGGCCAACCACCATCAACCAACTTGCTAATTTTCAATTCTCTTGACTTTCTAGGCTCATGGTAGATCATATATGCATAAGATGATGAATTATGAAGTGTCCCTTGATAAATTTGATCAATTGGTGAGATAGATTGTTCGAGAAGTTATTCAAGATACCCAGTCAAACTAGGGTTTCCAAGGCAAATCATCCTCAAACTCTTGAAGAAAGTTTGATCAAAATAACATGTAGATATCAATGGAACTCATATATGATGCTTGTGACCATTCTTGTATCAATCCATGGTTGTGTTCTTTGTTCATGAGGGTCTCAAACCCTAGATGTGAACTTGATAGATCAATGGGATCATGCCCTACCTACAAAAGAGTTAGACAAATACAAAGACATATTTTTGGTATTTTGGTTAGTGAAAATGATAAAATACAAGTATGATACAATCATATGGTGCTTGGTGATCTCTCCCAAAACAAACTCAATGAAAAGGGGTAAGGAGAATGCCAAGGTATGATCCCAATGCTAATGCTTATGATGAAATTGCATGAGGGATCTTAGGGTCAAACATGGGGTCTTACAGTCCAAAATAAGTGAAAAGTTGTATAAATAGTGGTCACATATTGTTTGATAAAAACATCTCAAAATCTCTCTTCCTTAATTTTTGATTAAGTCAGAAGTGTACTTCAATGGAGCTTCCCCTCCCGTAGAATTTCGATTTCCAGATGGCACCACATCTCTTGCCTCCTTGACATCCAAGTTGAATGAATTATTTTCTGATATTGATATAGGAAGATGAGAAAGATCGAGTTTCTTGAAGATTAAATTGATACTAATGGGAGGATGGAAAACAACCTTATTGAGTTAAAGACCAATGAAGATGTGGCAGTTACATGGATATCATTTTGCTGTAGGTTAACAAAAGGGATCAATCGAGTTAGATGTGGATATTTCAAGGTTTGCCGATGATATAATTAGGATGATAAAACATCCATAATCATCTAGTAGTGTCTAGGTTTTTATTTATTTATTATTGTTTTCTTAAGTTATGTAATCCTTTGTCAAATGTTAATTTATGTTCATGTTGCATCAATGGAAGATCAAAAATATTATCTAATAAAAAGTTTTGATGAAGATATCTGAGTAGTGTTACATGTAATATACAAATAATACACAGATAATACATAAAGATAACAATAATGTCTAAATAGGTCACCAATATGCTATATGTGCAATCTGATATAATCCAGTAAAAACCTCGCCATTTGGGTTTACCAAAACATGAGGTTATCCATAATAATTGCAATCATCTGGAGACGATGTTGGTCATCGGCATTAGCTGGAGGACGAGGAGGTGACGACACGCCATTGACAGGTACCCCAGCATCGAAAGGCCCAACATCATCTGTATGCTCATAAGGTGGGATGATACGAGGGTGTGATATAGTGAGATACCAGTCCCAGTAACCATCCTCACACTACGAAGCATGCTGAACCATAACTGCGTGATCTATAATGGCACGACCAGAGCTGATGTTGTTACTCTGAAACCACATGTCAATATCGGCAGATGGAATATCCATATTTGGTTATGGGATGCCCTGGAAATAACCATACTGTTGTATACACCCAGGCAAGTGTCTACCGACTAAAGTCTCTCACCACATATAACCAATATATAAAGAAGAGAAATCAAACTCATGATGGACTCTATGATCAGTGTATGGTGTCTATATGATATCATCTACAATCAACACATCTAGTCTCCTCCTGTACTCCGCAACACCACCAAGATGTGACTGCCTGGCCTTCCATCTCCTCGCCCGCGGGGTTTATACTAAGGAATGTCGCACCCTTTTACCACAGATGATGAGGAATGCTCGTATATCTAACATTGATATCAAAACACAAACACAACAAATAATAATTAAGAAATTTTATTTGTAAAAATTAAATAATAACTCAACAACAATTAATAATTTCAAGTATACCTTTAATATACTCAAATAGTCAGCAAGTTGTTTGGTCTCAAAGGTTGTCGCCAATCCAAGTGTTGTATATAGGATGGTCAATGCAACGCACCCCTAAGCCCAACTGGAATCGTCAAGGTTACTTTTTTTTCTTTCATTTTTTACTTTTCCGATAAGGCTACTGAACAACCACATGTATTGGGCGTCGAAATAAACACCCGACTTGTCTGGAAAAAGAGTACATGCTACTAGATGTAGCATGTACACCCTAGAGGCAACCTCATACCTTTGTGTCGCAGTAAGCTCCTCGTACCTATCTCGAAGCCAAGACATACGAAGGTGAGCAACCTTGTTAAAGTCAAACTCCTCCAGTATGGCCTCCTCAGAAACTCCTAAATCATGTACAACAGTCAAACATGCAAGCGTCAGGTTAATAACAGGAGTCGTGAAAAATCTGTCGGTGATGAGGAAATGGAACAATGAGGAAACATCATTCAGAGTGATATTTATCTCCCTAAACGGAAGATGAAATGAAGATGTCTCCTTGTGCCATCATCCAATAAAAGTAGTAAGAAATGGAGCGTCGAGCATGGTAAGAGAGCAGTCGGCAAATTCGATAAGATCAAAATCATGTACAATACTTATGACCTACTCAGGCATCAATTTCTTCGAGAAGTTCTTCATCTTCGACCCATGCGATGTCACCTTCAGTGGGAGACGGTCCTGTAACAAACCTGTTTAAAAGCAATTAGCAGTTAGCTTTCATGGAACAATATTTAAAAAGTTAAAGTTAAACATAAAATATATATTCATCTCCCTGGCATAGTTGATATGCCACATGGCCAGCTTACTCTGTAAGCACCAATCTATAAATGGGTCCTCTCGAGAATGCTCAATTAGTGTGCACAAACGACTCCTTCAAAGAAGTCGTAACCTTTGTGTCAATAGTAGTAAATTGGAGCGGATCTGCGACATCCACCTCATCAGCAACAACGACATATGGCTGGACCACGTCATCTACAAAAAGGGCATATGACTGGACCATCTCACATGACACCTCATCAACAACCACTTCATTAGCAACCTCAGCAGCAACATGTATCACATCTGTCTCGACTGCTGGGTTATGAACATCTTGAACCAGCACATCTTGACTATGAATAACGTTAGCATCATCTATGGAATACTCAACTGATCTCACAGCTCGGCGTCGAGTGCTACGGGTGCGCGAAACTGTGTCTACTCAGCCAACCGTTTCCGATGTGAACTGGTTGGAACCACTCGTCCAACTATATATGGGAAAACTCAGCCTCAGCAACTGTACTCTGATTTGCCGCTCTATTTTTAACTCTACCTACAATAGTGTCGTCCCTGCCCCTATATTTCACTACAAAAAACGAGAGAGAGAAAATTAATTCCAGAAATTTGAAAATTCCCTAATTTCACCAGAAATCCTGAAATTTTTATGGGAGAACAATTTTTTTATAACTACCGAAAACTATGAAATCTCTGGGGAATTGCTAATCAATTATACCGCAAATTATGAAATTTACGAGGATTTTTTTTTCACAAATATCTAAAATTTTAAAATTCACGGTACAAATTTGCGCAAATTTCGTAATTTATAGTAAAAAATATACTAATTTTGAAATTTTCGGTATCACCCCAGGGAATTTGAGATTTGCGCACGTGGTTGGTGAATTTCGAAAAAATAGTGAAAATGTTGCAAGGTTAGTATTGTCTTTTCATATGATATGGGGGGTGCCATGTATAAGTTTGAGGTAGCAAGCTGAAACCTTTTCATCTTGTCTTGTCGAGATGGACTTCCTTTATGGGTGATCTATAACATATTTTATCTTAGCCTGCTTGAGATCTCATTACACAAGTTCCACAAATTCTTAGTTATTTTAGTAGGTAATGGGTTTAAAAAGTATTAAACTAAAAAAAAACTAGGTGGACCAGGCTCAATTCTTCCGCATGAAAAAATTGAATAATTATCTTGATTACGTTTTCTCTGTCTGTAATATTAACCTCTTTAGCATTGTCCATAAGTTGAGGCACGTGCTCTCTTTATTCTCTATGGTCTAACTCAGAACAATCTTGTATCCTTCATCTCTAAGCATATAAACATGTTTCAAAGTTATTTCAATTGATATCATGTGGTTACAAGTTGGTTTTTAGAATTTAAAACAACTATAACTGGTTACTCAAATGTGTTAACCAGTTACATGAACGGAAACTTCAGTATTTTTGGAAATCATAGCAATTGTAACTGGTTAATCAAACCCTGTAACCGGTTACAACCACGAAAACTTTTGAAAAATCTTTTTCAGCTTCAGTTGTAACCGGTTACAATAATATGTTAACCGATTACCACTGAAGCGGTGACACATTTTTATATTCAATCTGATTCCAAATATTTACAAACTTCATCTATCTATCATGACAATGATTCATGATATTATACTCTTTCTAAAAGGTATAATTCATGTATAAATAGCTTTGGATTCAAATTTTCACATTTCACACCTCTTTCTAACAATTTGATGCAGCCACAAAAGCATGATTATGCAAAGTAATAAATAGATATCGAACCACATAGACCAATGTCATATGTACCGAATTATGTCCTATCAGTGTATATCTAGAGAAATAAAAAATATGGATTTTGGTAAAACAACTTAAAAGAAGAGCACTTAATTGAAAACAACTCATTTGAATAATCACTGAAATCTCAATTGGGGCAAACATGACATGGGGTTATGGCTTTTACTCTAACACAATCACATGATCCTTGTTACTTTTATTACGAGAATTCCACATAGTTATTGAGCATATATAATTATGGGCAATACCTATTTTCGTCAGCGTATTTTCCTATCGATGATGAATAATCTATCTGCTTTCGCATGGTCATATTATTCTTCGATGATTCATTACTTTTTCTCAGCTATATGTTTTCTCAAATTCGTCCAAGTTCTTTCGCTATTTTGGACTAGGTTGTTTAAAAATCTACGCTCCGGTATCGACTCATATCCTTTCAGACTATGATCGATACTTGAGAACCACTTACTTTTGTAATGAATTTGGAATGCATGTACTCATATTATAAAGCAAGTTTAAACTAAAATTCTTGTAATCGATAGTAACGAATCATACAAGAGGTCATAAGATAATCCCCATAACCCCTAGCCCCTAATGAACTACTCACTCATGATAACGACAAAGATAATCGAAATGGTGATCAACATCATATTCATATACAATAGTTAAAATAGATAAACAATTAAAGAAGAATGAATAAGAAAACCTGAATTATGATTAATTTTTGATCAAGAATTTCTCCCTTGGAAACTTGAGTTATAGAGAAAAAGAAGAAAAATAATACGTAGAAACTTTCTGAATAAAAATTAGGATCCTAAAACTCATAAGAGACTATGAGTTTTATAGGGAAAAATATAAAGTACATAATATCCTTGGTTTAATCACTATTCAATCAGAATTTTATAAGATCAAATATTTCCTAAGAGTCACAATAAAAGAGAATCAGTCAAATTATGGAAACAAGTCAATTTTCTCTCGCCTCCCTGCTACAGGTCGTAGCAACTACCATGGGTGGATGTAACAGGTCTTTGACTTTTGTATCGAGGGAGCTTTCAAGGGCGCGCCTAGGGTTTATGAATTCTACAGCTCGTATCAGCTGCTACGGGTGGTTGTAGCACCCCCCTGGTTTTACTGCAGAGAAAATTCGTCTTTTTCTATTTTGTTTTGTTTTTCTTGTCTTTGATCCCTCTTTGTATTGGATGCTCATTAGGCCCTGAAAATAGAAAGAATGCACAAACGAAAGCATAAAACATGGTAATTTAAAGTAAATCAAACAAAATGTGATAAAATATTAAGAGAAAATGACTAGAAATAACGATGCAAATACCACTTATTGAACTCCCCCAAACTTAGACCGTTCTTTTCCTCAAGGAACAAAGCTTGCATTTACATGTTTTCAGATCAAGAGGTTAACATCATGATAAAACATACGAAAACAAAGTCAATAATACTCATACATGAGTCTTTGTTTCGATCGGCTAGGCCTTGTTCTTTTGGTAATCATTTGTAAAAAAATGTATTTGCAAAAACACTAATCGCAGTAGAGCCATAAACCTAAGTCTCCCTTTCAGACACCTTTTCAACTATGCTTTGGGACACCTATTAAAGAAATTTATTTATTTTTGTCACCGCATACACAAGACCAGTCGAGAATTTTTTCTTTAGGCACCTTTTATTTATTTATTTTCTGATGAATTTATACACTTTGGCGTTTATTGGTCCACTTAGGGACGACATTTTGAGGTTCAACCATTGTTAGGCTAAATAATCGGGTGATGATTATCCAACTTAGAAGGTAGTCACCTTTTTATGTCTTTTCATCATTATGGTGCCTAAAATTCATTGTTTTCCTAACAATCATACATGTACGTGAGTCTAAATTATGTCGGACTATCACTTAGAGTTAATCAGGGGATACTTTTCAGAAGCTAAGTACTATGGCACAAATTTACATATTGGACCCGCGTCCTAGTGTAGGGGACCTAGGATGTTCGGGTAATACCTATGTTTTCAAACTTTCCCAATGTCCCTGTCCTAGTCTTTCTTCCCCCAAACTCTATATGCTTTCCCTATTTCCCCACAACAGAAGCTTATCGTGAAAAAAATGGTACGGTCCTAGGTTGAGAAAAGCTACGAAAAGAAATCTTATTGAAACAAACAAATTGAAAATAGCTAAAAACAAGAAAGAAGCATAAACATAAAAATGCAAGAAAAATAAAGAAGTACCCCCCAAACTTGAATCAAACATTGCTCTCAATTTTTTAATGCAAGAAATAGGGAATGGAACTCACAATAACCTCACTCGAGAGGTGGGAACTGCAACATGAGTTGTTGCATCATTGCTTGGAAGTCATCCAAGACCACTCCTTGTCTATTTTATTCCACCTTCATCCCATGGATCTCCGATTGGAACCACTCCCACCTATCTTGATTTGCATTCGAAGTGCTCGCTTCATATTTGGTGGGAAGTGTGGATGAATGTTCAACGTCCTCCTCCATTGTAATACTTGCAATATGGTTAGAGTTATCGGGTTCACCCTCTTCCTATGATGAGTTATCCTAAGAGGGGATACCCTCTTGATAAAGCCAATTATTAGGAACATCAATTCTCACCTCTCTTGGATTCGATAAGTCAAGAATGGACTTGTTTTAGATCATCATCGTATAGGTGTTTCCGTCCACATAAATCATCCCTTGATGAACAAGGACTTCCATATCAATTTTACTCTTTTCCTCAAAACATGGCCCTCGTCCAAATGGAACTCAAAACTGAGGAACTCGGCGATTTGGGTAATCATACCCCCACCAAAATGTCTTCGGTGGCCGCTCGAGCAACCTTACCCAAATAACTTGCCACGAAGGCAGTGACATTAAGGATTCCATTAGTGGTCATGCAGTGCAAGAAAAATAGCTCCCTTTGAGTAGCCACTTCGATGTTACCACCTCTTCTGAACAAGGTGCAGGCAAGTGTCTTTTACGTATTCCAGAAACATGAGTTTTGGATATTGGAGGCCTTAGCCCCCACAGCGGTATAAAAGTAGTCGCTGGAAATAAAAAACTAAATATGCTTAGGGTCATACTCCTTCGGGACATCTCTTGGCCATATATGGGCAATTTGAGGATATGCCTCAACTCCTCTACACTTAATTGTTGGTTTTGGTTAAATAGACAGAATTTGAGAGTATCATAGTAGTATCTCATTCTGTCGATATACTTATTTTGCAACTTAAAGTCTAAGGTGCTAAGAAACTCAAGGGTAATGCGATCAAAGGTAAGTTCTTCCTTTTGCATGAAATAAAGTAAACCAATCGAGTGGAACATCCTGTCTATTTCGGCTTTAAGGCTAAGAGTAGTAAGAGTGTTTTCACATATGTACCTTGACGAAGTAATCCCACGCTTGACGAGTGTGGAGTACCATTTAGCTTGTGAATTATCTTCAAAGACGTTGTTGTGAGTATTGGATGAACGGGTGATTCCTCTCTTGCAAGGCCTTGATGACTCTGCCACTTTTTTTCCCTTATCGGTCCTCTTAGGTCCCATTGATCGATGAAGTTTTGAGAAATTTTTGAAGTGAAGATTTTGGAGAATTCGTACTCGGAAGTAAGATTAGAATGATGGATAATGAAGTTTTTTTAAAGATTATTTGGTGGTTGGGGTAGTATGAGGTTAAAGGTGGAGGCTTTGTGTTTTAAAACAATGGAGTTTTTTCGAATGGCTGGAAAAGTTTTGGTGAATATGGAGAAGATGGGAGATTTGGAAAAAGAATGAATGATGGTAAAGATGGTTAGAAAATCATATTTGATTTTTTTAAAGAAAGTTAATGGGTGATGATTGGCTTAATTGGAGGTGTGTGGGGGTCCCAAGAAAGATTTGAATTTGGAAAAAAATTCAAAAATTAAGATCTCCCTCCGCATGCCCTACTACGGCCCGTAGCACGTGCTACGACCGCCAATAGCAGGAAGCTGTTTCCCAATGGTGATGAGTGGAGTTTAGGGTTTTGTGGGTTGGTCCTGCTACGGCTCATAGTAAGCTTCTGTTTTTTTGTGGGGGAGTTTGTTTTCATGTGATTTTTATGTTTTCTGTTAGGCATGATTCCATGAGAAATTTTCTTAGCTTTTTCCAACAATTTGATACTTGGTTGGCTTCCTTCTTGTCAATTTTTTATTAACTGAAAAAGAAAAAACATAAAAGGAAACAAACTAGTGTGAAAAACTGTGGGGTACCTCCCAGGAAGTGCTTTGTTTAAGTTCGTTTAGCTTGACTACTTTCACCATTAACTCAAGAGGGTGCTTCCTTCATATTAGAATCCTTGGTATTTCCCTTAACCATTTTCGGGACCCAATTAACTTGTCGATAGATTGTTCTCTTGAACACAACCGCTTAGCAAGTCAACCAAATAACAGGAATCCCTTAAAGAAGGGTTCTTCAACAGTTTTGCTAAAATGAAATTAGTTTTCTCTTATCCTACCTCAAAGGTTAATTTCCCCCTCTTATCATCTATGATGGCCCCTACTGTGGCTAAGAAAGGCCTACCTAAAACTATTGGCATTTGACAATCTTCGTCGATGTCCATTATAACAAAGTCAATTGGCACATAATAGTCTCCAAATCTCACTGGGACATCCTCTACCACACCTATAGGATACTTAATTAGTCTATCAGACAGTTAGAAAGACACATTGGTTAGTTTCATGTCTACCATATCCAACATCTTACACACAGACAAAGGCATTAAGCTAACACTAGCTCCTAAATCACACAATGCTCTCTCAAAGTCCATGGTACCTATATGAAAATGGATAGAGAAACTTCTCGGATCTTTGAGTTTAGATATTGCCATGTTTTAAATCATGACACTATTATCAAGGTCATGGACATAGTTTCATGGTCCTATATCTTTCTTTTATTAGAAAGAATCTATTTTAAGAACATGGCATATGAGGTTATTTGAGTAAGTTCCTCGGTGAAAGACACATTGAGGTGGATCTTTTTGAGAAGTTCCACAAACATATTGAATTAAGCCTCCACCTTCGCTTTATAAGCCTTTATGGGAATGGAACAATAGGTTTGTAGGAAGGATGAACAATATAAGGTTCCTTTTTCTAAACCTCTTCGACGACCTCCTTTTTGGGTGGTGTTAGTACATTCTATTTAACCTCTCTCTCTATCTCACTAGAACTACCCACTTGCTTACCACTACGAGTTGTCATGACATTTAAATGTCCCTCGGGATTTGTTCAGGTTGCCCCGAAAATGATATGGGAGGGTGGAAGAATAAATTTGTTATTGTGCTACTTGGGAGATTTGAGTCTCCAACATTTTGGTATGAGTGACAACATTATCAACCTTAGTGTTCAATTGCCTAAGCGCCTCATTGGTGATGAGGTTTTGATATCTAAACTCATCATTTGACGGGTTTGCATCAATACAAAATTCTCTATCAGAAGTTCAAGGTTATATTTCTTAGGCTCGGTTGGTGTAGCTTTTTGGAAACACGGAGGTCCAATGGCTTGTTGGGGGTTGTTTCTCCTGTAAGAGAGGTTATGGTGATCATGCCACCCTGAATTATAGGCGTTTTAATAAGAATTATTCCTCTGGTTATTGTTCGCGAAGTTTGCATTTTCTTGGGTGGATCCTCCCGTGAGGATCATTTGATAATCTCTATCAGTATATCCATTAACTCCGCATATCTTACAGTAGAGAGTAACGAGGGAAACATAAGCAACATGAGTTGGAATAGTAGGTTTGGAAGGTGCTATGCTTAGACGATCTATCTTTTGATAAAGAGCATCCACCTTAGCGTTCATTTGGTCAAACTCATTAACCGCATAAAGACCACCAGTCTTAGGGGTAGACTTAGCGATAACTTGTCGCACACTTCCCCATGATTGGTGGTTTTTGGCCATATCTTGTATCAAATTATAGGCTATATCTTGAGGACTATTTAAAAAGGCTTCGCCAGAAGCCGCGTATAAGGTCATCCTTGTGGAATAAAGGAGACTATTGTAAAAGGTATGGATAATCATCCACTTCTCCAGCCCATGGAAATGGCATAGTCTTAACAAATATTTATAATGCTTCCATGCGTCAAACAAGGATTCCCCATATTCTTTCCTAAAGTTATTTATCTCATTCTTAACTTGAGCCATTTTACTTGGCGTAAAGTACCGCACAAGAAAGGCCGCTTTCAATTGGTTCTAGGAAGTAATAAAATTGGCTAACAAGGATCGGAGCCAAGCCCGTGCACGGTCTCTTAAAGAAAAGGTAAACAAACGAAGGAGGATTGTGTTTCGGTCAACACCATTTGGCTTAACGATACCACATTTATCAAAAAAGATAGAAATAAGAAGATGAAGATTTTCCAAAGGTAAATCGGCAAATTGGTTTTGTTGCAGCATACCGATAAAGGATAATTTTAATTCAAAATTATTTTCTGCAATCGGCGGGTGCACAATACTACAATACATTTCCTCTTTGGTGGGAATAGCATAATCCTTAAGGGTCTTAGTATCAACCGAATCAACTATAGCTTGTAATATAAGGTTTCAACGTCTCTCGGGTAAGAAACACTCGATTTCATCTATGGGCTTAACTAGGTTAACAACAGAACGAGTTCTTCACATACAAGAGCAGCGAGAACCACAACGAAAAATAATAATAAAATAAACAAAAAAGTAAGATCTAGTCTATATGATGATAAAACAAAACATCAATATTAAACGCAATTGGTCCCCGACAACGGTGCCAAAAACTTGATGCAACCGCAAGTGCACGACTGTGCAAAGTAATAAATAGATATCGAACCACAAAGACTAATGGATTAAGTATCAAAATCTATCCTATTAAGCAATCGGAATATACACAAATAAGATATATCACACATTATGGTCCAAGTGGACAAAGTGAAAAGGCATTAATAGAAACAATTAGAATGGTATGAATAATGGCAAATGAATAGAGCTTAAAAATTAAAGTGAATTAAAAGTAAATGGCTTGAAATTAAATGTTAGTTGTTAATTAATTAGAAGTGAGTATTATTTTTGCTTCCTTTTTTTTAGTCATTCTTTGGAGAACACTCAACCCACTTAGCACAAGCATGGATCCTTGAACCAAGACATCTTCCAAAGGATGGAAAAAAGGCCAAGTTTCCACATAATACCATGAAAGAGGGGAGACTTACAATATCACTAACTAGAATGCTATGCCTTTTGTATTAAAAATTTAGCATTATGTTAAGCAATCAGAATTGGACTTATGTAGAAGTCACAACTATTTAAGGCCGGACAATAGAATTTTGGTGTTGATACATGTTAGAGACGTAGTATAATGGACTATGCTCATGAAACATACCACACACAAAAAGAATATGCGAAAGAGGTGGCCTAATCTTATCCATACTTATTTTAATTTTTCAATCAACTAGCCTTAGGATTCATAGACATCATAGACCAAATGAAATGGATGCATAAAGAAGGGGAATTAGATGAAGAGGGAGGGGAATGGATCAAAACTCAAATTGGTCAAAGAAGGACTTTTACCAAATTAAGATCATTCATTCATTTTGGGAGGTGGAGTGTACATTCCATCAATCCCCTAAATCCAATGATCTTAACCTAGTAAAGTCAAATCAACCTTGAATAAGACCGAACAACACAAGTCAAACTTATACAAACCATCAAAATAGCTCAACACAATTATTTGACATTTATTTAATTTAAAATATTAAAAATAAAGCATTAAATTAAATATGGTTTGTCAAATTCCTAAAACCTCATCAAAATACCTAAGAAATGGCCATGGGATTTGTCATAAGTCAAATAAGGTCAAAGGACCTTGGAGAATATTTTTTAAGAATTTTTAGAGACTTAAAAGTATTTTTAAACAATTAAAAATATTCACAAAATCAATTAAATCATGAAAAATATTAATAATGATCTAAAAAATATATTTAATTCAAAATATGAAAGAGGAATTTATTTAAATTTTTTTGGTGAAACTCTCATATTTTTTGGATGAATATTAAAATTAATATGAATTAATGAAAATCAGAAAATCAAAAAAACGTGGACCACTTGATCTCCCTCATTAATTGAGGTGGCAAATCAAGTGGATGGAAACGCGCGTTCCATAGTGGAACTTAGTCAGCGCGCCACACGCATGGTAATCGCAACCAACGCCCAAGATTAAAACATTTTAAATGAGATCAATGGCTCAGAACCTGTCCAGCACACCACCGACGCTGGACCTCCGATCACCTTCTCAGACGAGGTCCACCGAACTGGTTCACTCATCACCATCAAGAAATTTAAAAAAGAGGACATGATCTAAAAGGAAAAATGGCGTAAAGCATGAATCAAACCTCAATTTTAACTAACTCCACACATATAGAAAGATATGATGAGTTGAATTTTGAGGTGTGTCAACTGAGTTGCTTCAATTTGACCTCTAAGCAACTCAATCTTCTTGCCTAAATTGGTAGCACTTCAGACAACCAAAGATCCAAGAGAAATGATGAGAATTGAATGAAAATCGAAGAGAAGAAGTTTTCTGAAATTTACCTTCAATGTTGTGCAGAAATGGATCTTGCTTGCTTCAAACTTGATCTGATCACACTTAAGAAGCTTGTAGAAGAGGTTTGGCAATGGTACAAAGCTTTGGATCCTGGAGTTTTTGAATCTCCAAACAGTGAGATTCAAACTCAATTTTTAAGTTGAAAATTCTCAGGTTTTCCTTTGAATGGTGAGGGTCTCAATTGGAGGGCATAGCTGACGCAGAAGGTGTCTTTGAAATGAGCTCCAAGGGCCTTTATTTATAGCATTTGAGAGTGATATTTGCACACTTAAAAAATTGCTAAATTTGAACATGGTGATGCATAAGCTTGGATGGGTGTGTACAGGCCCATGAAGCAATCCAATTTGATCCATGTACAACTGTTCTGAAGTTCAAATGAGGCTTGGATGTCAAGGCAATGTGAAATTGGATTTTGAGCATTTGATTTCTTCCCATGATACAACCCTGTTAAGACCATGTGCAACCCTAGCAAATCTTATCCAACATGCATGAAATTGGGTTCTTTGGAAAGCTTAGATCAAGAGGAACAACTTTGATATTGGACACTATTTCATTTTGAACTTGGATCATGGTGAATTTTGAGGTGGAAGTTTGGAAATTTCAACATATTGAAATTTTCTCTAAATGTTAAGCCATATATCTCAATATTCCACCTTACTTAACTTTTTATGCGGGCTTCAAATGAGAAACGTGTCTTCATCAAAGTTGTAGCTATTTCAAGGACCTTCAAAATGGTCACCAATTTCATGTAATTTGGATTTATAATTATAGGTTTATGTATTTTTGAAGTTGAGGAAAATCATTTGTTCGATGGTATAGGGCAAAAATGACCTATAATGTATCCTCATATCACATGCTCATAAAAGTTGAATTAGCTCCTACTCTAAACATAAAAGTTGAAGTTGACATCTTGAATTTCATTTTGAAACTTGGAAATATTTCATATCATAAAAATTGAGAAAGTTATGGCCTTGGGAAGTTGACTTTCAAATTAGGGTTTAGACAAAATGACCTATAATGTTTCAACATAGAAAATGATTTTCCAAGAAAAACTAGCTCTATGTCTCAACATGAAAGTTGTTTGGAATGCGATTTAGAGTAACTTTTCTCTTGGAATCATTTTCATATGGTGAAAATTGTAGGAGATAGGGTCTAGGGAGACCCAGTTTTGATCAGATGAATTCATCTGGCTAACCACCCTCAAACAACTTGCTAACCTCCAATTCTCTTGCCTTTTTAGGCCCATGGTAGATCATATATGCATAATATGATGAATTTTAAAGTGTCCCTTTAGAAATTTGATCAATTGGTGAGATAGCTTGTTGAGGAAGTTACTCAAGAGACCCAGTCAAACTAGGGTTTCCAAGGCAAATCACCTCTAAAATCTTGAAGAATATTTGATCAATATGACATGTAGAGATCATTGGACTCATATTTGATGCTTTGAGACATTGTGGATCAATATTTGATTGTGCTCTTAGCCATGAGGGTCTTAAACCCTAGGTGTGAATTTGATAGATCAATGGTGATCATGCCCTACCTACAAAAGAGTTAGGCAAATGCAAAGACATATTTTTGGTATTTTGGTTAGTAAAATGACAATATACAAGTATGATACAGTCACATGGTGCTTGGTGATCTCTCCCAAAAAAAACCCAATGAAAGAGGGGTAAGGAGGATGCCAAGGTATGATCCCAATGCTAATGCATATGATGAGATAGCATGAGGGATCTTAGGGTCAAAATTGGGGTCTTACAACTGCCCCTATTTAAGGACATTCTAACTGAGGAGATGAAGGTTAAAATCTTTGCATCGACTCAGTAGAATGGGCTTAAATAACAACATAGAAATAAATTTTGGTCCCTAAGAGACCTTATGATGCATATGGTATGAATGTAGAAGCAAATTCTCTGTGGGGAAATGTTGCCACAAAGGAGAAGAAATCAGAGAGACCGAATATCCGCAGGAGCGTAATGCATTCCATAAGGAAAACTCGTCGGAGAGACAGAGACTCTGGGGGAAAAAGGGTTATGCGTAGGCCAGGCTACGACTTGAAAACTGTTGGGGGTAACTAGAGGAATTCCATAAAAAATGGAAAGACTCAGCCGGGGAAACAAAGCGTCTGCAGGGGATACAAGTAGATCAGGGTAAAACTGTCATACTCGAATCTCGTAGGAAAAACGATTTCACCAAGGAAATGCGGACTCAACTCAACTGGGGAAGAAATAAACTTCAACACAGGAGGAGCAAAAGTCTATTATCCACTACCTGTCACTGGGTAAGGAGATAATAAAAGTCTGACAGAGAGGACACCCGTCATTGGTTAGGATGAACATATCAAGGATGGCTCGTTGGGAATCACAACTAGGAGGAAGTATTCATTACCGGCTACTGGGTAAGAACAACCTTGCTGGAGGAAAACTGCAGAAATAGGATTTACAACTACCAGTTACTGGGTAGAAGACCAAGGACGAGAATATTCGTCACCGGTTAGGGTGAACATATCAAGGATAGACTCAAAAGGAAAGAAAATCCGTCATCGGTTAGGATGAACATATCAAGGATAGACTTACCTGGGATGTCAAGAAGGATATTCGTCACCGGTTAAGATGAACATATCAAGGATAAACCAACTGAACAAAAAGTAGGAATTACATATATCGAATACTGGATAGAATACCAACAAAGAGAAAATCCGTCATCGGTTAGGATGAACATATCAAGGATAGACTCTGTTGAGGGAAAACAGGATTTATAACTACCGGTTACTGGGTAGAAAACCACCAAAGAGAAGGAAACTTGTCATTGGTTAGGATGAACATATCAAGGATTAACTCTCTAGGGAACAAAATAGGGATTACAACTACCTTTTTACTGGGTAGAATACCACAGGATGAGAGTATCCGCCATCGGTTAGGATGAACATATTAAGGATAAACTCAACCATGGGAAGAAAGATATCTGTCATCGGTTAGGATGAACATATCAAGGATATACTTCTGGAAAAAATGAATCCACTAGGGACTCTACTGATGGGGAAAACAGGGGTACTTTATCCGGGTATTGCGCAAGAAGTAACGAAATGCAAACTAAGAAGAATATTACCAGTTACTGGATAATAAACTCTTAGGGGACCCAAAGCACCTATCTAGGCAAGAGCTAGAAAGGAACGATCAATCAAGACTCAACCCAATGAGGATATAACTTAAGGGGAGTGATTCCATCCAGATAACCAACTTGGGAGGAAACTAAAACAATACTCATCCACGAGGGAATAACTCAGTGGGAAAAAGAAGAAAGGTTAAAGTCTTTCTGCTTAAGGGGCCGACACTCTACAATTTAAGGATGACAGACGCCAGATTTGTATGGGGATAAAGTACCGCCATAACAGAGAATAAGGATCTCAAATAATGAATTAGTAAATATGATGATACAATTATGCAATCATGAAATTATATGAGTGAATATGTATATGTATATGTATATATGATGATTATGCTGACAAAACAATCGCAAAGGATACAAAGGTGTCGCAAAATTTGAATCATCGGTACAATCCTCGGTCAATCCACAAGAGAGGGAGACAAATGCTGGAGAAAAGAGAGACCAACATCCCATAGGCTCAAACTTAACCGGGGAAGGAGGAGATCTGCTGAGGAAAGGAAATGTTATCGAATCTACCGGGAATTTTAAGTCAACACCATATTGAATGGGGAGACAACCGTACAGAGGATAAACGCAAATATCTACTCAGGAATCAGGAGGAAACTCTGACTGGGGAGTGAGTCGGATGGCAACTAGTGGGGAAAACAAATTTCTACCGCCATCACGCAAACTACTGAGGAAACCCTCCTCACTCTGGTGGAGATCAAAACTAGCTGGGTAATCACCGATTTTGTCGGGAACTTATGCCCAAACTCCATATGGGAACTGAATCGACCAACTCAGCTGGGGATAACTGAGGTTTAACTGCTCGGGAACCATTAATGCTTCACACTTAGGACTTGCTGTTTTTCGAAATGCTGTTGATATTGCTTTAAAATTGCTTTAAAATTCTTGCTTTTATAAGTTTTAATAAAAAATGATTTTGATTTAAAATTTTAATTTCAAAGATGATCATAATAAAATTTAAACTATCTGGCTGAAACAAATGAGAGTGAAAACAATTGGATGAAAGCTCAACTTTATTTAATAGAATGGTAGTCTGTAAATGACAAGACTCCATAGATCTTTACAAAGTTGAAAATGGTAATTTACATGGAAAAAGGTTACATTGAATACAATTGACCATTAATCCTTCTACCAACTCTTGATATCCGCTGTGCTTTTGGCCGCTACTGGGGACGATGAATTGATGTCAACCCTTGTGCTCAACAAAGTTCTCCAAGACTGGAAGATCAACAAAATGTAGTTACTTGCCATAATCCCTATTTTTTGCATAAGTTGCCCCAAGGTGGGGTACTCAACTTATCGGGAAAATTCTTTCTATTTTCTATCTCTAACTTTTGTCTTGATCGCCCTTTCGGGTTTTCAATCCACCGAGACGCTCATTTTTGCCTAAGCCGCCCTTTCAGGTTTTCAACTTAGCGAGCTGTTCTTTTTCTTTTTTATCCGCGTTCACAGGACGATTGAACTCTTCACCATCCATAGTTGTAAGAATCAAAGCATCGCCTGAAAAGGCTCTCTTGACAACATACGGACCTTCATAACTAGAAGTCCATTTCCCCCTAGAATCCGGTTTGAAAGATAAAATCTTCTTGAGCACAAGGTCACCTTCCCTGAATACATGAGGTCTGACCTTCTTATCAAAAGCTTTCTTCATCCTCTGCTGATATAACTGACCATGACACATAGCCGTCAATCTCTTCTCTTCAATCAAATTCAACTGATCATACCTGGTCTAACACCATTCAACCTCAGTCAACTTGGCTTCCATGAGCACACGCAATGATGGAATCTCAACCTCTACAGGGATCAGTGCTTCCATACCATATACAAGAGAGAAAGGGGTTTCCCCTGTTGAAGTGCGGATGGATGTACGATACCCGTGCAAAGAAAATAGGAGCATCTCATGCCAATCCTTATACATCACAACCATCTTTTGAATAATCTTCTTAATGTTCTTATTTGAAGCTTCAACAACCCCATTCATCTTGGGTCTATGGGGAGAAGAATTATGATGTGCAATCTTGAATTCTTTGCAAAGAGCTTTCACCACATTATTATTCAGGTTCGATCCATTATCAGTAATGATCTTACTTGGCACACCATAACGGCATATAATCTGATTCTTGATAAACCTTACAACAACTTGCTTGGTTACATTCTCATACGATGCCGCTTTAACCCATTTTGTGAAGTAGTCAATTGCCACCAAAATGAAACAATGTCCATTCGAAGCTTTGAGCTCAATCATGCCAATCATATCAATTCCCCACATGGAGAAGGGCCATGGGGAGGAAATAACATTCAACAGCGTCGGAGGAACATGAAACTTGTCTGTATAAATTTGACACTTGTGACATTTCTTCACAAACTTGCAACAGTCAGATTCCATTGTCAGCCAATAGTAACCTGCTCACAACATCTTCTTCGCCATTGCATGTCCATTGGAATGAGTACCAAAGGAACCTTCATGGACTTCAGCCATCAACAGGTTTGCTACGTGTCTATCCACACATTTAAGCAAAACCATATCAAAGTTTCTCTTGTACAATACATCTCCATTAAGGTAGAATTTGCGGACTAATCTTCTCAAAGTCTTCCTATCTTCCACAAATGCTTCATTCAGGTAAATCTGACTTTGGAGGAAACGCTTGATGTCGTAATACCAAGACTTTTCATCTTTGATCTCTTCCACAACAAACACATGAGTTGGCCTATCAAGAAGCATCATGGTTAAATTAGGAACTTCATTCCAATACTTCACTATAATCATTGATGCCAACGTTGCAAGAGCATCTGCCATCCGGTTCTCATCTTGAGGTATATGGTGAAATTCACTTTGTAAAGAAAGTTGAAATCCTCCTCGCATAATCTCTACATCGTATTAAACCGAGTTGATTCATCTCCCATTCACCTTTGATCTGATTCACAACCAAAGCCGAATCTCCAAAGACATCTAAATGCTTGATTCTAAGATCAATGGCCTCTTCAAGTCCCATAATGCAAGCTTCGTATTATGCAATATTATTTGTACACTCGAAAGTCAATCTAGCTGTAAAGGAAAAATGCGTGCCTTGAGGATTAATGATTACTGCCAATGCCATTACCATATTGATTAACAGCTCCATCAAATACCACGCCCCAACGAGAACCAGGTTCTGGCCCTTCTTCAAGCAATGGTTCATCACAATCTTTCATTTTCAAGTACAAGATCTCTTCATCAGGAAACTCATACTGTACTGACTGATAATCTTCAATTGGTTGGTGAGCCATATGGTCAGCCAAGATACTACCTTTGATTGCTTTCTTAGATCGGTATTCAGTATCATACTCTGATAACAACATCTGCCAACGTGCAATCCTCCCAGTTAAAGCAGGCTTCTCAAATATATACTTGATTGGATCTATTTTAGATATCAACCAAGTGGTATGATTCAACATATACTGACGCAGACGCTTAGCAGCCCAAGCCAATGCGCAATAAGTTTTCTCAAGCATAGAGTACCGAGTCTCATAGTCGGTGAACTTCTTACTGAGGTAGTAAATTGAAAATTCTTTCTTTCCAGACTCATCTTGCTGACCAAGAACACAACCCATACTATCTTCAAGCACAGTCAAATACGTGATCAATGGTCTTCCTTCAACAGGTGGAGACAAAATCGGAGGTTCAAGCAGATATTCTTTGATACTATCAAAAGCTTTCTGGCTATCTTCGGTCCAATCACAGGACTGATCTTTCCGAAGAAGCTTGAATATAGGCGCACATGTGGCAGTCATGTGTGAAATGAATCTAGAAATATAATTCAAGCGGCCGAGAAAACCTCTGACTTGCTTCTCAGTTTTGGGCGTAGGCATCTCTTGTATTGCTTTGACCTTGGCAGGATCAACCTCAATACCCTTCTCTCTAACAATAAAACCCAACAACTTACTAGAACGAACACCAAAAGTATACTTATTGGGATTCAAGCGGAGTTTATACTTCCTCAAACGCTGGAATAGCTTCAACAAATGCTCAACATGTTCCTCTTCATCAATAGATTTAGCAATCATGTCATCGACATAAACTTCAATCTCTTTATGCATCATATCATGAAAAAGAGTAGTCATTGCTCTTTGGTAAGTTGCACCATCATTCTTTAAACCGAAAGGCATCACTCTATAACAGAATGTTCCCCAGGGTGTAGTGAATGTGGTCTTCTCCATATCTTCGGGTGCCATCTTGATCTGACTATACCCGGAAAATCAATCCATAAACGAAAAGACTTTGAATTTAGCAGTATTGTCTACCAACATATCAATGTGTGGCAGAGGGAAATCATCTTTCGGACTGGCTTTATTCAAATATCTAGAATCAACGCACATGCGGACTTTTCCATCTTTCTGCGGCACAGGCATAATATTGGCCACCCATTGTGGATATTCAGCGGTCACAAGGAAATCAACATCAATCTGCTACTGCACTTCTTCTTTGATCTTCACTGCCATATCAGGATGCGTTCTTCTCAACTTCTGCTTGACTGGTGGGCATTCTGGCTTTAACGGCAATCTATGCTCCACAATCTCAGAATCTGAACCAGGCATGTCTTGATAGGACCAAGCAAACACATCTGAATACTCTCGAAGAAGATCAACCAACCCCTTCTTTGCATCTAGACACAGTCGAGACCCAATCTTCACTTCCTTCACATCATCCTTGGAACCCAAGTTGACTAACTCAATTTGCTCTTCGAAAGGCTGAATGGTCTTTTCATCATGCTCGAGAAGATGAGACAATTCATCACTCACTTCTTCATCACTTTCTTCCTCGGCTTCAAACACATGGAATTCAAAATTTGGAGAAGGAGAAGGATCATTGTATTCAATGGGGTTAGAAACCAACCTGCATAATGATTTGATATTTCTATTTTAGAGAAGTGAATTTTGTGACCAAATATTATACAGATGGACAATTATATTGTTTATTTATGTTTTTTGTGATTACCATTTTCAGAATGAAGCAAAAAGTAAAAACAAAACATCATAGATGTGGATGAATAGAATTAATTTTATTGATGATCAAATTTGAAATGCCTAACAATGTTCACTTCCCCCTTAGGCATAGGAGAAGGATTTTTGAAAACAAATAAAAGAACTTACTTAGATCGATGCAAAATAATAGGAATATCAACAGCAATCCAATTGTTGCAAGCCTTTCCATGAGTCACAAAATTGGTGCAGTCTTCCTCTTAGTCATCCTCTAGCACAACAGCTAAGTGTTGTTCATTGCCATGAATGAACCCTCTGCTACGGAAGCTAAGTTGCATATCCTCTGATCTAGCAGTAGGCAAACCTTGCTGAAAACCCATACCAATTCCACCTTTGTTGTCGGAGACCTCTATCATGCGCCCCCACTGATCAACATTGCCTTCTTCAACAATCTTCCTTGCATCTTTCAATGAGGATATAGGTGCCCCAACTCTCTTTTTAGCAGCAATATATAAGGCCTGGAATGGAGTTCTAACCTCATCCTCAGCTTCAACGTAAGAGAAAGATGACAGGTGGCTAACCAACAATGCCTTCTCCCCTCCAACGATGACTAATTTCCCGTTCTTGACAAATTTGAGCTTCTGATGCAACATGGAGGTAACAGCTCCCACTTCGTGAATCCATGGCCTTCCCAACAGACAACTGTAGGCCGGGTGGATACCCATTACTTGAAAAGTAATCTGAAAATCACTCGAACCTATCTTCCATGGAAGGTCCACTTCACCTATCACTGTTTCGCGCGAACCGCCAAAAGCTTTGACAATTACACCACTATACCTCATAGACGCTCCTTGATATGACATCTTTGAAAGAGTTGACTTTGGTAGTACGTTCAACAAAGACCCGATGTCAGCTAATACATTGGACAAAGCGTCATCTTTGCAATTCATGGAAATATGCAAATCCAGATTATGATTCCTACCCTCCTCGGGGAGTTCCTCATCATAAAAACTGAGGTTATTGCAAGAAGTGATGTTAGCTACTATATGATCAAACTGATCCACCGTAACATTGTGTTCCACAAACGCTTGCTCTAGAACTCTTTGCAGTGCTTCTCTGTGCGCTTTTGAAGTCATTAGCAGAGACAATACTAAAATCTTTGAGGGGGTTTGGAGCAACTGCTCCACCACATTAAACTCACTCTTCTTTATTAGACAAAGTACCTCATCATCATCATTAGCCTTCAAATTGCTGGATTCACCACACTGAAACTTTGGAGCACTAACCAGATTTACAACAGGCACTTCCACCTTCTTATTGACAGTTGATTCTTCCTTATGTTTTGGGAACACCGGCCCAAACACTCGACCGCTACGGGTCACCTTAGTAACATCAGCAATACTAACTGTAGAACTGGTCGTAGGCAATGGAACCTCTTGACCATCTTTCAACATCGTCGCATTGTACTGATATGGAACAACTTTATCGGATGAATACAGGACTGGGTCCACTAACCGTATGACCAATAGTGATACCGATCTTTGACTGTTGCTGTTATTATTACTATTGTCGTACTGAATGACTATTCTTTCCATATTCTTGAAAATGGGCACTATGACATTCACATCATTATCTACATGACGAGATTGAACAATTTGGATCATGCCTTCATCCATCAACCGCTGGATGTCCCTTTTCACTACCACACAACCCCTCGAGTTGACACTGTAGATAGCACAACAGTCATGGTCAAACGCACAATCACTCACCATACAAATGTCCTTATGCATTGCCACTAAGGACTTCCTGATGAAATGAACATCAAACACTTTAAACTCTCAGGGACAACCGTCCACCATGTTAACAGAAGAATATCCATGAGCGGGCATTGGATTTTCTTTCATGTTTGGTGCACGGTCCTCGAAGGATACCATTCCACTCTTTATTAGCTTCCGAACTTCGTACTTGAGCGAATAGCAGTTCTCAATGTCATGACCGGGTGCTGTTTGATGAAAAGCACAACGGAGTTCAGGTTTGTACCACCATGGAAGTGGTTCTGGAATTTGTGGCGGGTTTCTCGGTTGGAGTAGGTTCTTGAGAACCAAAGATGGATACAGTTCTGTATAAGTCATAGGAATCGGGTCAAAAGAGACCTTCTTCCTCTCGAGATTTTGCTGATGATGATTGTTGGTATTGTTGTTGTTGTAGGTGTTTGTTCATTGTTGTGGTTATTGTTGTTGACGTTGTTGTTGTTGCTGAATTGGTGTTGATTGACTGTTTGAAAATACTGGAATTACTGAGGGTACTTTATAATGGTGTAGACGGGATGGTTGACTCTTTTTGATCTGATGCCTCCTCTACCTTCCACTGGAGATTGCATTAGCTTTGTTGTCTTTCTTCTTCCCGAAACTGCTGCCATATCTCTTACTTGATGATGCTTCCTCATTTGGCAATCATCCTTCTCGGATACCTTCTTCAAGCCTCATCCTCATATTTACCATTTCGGTAAAGTCACTGGGGGAACTGGCAATCATACGTTCATGGTAAAATAAACTCAGGGTCTTCAAAAAGATCTTTGTCATCTCCTTCTCCTCTAAAGGTGGGGTGATCTGAGCAGCTAATTCTCTCCACCTCTGCGCATACTCTTTGAACGTCTCCTTATCCTTTTGAGACATAGACCTCAATTGGTCTCTATCAGGCGCCATATCCACATTATACTTATACTACTTGATAAAAGCTTCTCCCAAATCTTTGAAAGTGCAGATGCTTGCACTGTCCAACCCCATATACCATCTTAGCGCATCACCAGTCAGACTGTCTTGGAAGTAGTGGATTAACAGCTGATCGTTATCTTTTTAGATAGACATTTTGCGGGCATACATCACCAAATGACTGAACGAACATGAGTTCCCTCTGTATTTTTCAAAGTCAGGCACTTTGAATTTCACCGGGATCTTCACATTTGGCACCAGACATAACTCAACGGCACTTTTCCCAAACATGTCCTTACCTTTCAACGTTTTCAATTCCTTCCGCAGCTCAAGAAATTGATCCTTCATTTTGTCCATTTTTTCATAAACATCTGGGCCCTCAGATGGCTCGAAATGCTAAATGGTGTCCTCCACACGAGGTAAGGTGTGCACAACGGGAGGTGGCACAGACATGACCGGGCTAGATGCCGACATGGAAGCAAAAGTAGGCGCAAAGCCTTCAGGCATGAAGTTCGGCGGCATTCCCCACGGGAATCCGATGGGCATGGCAAGTGCAAAATGAGCGGTAGTAGCAGGTGTGGTAGAGGTAGCCACCTCTGAAATAACATTCCTTTGAGGAGGAGGAGTTGCGGGTGTTGGAGACGACTGGCTCTCAGCAGCTAGCACTGACTCCACATGGCAGTCAGGTGGGCAATCTCGTCCTTCAACTCTCTATTCTCTTGCTCAAGATGTTCCATGATTCTCAGATGATTGGCGCGAGTGTTGTACCGATGACTCAACTTGGCTGAAGAACAGAAGAAACACCAATGAGACATCTGGCGAAAGAGAAACCTGCTTATACAAATGATGCATGGAATGCAATGCTTGTTTATTTATTTTCATTTTTCAAGGAACTTACTATATCATTTGCAAATATATATATATTAACAACAATTGCAACAATTTGATATGACCCAAAAAATCTTTTTTTATTTATATAATTGGAAGGATTACACTAAGTACAATTTCAGAAACAAAATAAAAAATACAAGAGAAAAGGAGACTAGTCATCCTAAGGATCCCTAACAACAATATCAGAAGGCCTGGATGTAGGCGCGTACTTCATTCGAATGCGTCGAATCTCGGTCTCAAAAGAAGCCTTCATCTGAGTCTTCTCGAGGACAAGCTGATCAACAATCTTCTTCCAAGAGACGGAAGGCTGAGGCATGCTAGAGGAAGATGAAACCTCCGGCTCTCTCTGTCTCTTTGTCACTCGGTCTTCAAGTAGCTCGACAAGTGCATCTTTTTCCTTAGACTCCAACTGTAACTCTTCATGCTTCTTGCTTAAAGCACGAAAACGTTATTCCCACATATCCTTCTCTTGCGTCATCTTGGCGAGTGCGTCTTCCAACTCCTCTACATCTTGGTTAAGGAGAGTTAATGGCTCAACCACAACCATAGATATAGGTCTCTCACAAGGATAAGGGATCTTCGACTCCAAAGCTCTCTTCTTCACCCAAAGAGTGTAAGCTTCTAAAGCTACACAATTGCGCGGACCAAGCTCAGACCTTCCTTTCCTATGTACATTATATTAAGCATGCATAATCTTCTGCTTCAAATGTTGGGGATCTTTACCCTCTTGATATAAAAGACCTTCTAACAAAGTGTTATTAGGTTTGTCTCTCAAGGGGAACCCAAGTTGACGACGAGCCAAAGCAGGGTTGTAGTTAATTCCTCCTTGTGTACCAATGAGAGGCATATTAGAGAATTCACCACAACAATCAATAATCTCCAAACTGCTCAAAGAGGGATCATACCAAACTATATCATCATTAGTGAGAGACATAAGTCTCTGAGACCACCGTAGACATTGTTTGTTCTCCATAAAAGCAGGTGTCTGAGGCAAGTGCAAAATAAACCACTTGTACAGAAGAGGAATGCAACAGACAATAGTTCCACCACCCTTAGAATTCCTTATATGCAAAGAAAAGTACATATCTCCTAACAGAGTAGGCACAGGATTCCCAATCAAGAAAAGTTTAATGGCGTTAACATCAACAAAATCGTCAATGTTAGGGAACAAAGCTAATCCATAAATGGGAAACAAAAAGATAGCTTCAAAAGCGTCCATACTACCGGCTTGAGCAAAAGCAGTAGCTTCCTTGATGAGGAAATAAGATGGCAACCCAAACAATCCTCCTTTCTTCACCCAATGAGCCTCTATCTCAGACTTCTTTAGGTTAAGAGCTTCAGAAATAAGATGAGATATGGGAATATCTTCCAATCCACTAAAAAGTACCTTGCTAGAAACAGGTATTCCCAAGAGATGGGCGTACTCCTCCAACGTAGGCACAAGCTGATAATCAGGAAAAGTGAAGCAACGGTAGAGAGGATCATAGAACTACATTAGCACACTCAGAAGTCCTTCAACCACATCAGCAGACAAGATAGATAGTAGCTTCCCATGACGTTTTTTGAAGTGCAAGGGATCTAATACAAAGGATGCTAGCTTCCTTAACTCTTTCAAGCTGGGACATCTGAAACCGTACTTATTAGTGTTCCTTCGTCCATAATCCATGGTCTGAAAATATTTGCAAATAATACCTCATTTCCTTGAAATTTTTGTGTGATGAATGTTATGATGCGCATGAATGCATGAATGCAACAATCACAAATAAGGGATAACACACAAGGCAAGCAAACAAATGTCAAGGGATGAATCAAGTCATTCTCAAGATCAATCATCCATTTTGGTGGATTATGGTTTACACCTTATCAACACCCAAGTTCCATTGATATTGACAAGACTTGATTGGATCAACCAAGAATCAAGGGTTTGTTGTGAGTCACGAGCATGGAGTCTGGGTAAGAACCATCCCAAAGGAGTGAACTAAGGATGAAACCTATAGATCATGTTCTAAAGAGTTCCCAGAGTCTTAATTCCATCTATCGGATATTACAGGTTAAGATGACTGACTCATCGACCCATAATATTCTCAAGAGAAACTCGTCCTAGTGTAGTATCGCGTAACAACTGTTATCAAGTCTACACTTGCACAGTCTCCACACTACATCCTAAATAGGCCAAGAAGGGGTAAATGTTCTACGGTCCTCAGCTTCTCGGACCCAAATTAGAGGTAGTAATGCCTAACCACAAATACTTGTGTGACACTTCCAAAATCCAGAAGTGTCTCCACTGAGCAGATGAATCTCAAGCCAACATGTTAAGGACTACTCCACACTAGTCGAACATGACTATACCATCCTCCTATCTTAATTGCACTAAAGTTCGGGTTAGAACTTATCTCACCACTCAGAGATCACCAAGCACAACAAGCAGATTATATCACACAAATATACATACATCACATATATACAATTATATACACACAAAAAAGTAGGATAAACCCACTGGAGATTACTCCCCAGCAGAGTCTCCACTTAATTTTTGTAGCGATAAATTCATGATAATCAAGCTATGGATAAGCAAGACATCAAATAACAAGAGTCGCCACCGCGCTTTTATTGTTTCCAAGGGAAAAGGGAAAAGTACGAACAAAACCCAACAGTAAGAAGTTTTCAAATCAAAACTAATAAAATGTCAGAGATTACAGATAAGGGGGTTGGTTACACAGAGGGAAGGTGTTAGCACCCAAAGTGTCCTAGGTACTCATAGGGAGCCTTTTTTTGTGTGCATATGTGTTTGGAAAAAAGTGATGTTTACAAACAAATAGAATGGGGGATGAGAAAAGAATTTATTAATTATATTTTTGTGTTTGACAAGACCTTCGGACTTGTGCCTACGTACCAACATAAAAATGAGGGATCAAAACCTCATAGTTTGTGGTATAAATTTCAAAGTAGATGTATTGCTTTTAACAAAAATTAAATTTGAAAGGCACCAAGGCCTAAAATGGTTTGAATGAGTTAGTTCTTTTTGGCTTTTGAAAATTTTAAGTCAAGTATAGTTAAGTTTATTTACAAGTTTGATTTAAGAAAAGAAGTTTGAAAAGGCAATGGCATAAGGCCAAAGTTTCTAGTTTGCAAACGAGTCTAAGTTTAGAAAATAACAAGTTCAGACAAAGAAGTTTTTAAAAGGAGGGAGAGATTTTGAAATTAAAGAGATGGGGAGAAGATGAAGAGACTAATCCTAAACATAAATTTAAAAGTTAAGAGTTGAAAAGATCTGACCGATGGGCAGCAATCCAATATACAAGAATGTCATATAGAAACCCCAGATTCCCTTGGACATTAGAATCAAGCAACAAACAATGCATACAATATTACCTTGAAGAGAAAGGCATCAAATAAAGATAGCCCCATCCAAGCTTCAGCCACTCCATGATCTCCTTCAAATTTTCTCATGTAACAGATGAATTCCACAAGTCACGGGTTTAAAATAACAGCTACACAATGATCATGTTGCAGATAAACTCAAAGGGATCTTCAATGATATATCAGATGAAGTTTCAAATGCCAAGCACTTGGTTACATGAAAGTTGGCATTGGCCAAGTCTTTTTTCATAGGGATGTTGTCTAAATTCTAAGTCTAATTGCCCAAGATCTAACCAACAGTCCACACAATTGTTTTTTAGGGTTTTTGTTTCTTATTATGTACATTAACAGTCAAAGACCAACACAAACAAACAAAATATACACAAATAAGATATATCACACAATATGGTCCAAGTGGACAAAGTGAAAAGGCATTAATATAAACAATTAGAATGGTATGAATAATGACAAATGAATAGAGCTTAAAAATTAAAGTGCATTAAAAGTAAATGGCTTGAAATTAAATGTTAGTTGTTAGTGAATTAGAAGTTAGTATTGTTTTTGCTTCCTTTTTTTTAGTCATTCTTTGGAGAACACTCAACCCACTTATCACAAGCATGGATCCTTGAACCAAGACATCTTCCAAAGGAAGGAAAAAAGGCCAAGTTTCCACACAATACCATGAAAGAGGGGAGACTTACAATCTCACTGACTAGAATGCTCTGCCTTTTGTATTAAAAATTTAGCGCTATGTTAAGCAATCGTAATTAGACTTATGTAGAAGTCACAACTATTTGAGGCTGGGTAATAGAATTTTGGTATTAATGCATGTTAGAGACGTAGTATAATAGACTATGCTCATGAAACACACCACACACAAAAAGAATATGCAAAAGAGGTGGCGTAAACTCATCCATACTTATTTTAATTTTTCAATCAACTAGCCTTAGGATTTAGAGACATCATAGACCAAATGAAATGGACGCATAAAGAAGGGGAATTAGATGAAGAGGGAGGGGAATGGATCAAAACTCAAATTGGTCAAAGGAGGACTTTTACCAAATTAAGATCTTTCATTCATTTTGGGAGATGGAACGTACATTCCATCAATCCCCTAAGTCCAATGATATTAACCTACCAAAGTCAAATCAACCTTGACTAAGGCCCAACAACACAAGTCAAACTTATACAAACCATCAAAATAGCTCAACATAATTATTTGGCATTTATTCAATTTAAAATATTAAAATTAAAGCATTAAATTAAATATGGTTTGTCAAATTCCTAAAACCTGATCAAAACACCAAAGAAATGGCCATGAGATTTATCATAGGTCAAACAAGGTCAAAGGACCTTGGAGAAAAAATTTCAGAATTTTTAGAGACTTAAAAGTATTTTTAAACAATTAAAAATATTCACAAAATCAATTAAATCATGAAAAATATTAATAATGATCCAAAAATAATTTTAATTCAAAATACTAAAGAGGAATTTATTTAAATTTTTTTGGTGAAAGTACCATATTTTTTGGATCAATATTAAAATTAATATTAATTAATGAAAATCAAATGAAATAAAATGAAAATTAGAAAATCAAAAAAACGTGGACCACTTGATCTCCCTCATTAATTGTGGTGGCAGATCAAGTGGATGGAAACGCGCGTTCCATGGTGGAACTTAGTCAGCGCGCCACACGCGTGGTAATCACAATCAAAGCCCAAGATTAAAATATTTTAAATGAGATCAATGGCTCAGAACCTGTCCAGCACACCACCGGCACTGGACCTCTGGTCACCTTCTCAGACGAGGACCACCGGACTGGTTCACTCATCACCATTAAGAAAATGAAAAAAGAGGACATGATCTGAAAGGAAAAATGGCGTAGAGCCCGAATCTGACCTCAATTTTAACTAACTCCACACATATAGAAAGATATGAGGAGTTGAATTTTGAGGTGTATCAACTGAGTTGCCTCTATTTTACCTCAAAGCAACTCAACCTTCTTGCCTACATTGGTAGCACTTCAGACAACCAAAGATCTAAGAGAATTGAGTGAGAATCGAAGAGAAGAAGTTTTCTGAAATTTACCTTCAATGATGTGCAGAAATGGATCTTGCTTGCTTCAAACTTGATCTGATCACACTTGAGAAGCTTGCAGATGAGGTTTGACAATGGTACAAAGCTTTGGATCCTGGAGTTTTTGAATCTCCAAACAATGAGATTCAAACTCAATTTTCAAGTTGAAAATTCTCAGGTTTTCCTTTGAATGGCGAGGGTCTCAATTGAGGGGCAAAGTTGGCACGCAAGATGTCTTTGAAATGAGCTCCAAGGGCTTGTATTTATAGCATTTGAGAATGATATTTGCACACTTGAAAAATTGCTAAATTTGGACATGGTGATGCACAAGCTTGCATGGGCGTGTACAAGCCCATGAAGCAATCCAATTTGATCCATGTACAACTGTTCTGAAGTTCAAATGAGGCTTGGATGTCAAGGCAATGTGAAATGGGATTTTGAGAATTTGATTTCTTCCAATGATACAACTTTGTTAAGACCATGTGCAACCCTAGCAAATCTCATCCAAAATGCATGACATTAGGTTCTTTGGAAAGCTTAGATCAAGAGGAACAACTTTGATGTTGGATACTCTTTCATTTGGAACTTGGATCATGGGGAATTTTGAGGTGGAAGTTTGGAAATTTCAACATGTTGAAATTTTTTCTAAGTGTTAAGCCATATATCTCAATATTCCACCTTGCCTCACTTTTTATGTGAGCTTCAAATGAGAAAAGTGTATTCATCAAAGTTGTAGCTCTTTAAAAGACCTTCCAAATTGTCACCAATTTCAGGTCATTTTGATTTAGAATGATAGAGTTATGCATTTTTTAAGTTGAGGAAAATCACTTGTTCAATGGTATAGGGCAAAAATGACCTATAATGTATCCTCATACCACATGCTCATAAAAGTTGAATTAACTCCCACTCCAAACATCAAAGTTGAAGTAGACATCTTGAGTTTGATTGTGCAACTTGGAAATATTTCATCTCATAAAAATTGCGCAAGTTATGGCCATGGGAAGTTGACTTTCAAATTAGGGTTTAGACAAAATGACCTATAATGTTTCAACATAGAAAATGATTTTCCAAGCAAAACTAGCTCTAGGTCTCAACATGAAAGTTGTTTGGAATTCCATTTATAGTAAAGTTTCTCTTGGAATCATTTTCATATGGTGAAAATTGTAGGATATAGGGTCTAGGAGACCCAGTTTTGATAAGATGAATTCATCTGGCCAACCACCATCAACCAACTTGCTAACCTCCAATTCTCTTGAATTTTTAGGCTCATGGTAGATCATATATGCACAATATGATGAATTTTGAAGTGTCCCTTGAGAAATTTGATCAATTGGTGAGATAGCTTGTTGAGGAAATTACTCAAGATACCCAGTCAAACTAGGGTTTCCAAGGCAAATCACCTTCAAACTCTTGAAGAATATTTGATCAATATGACATGTAGAGATCATTGGGACTCATATATGATGCTTTGAGACATTGTGGATCAATCTTTGATTGTGCTCTTAGCCATGAGTGTCTTAAACCCTAGGTGTGAACTTGATAGATCAATGGTGATCATGCCCTACCTACAAAAGAGTTAGGAAAATGCAAAGACATATTTTTGGTATTTTGGTTAGTAAAATGACAATATACAAGTATGATACAATCACATGGTGCTTGGTGATATCTCCCAAAACAAACCCAATGAAAGAGGGGTAAGGAGGATGCCAAGGTGTGATTCCAATGCTAATGCATATGATGATATAGCATGAGGGATCTTAGGGTCAAAATTAGGGTCTTACAATATCTTTTTTCGTCAGCACATTGCCCTATCAACGAAGAATAATCCTCCTCCATTCGCATGGCCAAATTATTCTTTGACGATTCATTACTTTTGCTCAGTTATATGTTTTCTCAAATTCGTCCAAGCATTTTCGCTGTTTTGGACTAGGTTGTTTAAAAATCCGCGCTCCAGTATCAATGGATATCATTTTAGATTATAATCGATACCTAAGAACCACTTAATTTTGTAACCAAGTCGGAATGCATGAATTAGATTATAAAATAAGTTTAAACTAAAATTCTCGTATCGATAGTAACATATCATACAATAGGTCATAACATAATCCCCATAACCCCTAGTCCCTAATGGACTACTCACTCACGGTGAGGGAAAACATAATTAAAACAATGATCAACATCATATTCATATCAAATAGTTAAAATAGATGAACAATAGAATACGAACGAATAAGAAAACCTAAACTATGATTAATTTTTGATCCACAACTGCTCCCTTGGAGATTTGAGTTACAGAGAAAAATAAGACAAATAATACGTAGAAACTTTCTGAATAAAATTGGGATCCTAAAACTCTTAACAGGCTTTGAGCTTTATAGAGAAAAATATAAAGTGCATAATATCCTTGGTTTTATCACTATTCAATCAGAATTATATCAGATCAAATATTTCCTAAGAGCCAAAATAAAAGATAATTGGTCTAATTTTGAAAACAAATCAATTTACTCTCACCTCCCTGCTACGGCCAGAGCAGCTGTTACAGGTGGCCGTAGTAGGTATCTAACTTTTGTACTGGGGGAGCTTTCAAGGGGGCGCCTAGGGTTTTTGACTGCTATGGCCCACAACAGCTACTACGAATGACCGTAGCAGCCCTTTAGTTTTACTGTGGATTTTTTTTGTCTTTTTCCGTTTTGCCTTGTTATGCTTGTCTTTGTTCCCTCTTTGTCTTTGATGCTCATTAGGCCTTGAAAATATCAAGAATGCATAAACCAAAGCATAAAACATGGTATTGAAAGTAAATTGAAAATAATGCGATAAAATGCTAAGAGAAAATGACTAGAAATAACGATGCAAAGACAACTATCACTCAAATACAAAACTTTCTCAATTTTCATTTAAGTATATTGAGCCAAAATTTTATGAAACTTTCTGCATAAATTTTTAACAGCGTCATTAAAGTTTCATTCTCAAAATTCGGACCAATATAGTATTATACATTTTGAAATGTTTACTTAGAAGGGAAGATCAATTCTCGTCATTGATACAAGTTTAAATCTTCTTCATTACTTATTCAAAATTTTGTATTGTTCACTATGTGTTAAGGATCATTGTACTTAAGTGAAAGTGGTGTGCTTTCTCTTATTTGTTATAAAATCAAAAGGTGTCGTGGCTTTGTGATTGTGTTAGATAGTTAATAAAGTCAAGTTGATTGACTGTAATGTATCTGAAATAGTGAAATCTCTCCCAGGGTGTGAGGGGAAGGGATAACTCTTGTTTGGAAAGAGGAACCAAAATATATCATTGTGTTCTTTACTTTTACATTAGTTCTGAAAAATTAAGAACATAATTGCTAATGATTCCAATCAAGAAAATTTCAAGAACACCAATTAATCTAATTCACCCCTACCTCTTAGATACATTTCATACTTACATTTGGCATCATAATAGGTTATAGGTAACATGTTACTAAAGATCCAAAAATGGCTTTCACAAATCCAGTTTTAGAGATGGGGGTAGCAACAACAAGCCTCCATTGTTCTATGGTGAATACTTTGATTTTTTGGGAAATACATATGAAGGCACATATAGAAGTATAAGGATAAGAAGTTTGGGATGCTGTAGAAAATGGTTCGTTCATTCCCACAAGTGATGTCAATAATATTGGTACCACTAAAATCAAAAGCTCATTGGATGAAGATGATAAGAAAGAGGTATTATACAACAAGAAAGCAATCAATGTACTTCAAGAAGCACTAAGAATGGATGAATTTTTCTGTATTTCTCAATGCACAATAGAAAAAGAAATTTGGTATACGTTAGTGTTCACTCATGAAGGAACCGCTGAAGTAAAAAGATCAAGGTTGAACATATTATGTCAAGAGTATGAATTATTCAGAATACAACCCGAAGAATTAATCATGGACATGCAAAAAAAGTTTGATATTTTACGAAGTGTTCGCACGCTCACGGAAAATTGATTCAAATAGAGTCTCCATCGAACTTTTTTTATTCTAAAGAATGAAATGGAAAATATCGATAAAACCCTTACAAGAAAAGGAAAATGGTCGTCCAAATCAGATTCGGGTTCGGGAGTCGATTACGCAAGAGGAAGGTATTAGAACGACTCACGTCCGTTGTACTCAATGAGAACCTTTTAGTTAAACTTGTGATTGAATGTTAGAGATCGTTAATTATTTTCTTCGATTTATTGAGTGAGAAAATAAAGAAGATATTTTTAGGTTTTTTATTAATGTGTCTGACAAGATTTTAAGATCCTGCTCCTACATATCTCTAGGTGCGATGGAGAACTCAAGGATATGTAGTTCTTTGTAGCAAAGAACTATTTGTTGTTTGCTTTTAAAGAGTGACACTTTAGACATATGAGTGGTTAAATCTTTACTTGTTTCTCTCTCTTGGAGGCGGAAGCCTTTGTTTGTTTCACATCGATATGGATAACGTGTACTCATTTCTGAAAAGGTTTTTGAAATCAAACAAAGGGCGGAAAACAAGTTTGATTTGTTTGAGTATGTTTTAGGATTTGAAAGAAGAATATTTCTAACTTACAAGTGATTACCACTTGGGTCTAATATTTGGAACTATGATTTGACCTTTTACTCAGATAGTCTTTTTCTTTCTAATTTGTTTGCAAAAGTATTTGAATATTTAAAAGTGTTTTAAGGCAAAAGACAAACACTTATGCTTGCAAGTTATTACAACTTAGGCTTAGTGTTCAAGACTATGGTTGAACCTTTCACCAAGGTAGTCTTTTTCTTTCAGTTTATTTCAAAAAGAAGCACACTTGTATTTTGCTGAAAAATGAAGTATTTATGACTTACAAACGACTATCATTTGGTCTTAATACTCGGGGCTATGATTGGACCTTTCACCCATGTATCCTTTTTCTTTCATTATTGTTAAAAGTGTCAAAGTCTACATTAGTCATTTTGAATTTGATAATGAAAATATATTGGTATTAGGTCAAGCGTTTATTTACGTCGTGATAGGAATTGAGTTATGAAAATGGTTGGGAAGTTAAAAATTTGATAGTGAAAATAGTTTGACTTGAAGAGATACCTGATGTTGGATCAAGCACTTGTGGCGCATTCTATTAAATTTGATTTAGGAAAAGACTTGACGTTGGATTAAACATCTGTTGTTCTCTTTTCTTTTAAAAATGGTTCTTTTTACGTTATTTTTAATTAATTATAAGCTAATAGACACAAAACAATATTATTACAAACTAAAGGAGAGGGATACATTTTGTTAAATGGAGATAATGAGAAATAAAATAAGCAAATAGATTCAACAATAAAGAAAGAAAAGAAAATCTAAGGTTTAGTAACAAAGTAATTTTAGACCAAATTAATAAAATAATTAATCAATTTAATAAAAAATAATTAAAAAATAATTAATTAAAGTTTAATCAATCAATTAATTAATTAATTAATTAAAATTTAATAAAAAGATTAATTAGTTGAATAAACATAAATTAATCAAAATAAGAAAAAATAATAAAAAGAAACAAAAATATAAAAGAGGGAATGGGCCAAAAAAACAAAAAGGAGGCCCAATACAAAGGCACCGAAAAAGAAATCCAGGGGGTGGAAAGCAATATGGGCATTGGGCCATTGAGGAAAGGCCCACAAGAGAGTTAAAATATTGACTTAATCCTGGCCACATGATTAGTAGACTAGGTGAGTCAAACTCAATCACACGGCTGAGGGTGAGAGTGCATGGGAATACATTCAAGGATAAACGCACTGGGAGTCATGACAATATGGAGCAAGACATGGAGCATAAGTGGCATATGGAGCTGCCACTTGCCGCTGCCAGACAAGAACTATGGTTGGTCTTTAAAAGATGAAAATAAAATAAAAAGTTCATTTGAAACTTATTCTCTCTTTACACTATCTCTCCCACCAAACCCTCTCAACTCTCTATGCAACTTCGAGCGAGTTTCGGCCACCTTTTATCCGATCAAAAACAAAAGAAATACTCACTTCTACCTAAACGAAACCTTCTAAGTTCGAATTTGAACTCAGAATTATCCAAATCTCCTTAAATCGTCCAGACCGGCCTGTAAGAATTGAAACCTTAAATTAAAAGAAACCTCACCCAAACAGTGTCTAATGCTTTAACCTTCAACATGAAATCTCTTCGTCTCGAACCCTTGATCATAAGCCCTAAATTGAAGTCCTCAACAAATTCCTCACAAGGCCGGATCGGAGAAAAATGTAAATGAAAACCCTAACCTCTAAAATCAACATCCACTCAAAAACAACCTTAAAACCCTATCTTAATTAATGATACAACACCAAAATCAATAAATATAAACAATTATTTCATGATTTCTACCCACACAGAAGAAATACAAATAAACCTATGTTCTAAGATTCAATCGGATTCGAAATAAACAATTACAAGTATGGTTATTGTCGCAACCTGAAAAATACAGTGGTGCGAAAAAAACAACCGGCGAGAGAAAATGATGACAGAAGAGCCGCCACCGTGCGTTATTTATCCCAAAGGAGGGAAAGGAAACGCTCGAAGTAAACCTGAAGAGAAGGAAAGGAAAAGACAAGGTCTCGCAACCAAATCTTGGGTTCGGGAGTCGATTATGCGAAGGGAAGGTATTAGCACCCCTACGCATCCGTAGTACTCTACGGGATCCACTCTTGTTATTCTTGTCTAAAGGGTGTGTGTGCTTATCTAATGTACTATTTACTAAAAGGGTCAAGAGAAAAATGACTCGCACAGATATCGCATCCATTGCATACGTATCTCATCTAAATATGAGAATCAGAGTCTTCGTAGCTCGGCTACCTATGGGTTAAAGAGATGTGTGCTCGCTAAGAAATCGCGTCTTATGCCTACGTATCTCATCGGGAATGAGAATCAGAGCAAAACGTAGTTCAAACTAACTACGGGAACAAGGGTCTCAATTGCAACTAGGGCAAGAGAAAAGGAAGGTCTCGATCGCAACGAGGGCGAAAACAAACAAAGATTAGTTGTTAGTTGTCAGTCAAACTCGGCAAGACATCGCATCTTGTGCCTACGTATCTCATCTGAACATGAGAATCAGAGTTGCCGTAGTTCGGCTACATAGGGCTTGCCATCTGAACATGGACTTACAAAGGAGGACACCAGTTGTGTCAAAGGAGAGTGGGCGATGTGTTCACGTCCTAGCAGTAGGTGTCGCAGCTCGCTGAATCGAGTCTTAGGCAGTTACCTCTTTGCAATAGGACATACTACATGCCACAAGATCGGAGACGCTCGGAAAGGTCTAAAAGAAAGGGGGAAGTTCTGCCCTAGAGTTGTCGTGCAATATGTACTTAGGTGTTAGGATTCACAAATCTACATTCGGAAAAGCGTCATCTATCTCTACTCAACAATCGTGGCCGAAACATTGTTTTGTATCTCTTATGACAATACATCTTTCATTTTAAAAGGTTTTTGATTGGTCGCACGACGGTGAGAAAAAGAGTTTGATTGGTTGGATGTGCTTTGAGAGATGGCGAGAACTAGGATTGGCGAGATATACATCTCGAATCCTAGCCTCAAGAGTGCATGGTATACACCATGTTCCATTTCCACCTTTATTGAAAAAGTGTTAAATAAGAATTAGGTATTTTTGAATTTGATTGAGAAAGGGTTTGAAGAAACCGCATTGACAATTTTAGACGATGGCGAGAGCTAAGATTGGCGAGATATACATCTCGAATCCTAGTCTCAGGAGTGCATGGTATACACCAAGTTCCATTTCCACCTTTATTGAAAAAGTGTTAAATAAGAATTAGGTATTTTGAGTTTTGTTGTGAAAATGACTTGACCTAGATCAAGTATTGATGGACGTTTGAGAAAGATTTGAATGAGTGTTTGATAGAGCAAAGTGGATAAATTGGATGATGGCGAGAGCTAGAATTGGCGAGATATACATCTCGAATCCTAGTCTCAGGAGTGCGTGGTATACACCACGTTCCACTTCCATCTTTATTGAAAAAGTCTTGACTATGAATTAATATTTTTTGAGTTTTTATTAGAGAAAATGGCTTGACGTTGAATCAAGCATTTGATGAAAGTTTGAAAGAAAGGGAATAGAATAGGAGGGCGAAATGAATTGATTTGTTTATTGAGAAAATACTCGACGTTGGATCGAGTAATATTTTTTGTATTTTTTCAGAAATGGTGGATTTTACTCTTGTGTTAGTGTCTAAAACAAATAGAGAAATAAAACAATACAACATTATATACACATTGGGGAAGTGGGGTACATTTTGTCAAATGGGGATTCAAAATCATGAAATAATTAGATCAGACCCAAACAACAAATGATGCGAAATATGAGTGTAAGTGCAAGAGAACCGACTCATTGTAAGAAAGCCCAAGAGTAAGCTATGTGAGGTTGATGGCGACGCTTAAAAAGCAATCGACTTACAAGGGTATGGAAAATGGGCTCGACATTAAATCGAGAAAAATATGATTTTTATAGTTTTAAAATGGTTTTGAATGAATGATGAAATTAAAAGAAAACAAATCTATGTTATGATAATGAAACTATGAAAATAATAAAGCATAAACATAACAAAAAATGTTAAAAGAAAAGAAAATGCTACATATGGGTATTGAACCCACCCCACTCAAGACTATGATACTACCCTTCTCCACCAAACCACTCATGGTTATTTATTATTTTGATGCTACTTTAAATATATAAACCAAAATAGATTAAACATTAGAATAAAAACTAAAATAAAAAAAAAGTCTGTTGGACTACCAGTAGTTAAACCCAGCCGCTTGGCTGTTGGGTTTTTCAATGGGGATAAGTTGAAAACATAAAAACAATTATTAACTAAACCTAGGAATTCTAAGCAAAACCTTTAATGTTTTTTAAAAAACCTATTCTGTTTAAAAATAAATCAAGGAAAAGATAAATTGGAATAGTAACAGACTCGTTCTCTCCCCATCTCACGCTCTCGGCAAGTTCGCTCTCTCCTCTCACGAACGCGCTCCCAAACTCGAAGAAATCTCTCTCAATCGCTCTCGTCGCTTACCCTCAGCATCTCTCTCAATCGCTCTCGTCGCTTACCCTCAGCATCTCTCTCAATCGCTCTCGTCGCTTACCCTCAGCATCTCTCTCAATCGCTCTCGTCGCTTACCCTTCGCTTACCCATCGCTCAACCTCGTTAACCAGAGAGAGTGCAAACCCATGGTTTTAAAAAGAGAAGTCAAGCGGTAATCTCACCTTTGGCGTCGACAATGAATCAGGTGAGCTTGAATCTATCTCCTCTCTTCCAATACTGGCCTTTTACTTTGATTTCTGGGATTTAGGGTTTTTGTTTTGCTTTTAAGTTTCAATTCCGCCTCCAGTGTTTTTTTGTTGTTAATTCCTCCCCCTTACTGATTCGTTCTCTATTTATGCTTTACAAATTAGGGTTTCAATTGGTGTCTTTGGTATTCCAGAAGAGTAACATTTTCTTTGAATTTTGTTTCTATTCCAATTTGGGAATTTTCTGGATTTTCAACTGACTTGCCAATTGCTTTGTGTTTTGTTACTGCAGTAAAAAAATGAAAACATGAGGAGCTCAAACACGGTTCTTTTCACGTGGCCTTGGCTTTGCTTGGATTTGTTGCTACTTTTTCTCCTTTGTTTTTTGGATGATTTACCCTTCTTACTACCTTTCCCTTCTGGTTGTGTAGAAGATGACTCTTTATTCTGTGAGGTCTCGACAGGAATGCCTAGCTCTTAAAGTGAGCTCTCAAGTGCTGACTTAGATTGAGGTTTTGCCATCTGTTGGTCATCGAGAATATGTCCTTTAGACTGCTTAGTTTCGAGCATCTCAATCTGCTGCAACTTCTTCCTCATAGCTCGAACTACTTTGGAGATTTCACTATCAGGATCATCCTTGGGCTGTAGAAAGGAACCTGAATTTTTGAGCTTTCTCCAATTTCAGTGCAGATATTTTCATGGGTTTGTCATAGGTCTTTTATATCAGCCCATGTCAATTTGAACGTAAATATGCCACGGCCAGATTTGATCTTAGGGATACTCGTGACCAAATCAATGAAGCTTGTTTGAGCAACTGTGGTACTATCTAGAAGATCAATGGAGCTTAAGCAGAATGGTATCCCGTCCTTTGAAATTTGAACAGGACAGTCAAGAACGTCCGCACCATCTGATATGGCATTGTTATACGCTAAGTTGGTACAAGCTGGATAATCTCCACTTGCTCCAAATTTTGAGATAATCAAGGTTTTATCTCTTCTCGTAGCATTTGTGCCTAGGCGGGCAAAGCAATCAATTGCTTCTGATGGAGTTATGGGAAAATCAGTCAGCACACCATCAACAGAGAAATCACCGTTATCAATGAATTGGAGGTACTCAGCAAGAGGATCATAGCTGTAATTAGAGCTTGATACAAAATCATTTGCAAAATCTGATGCATCAACTTCAAGCCCCGCTTTATGTGCATCTGAAACCAAAGTGGTATGTGGTTGCAAATAACCAGCAGCATCTATTGGCCATATATATCCTTTGGGAACAAGAATTCCAGAAGCAAAAGTCTTGATAAAGGTAAGATTTATCCATTAGCTCATGCCTTTGGATGATGGAATATGATGGTGCATCATTTCCTTGTTTCTGTTTGAGGTTTATGGCAATGTATCAATTGGTTTTGCAGGCTGTTGCTGCTGTTTGGTGGTAGGCTCATGTTGATGCAGGATTTTTATGACATGATGGATCACTACAGTAGCAGGGCATGCATTTCCAGGGTTTGGTTAGATGCTTGGTCCAAGGACATCTGCAAATTACTCCCAACTTCCTGCTATATGGCCTTGCAAAGATGTTATGGTCTTGACTGGATTGCTTGCAGGTCTAAGGCCAATGCTTTTGGTTGATTTCATGACTTGACATTACATGTGTGACATGAGCTATTTTGATGCCTTACTAGATATGTAACCTACTGGCTTGCTATTTTAGTGTGGTACCAAGCAATGAACATGGTTGCAAGCTAACTTGGGTTGATTTGTACTTTCTTGCAGGCTGATGTGAATGATATGCAACCTCGCTAATCTCGACCAGCTTCTTCTGCCATGGCCATTTACTGATGAATTTGTGGCAACATTCAGAAATGTGTAGGCCCTTTGTCACAAGCCCGCGATGAGCACAAGCAGTGAGAACGCCGAGAAAAGCGATTTTATCCGGTATTATGCCACGAGATAGCATCTTCTCAAACATCTCAGTAGCTTCTTTGGCTAGTCCGTGGAATGCATATGCACATATCAATGAAGTCCAAGTAACTAGATCAGGCTGTGAAGTTAATTCAAAGCATTTAAATGCACTAGCAATGCTACCACATTTGGAGTAAGCACTGATCAAAGAATTGGCAACAGATAAAAAATCATGACACGATAACTTAACCGCAAAAGCATGTGCTTGAAGTGTTTCGGTAATGGCAGAAGCGTAGCCACATGAACTAATAACGCTGGAAATAGTCAATTCATCGGGAAGAAACCCTTCCCGAAGCATCTCTCTGAGAAGCCTCATAACTTCATTGCCATCACCATGATTTCCACACCCAACAACCATGGTGTTCCATGCCACAACATTTCGAATCGACATCTCGTCGAATACTCTACGTGCATCAATTATATTTTTGTTTTTGCTATACATGTTGATCAATGCACTAGCCACTAAAACATCTGAGTCAAACGACTGTCTCAGAACAAGACTGTGAATCTGTTTTCCAAAATCATAATATCCCAAAGCATCATCACTTAGTACACTCAACATGCTACTAAAAGCCTCTTCTGGTAAACAATTGAAGGTATAGCAAGAAATCATCACATTCCACATAACCAAATCTCTAAAAGGAGCAACACAAAACACCCTCCTAGCATTTTCAACAAAACCACATTTCGCATATAAATCAACAAGAGCACAGCCAACAAAACAATCCAAATCAAATCCAACTTTCACTGTAAAACAGTGCAACTAAATTCCCATCTCAGCATCATAAAACCGAGCACAAGAACAAATCAAACCATTTAAAGTTATATAATCAGGAACCACCATTTCCAACAGCATCCTTTTAAAATAAGAAAAACACAGCTGCTTACGATCCAATTCATTTTCATTGTCGCATGATTCAACAATACCGCGAATCATAATATTCCACGACACAACATTTCTCACAGGCAATCCATCAAACAACTTCTCTACATCTTCAGTTTCTTTACATTTAAGATAAACACTCAAAATCTGATTTTGCAAGGAAAGAACATGACAAAATCCAAACTTTATTAAACGGGCATGTAACTGTTTTCCTTCAGGAAGATAACCCTTTTCGGCTGAGATTTTGAGGGCGTTGGAACAAAACAAACGAACAGTGTCATGGTCTTCAAAATAAGTTTGATCAGGAATTGACATAGAAGCTCTGAGTCTGCTTGTGGAGCTACATGGATGATGGGGTTGGTAGGAAGAGAAAGTGCCCATGTCAAGCTTGTATACTCGGAGCATGAATGTTTAGTTGCAAGTTTTCCACAGAGTTCCCAAATAGGAACCAACGTTGGACACCCCAAGATGTCGTTTGCTTTAATATTTTCCCACTGTGTCCATCTAAGTTTAAAGACCCATTAGTCAAATGAGAAGAGATTTCATCTGTGTTACCAGTGAATTATCTATTAAAATCCATGCAAATGAACGATGACCTTCGGCCACTAGCTTGATTCCGACGATAACCAGGCTCGGTCCCTCTTAAAAAACTCACATGATAATGACTCTCCCTTAAAACATGGTAAACCACTGGAATCTCCTTGAATCAAACAATGTCCATCAAAGCTTTTCATGACTAATATTTTTGACCACATACTCTAATCCAAACACAATAATCCTTGAATTCCTTGATTACCACCGACGCGGAATGCGCCTATGCATCTAAATATGTTGACGGTAGAACCTCGCCTTGAATGCGCACAACACAACAAGGTGCACCCATAACAGAAAAGGAGACCACTTGATGCGCATGAAAAAGGAGTACCATAGTAGAGGAACAAAATCATGAGTAGCAAATAATGAATGAAATAATGATATGAATATCAGGGTCAAAATCGGGGTGTGACAGTTATCAACAAGTAAAATGCAAAGAGGAGCAATAATTTACCACTCCAGCAGTTAATAAATGGAAGATCCACGCACAAGTAAACCCTTCTTTTTCTTGTCTATTTTCGTTACTCTTGTTCTACCTCCTTTCTTCTTCTTCTTCTTCTACTTTGTCTCTATTGTTGTTGTGATGGATGTTATTGCTTTTTGTTGTTTACACTGCTGTCGTTGTGTATGTGTTTGTGTTAAGTTAGATAGCTCTCTTGGTTCAAAATTCCAATGTGAAACTCTGAATTAAGCTTAGGTTGAGAACTCTATGTGAGGGTAGGTTTAGGAAAGGTGAAAATAAAGTCACAACAATCAGTCAGAAACTATGTGTAGCTCTAAGCAAGTAAAGAGTGATTCATATTTGGTATCACTCTATAAAAAAACCGAGAAATTCTAGATGAATTTCTTCAGAGTGACTTCAATGAAGTGTGTGTATTCATGAATGACATAGTAACATTGTTTATATAGAGGAATTTGGCATGTATAAATTTTGTGAGTGTGTGTACTAATATGAATCACAATTCTGTTAGAAAAAAAGATTCAAAATCCTAAAATCGTGTGTGATTTTTGAGTGGTGGTGTGGTCCCAAAAACCTCATGTATGGGTGTAGTAACATTATGTATGTATGTTTTGCTGACTTTTCTGTTGAGTTTTTGGTATTGTATGTAGAGTTTATGTATGCTAATCATGTATGGTTTGAATGATCATAACAAATGGTAATTGTTTCTTCTTTTATCTTTGCACTTGGATGCCATATGGAGAATGAGGAACTTGGGTGTTGGCATAAAAGTGGCAACACGGTGATGTTGATTATGCATAAGGAAATGGCGTGCAAAGAAGCCTGTAAACTGACCTCTAAAATGCTCTTTCCTTTTTTTTATTATTTTTGTAATATATTGCATATTTAGTTATTATGGGATAAAATATAAAAACTCATTGTAGTTTTTTGTAACAATGAATAAAACTATTTTTGTACTTTCCTCTTCTTTCTTTTTTTTTCAATTTTATTGTACTACATTATAGAATGTAAATAAAACTCTATTTGAACTTTTTTGTAAAATAAGAAATACTTTCTATACTATTATTATTTTTTCATACCTAATTTGTACCAAAATCCAAACAAACCCATACATATATATGTGCCACTTGAATCTTAATAAAATATTTAGAATGAAAATAAGAATAAGTAAAAGTGTCACTTGAAAAGAAACAAAGTCAAATATTACCTTGTTGACTTAGACTTATTTTCAGTAACAACAAAATAAAATAAAAAGGAAAAATCTTTGAAAAGATAAATAAGATTCAAATCATTAACAAAAGTCAAGTTAAAAAGAAAAAGAAATGATAATGCACATGAGATTTTACAAAAAGTCCACAAAATCCACATGTTGACTTTTGACTTTTATCATAAATATTGATGTATGCCAGTCATGCAAATGAATTGTGAGTGAAGAATAAAATGAAAATAGTCACTCTTGGACCATCTATGTAATTCTAAAACACAGATGATAGTGATACTGATGGAAAATTACCAGATAACTAAATGTGAAAGAGTTAACTCCTTGACCAATTACATCTAGTACCTCATCACAGAGACAATCAAAGCCCATAAAGATTCAAATGACAAAACAATGCTCTTGATTGTCATACATCTAAATCTTGAGTCTTGAAGGAAGTGAACATGGATAATTTCCCGAGGCTAGGTCACACTCTTGATTCCTCGGTCTACAGATGAATGAATGCATGCCAATAGGATCAGATGAAATGCCAGAATCACTGATTTTTACCTAAACCTTAATGAATGTCTATGATTGATGAGATGCATGATCAAATGGGATGATCATGTTATGCTGATGTAGATGAAAAACTTAGGGTATGACATTTTCCCATATTTAAACATATTTAACTGAAGGATATGAAGAACCCTTGTCTTCAAATCATCATGGTGAGAGATAGTTTAAATACCAAACAGACTCAAACTTTGCCATCTGATGCAATATAATGACATGCTTATGGTTTAAATGATGTACTAAGACTAAGAAATACTCTTGACTTATTAGTCATCATATGATAATGAATGAATATGTTGGGGTTAAGAAATACTCTCGATTTCTTACTCATCAGGTGAATGATATGAATATAAAGAGATTAAGAAATACTCTTGACTTCTTAATCATAGGATGATGAATGCAAATCTACTGGGATTGTGATACTCTTTCAATGGTTAGTAGATTTATATGGCGGTTAGAAGGTCATATTAAGTTGCTCTTGATTGACAGTAGACTCCTCTGGGAAATTGGAAAATCATGTTCAACTACTCTTGACTGATAGTCGATTTCTTTGGGGATTAGAAAATCATGTTCAGTTGCTCTTGACTGACAATAGTTTTTTCTAACATTGATTGGTCATGTTCCGCCTCTTGTTACTAACGGTAAATCTCAACAAACATGTAAACACGTTATACAACTCTGCAGGGGATAGATTTGTTACAAAGTATTCCATTGGACTGCTTTTCAAACGTTCTTCATTGAAGGTGGACTCTCCTGAGGAATAAATGATCATATTCAACTACTCTTGGCTGAAGACAAATATATGCAAGCAATGCTTCCAGCCTCTCTTGGCTAAAAACATTGTATTCAACTACTCTTGGTTGAAACTATCGCATCTAACTACTCTTGGTTGGAGCTATTGCATCCATCTACTCTTGGATGAAAGCAAAATTCTGCAAATATAGTATCCAACTACTCTTGGCTGAAGACAAATATATGCAACCAATGTATCCAACTGCTCTTGGCTGAAAAATAATGTATTCAGCTACTCTTGACTGAAACTATCGCGTACAACTACTATTGGTTGGAGCTAGTGCATCCAGCTACTCTTGGCTAAAAGAAAATTTGTGCAAAGATAGTATCCAACTACTATTGGCTGAAGAAAAATATATGCGAACAATGTATTCAACTGCTCTTGGCTAAAAACATTGCATTCAACTACTCTTGGCTGAAAGCAAATCTGTTGGAGTATACTAAAGACTCCATGGGGAATAAACTCCCAATAGACTTGCTGGAGATGTACTGAGAATGTACAGTGAATCTTGTATATTGGGGAACTCTCGCCCATTAGGACTCACTAGGGAAACTGTTAATCCTGGAATAATATTGTAAGGAGATGTCTATCTTAGACAAATACTTTGAAGATACTTGCTAAGGATAATGTTTTTAGGGATACCTTTATAAGGAATCCTACAATGAAACTCACCTTGGGAGATCATGAAGTCTTTCTATAGAAAATTCAAGAGGGAGCTCTGTGGGGAGATATCCACTGGGGAAACCAAGCAAAAACTTCATTGGTACCAGAATTCATTTGGAAAATATCAATTACCTTGTTGGGGAAGAAACCCGTCTTTAGAATCATCACCATAATTGATTGACTTTTGAAAACAACTTGCACAAAAGAAAGAATTGTTCTACTCTTGAGAACACCTCTTAAATCTTGATTCTTCTGAGGATTACACTGAACTTCCTTCAGAGGTTGCTAAATTTGAGATGAGGCTTATGCATGTACGCTTTATGCATGTTATGCAAGAAGAAAACGAATGCATGAATATGCTAGTTTATGCATTTTTTTCATGGGTATCAATCTCTGATTCCCTGACGCACTGCTCTTGAACAGTTTAGACACCACGAAGATGGATTGCAAAGCCCTGACTTATGTTATGCCACCTGGCGGGCTCTATGTTGATTCTTGTTTTTAGAAGAATAACCACTTATGACTTTCTTAGATTAAGATGATCATTGAGATACCTCACATATTGCGAATCAAATGCATTGTTGCAAGTTAACAAATATTCCTTCAACATTTCAAAGATCAAAATAATTTATAGTTTTCAAAAGCTTTTGTTATTTCAATGTTTTAATGTTTTTATTTTATCAAGAATAAAAATAACATTATGTAAATAAACAGAAAAACAAAAATACTTGATGAACGAATGTTCTACTGAATAATTTTATTTGATGAGAAGACTAACTCATACAAGGGCTCTCATTACATGAAGATGTAAATCCCTTTAAGAGAAGATTACAGAAAAAGGAACAAATAAATGGCAATGAGAATTTAACCGAACCATCAAACTACAACATTTGCTAATTCCCTTATGTCCTCTAATCCTCATTACTCTGCTTTTGGAGATGGCGATTGGACTGTTTCCTTCCATTTGAGTTCTGTTGCGATATAGGCTTGCGTGCTGCTCCAGTGTTATACCTTTGGATATTCCCTAACTTTTGCGTGACCTGCTTCTTAGAGTTTTCAGTTCACCAGGAGATTTACCCTCTTTTGCTTAAGCCTCCCTTTCAAGTTGTCGACTTACCAGGTTTAATTTTATTTATCCCTAACTTTTGCTCGAGTCTCCCTTGCAAGTTTTCAATTCACCAGGATGCTAATTTTACGTAAGTCTCCCTATTAGGTTTTCGACTTAGCGAGTTTTTATTATCCATCTCTTTTTCCTATGCATAATACTTCTTGACTGCGTCAAAGTTAACGGGATGTATCAACTCTTCTCCATCCATGTTTGTGAGAACTAAAGCTCCACCAGAGAATGTTTTCTTTGCTACATATGGTCTTTCGTAGTTGCTGATCCATTTTCCGCGTGAATATTATGGAGGGAGATTATCTTCTATAGAGAAATGGGGTACCCCTATTGAAGTGCATACAAATGTTCTATACATGTGGAGAGCAAAAGTTAACATCTTGTTCCAGTCCTTGTAAGTCTTCACCCTCTTTTGGATAATCTTCTTGATATTTTTGTTAGCTGCTTCTACAACACCCTTCATCTCTGGTCTATAAGGTGATGAGTTATGATATTAAATCTTAAAGCTCTCGCATAACTCCTTCATCATATTACTATTTAGGTTCGACCCATTATCAATGATAATCTTGTGGAGAGTCCCGTAGCGACAAATCATCTCTTTCTTGATAAATCGGGTGACTACTTGCTATGTCACATTTGAATAGGAAGCAACTTCTATCCACTTGGTGAAGTAGTCAATGGCAACCAAAATAAAATAATATCCATTTATATTTTTTGTCTCGATCATACCAATCACGTTTATGCCTCACATCAAGAACACCCATGGTGCAGTCAAGACATTCAAAGGAGTATGTGGCCCATGCACCTTATCATCATAAATTTTAAACTTGTGGCACATCTTGGAAAAATGGTAACAATCAGTTTCTATCGTCAACTAATAATAGCCATCTCGAAGGATCTTCTTTTCCATTGCCTGTATGTTTGCATGAATACCAAAAGAACCTTCATGAATCTGTTTAATGAGTACGTCTGCTTTGTATCTATCCACGTATCTGAGCAGAACCATGTCAAAATTTCTCTTATAGAGCACATCACCACTTAAGAAGAAATTGGCTGATAACTTTCTCAAGGTCTTATTGTCTGTGATTGTGGCATCCTCGGGATACTCTTGCTTTTTGAGATATTGCTTGATGTCGTAAAACCATGGCTTACCATCAGTTTCTGCTTTAGCTGCCAAGCAATATGCTGGATCATCCAGATGTTCAATTGTTATAGCAGGTGCTTCAATAGCCCACTTGACTTTGAACATAGACGACAAAATGGCCAAAGCATAAGCTAAATGGTTATGTTCCCTAGAAATATGATGGAAAGTAATATCATCAAAGTAGGGGATTAACTATAGGACATGGTCTCGTTACATAATCAAATAAGGATGACGGGTCTCATAATTTCCTTTGACTTTATAGATGACTAGTGTTGAGTCTCCATATACTTCAAGAATCTTGATTCTCAGAGCAATAGATACTTTGATTCCCAAGATACATGCTTCATACTCTGCCATGTTGTTAGTGCAGTCGAAACATAACCTTGTTGTGAAAGGAATATGATGATGTATTGGAGAAGTTATGACAACTCCTATTCCATTACCTAGCGCATTAGAGACACCATCAAACACGAGCATCCATCGCGATCCTGGTTCGGGTCCTTCATCTGAGCCTGGTGATCGCGGCTTAGTGAGTCTATCAAAATATCTAACTGTAAGTGCATAGTTGTATCACATAGTTTTAAAAGATATCTAATCCACTAGTGCCAATAATCAAACCTATCATTATCTATTGGTGCTATGTAAATCTAAGGCTAATGAAAATATGATTTAGGGGGAAATTTTAAAACTAAAACTAGAAAAAAGTTTTGGAAAATATATCAGAAAGGAGAGACCGGGATGTGGATCCCGGTGTACCTTGGGGACTTGATAATTTGTTGGCGTGTGTTAATGTATTAAATCGTTTTTCAGTAGAAAAATATTAATTTAAAATCCTTTATCTCACACTCTCGTGTTGTTGACTCTAGCTATATTTCTAGACCATATGTCTGCTTTTTCTACCCATTTGTATCAGGAAATAATTTTTGAAAATCAATAATTTCTAATTAATCTTAAAGCGCTCTCGCTGTATTTAGGATTAATGCCCAATTTTTACTATCTAGTTCAAGTCTCACACTATCGTGGGTCTTGACTCGAAACCTTAATGTTTTCACTCTCGTGCAAAACTTTTCAGAATTAAAATAAAAAATAAAAACCAGAAAAAATAATTTATAAAAAGGTTTATGCCAACTTATTATTGAGTCCCGTCGGAACGACAATCCTCACATACCAAACTCAAAACAATTTAGTCGGACATGGTATTAAACATAAATATGTGATTCATGGTAATGGAAATTAACAACATCATTTCAAGTAAATAAAATTTCATACAAACAAATAAATAAATTTCGAACAAATAGAATCAAATTAAAGTAATTATATAAAGAGCCTGATAAACTAGAGTTATGGAAGAAATAACTTCGAGTACATTGAACTGAATGGAAAATAACTTCTAATGCCGAACTGATAACTTTGGTCCAAGCTTACACTAAAAGATCCTAAAATCTATGGTGTGATAGTCCCCCAATGCGAGAGCTCTATCAATTTCGAATGTATTTTCTACTTAAAACTAAGAATACAAATTATGCGTACAAACTTGGATCTTTCCATCTTCTAAAAACTCACATTTTATAGTGAAATAGGTGTTGAACCGAGTATTGCTCGTATAGACTTTGTCGGAGAAAAATATGGGGGAATTGGGAAAGACTGATTCCTTTTATTACGATTTTTTAGGGGCCTAAATTTATCGAGGTCTCCATGAAGCTTGCGGCGGTCGCCACAAGTGCAAAATGTGATTTTTGGCCTTTTTGATGTGCATATGGCGGTTACCATGATGCTCATGGCAGTCACCATGATGCTCATGGAAGTCTCCGTGAGCCTTTGACTGCATCTTCTGCATTCCTTTTTCCTCTCTGGTGGGCTCTACGTCTTCCTAGTCATGGCGGACACCATGTTCGTGGCTACGTGTGTATTTTTGCCATTTTTCTCCAATTTTTGCCATTTTCGTCTGATTTCTTCATAAATCAACTCTTACTCGTAAAGTACCTGAAACATGCATAAAATACTAGCATAACACTACAAAATGCAACAAAATTATACTAAAACATGTGAAAATCGAGTCAAAATAAACTATGTTTTTCGGTGTTATCAAACTCTCCCACACTTAAACTTTTGCTTGTCCTCAAGCAAATGCTACACATATGAAAAAACTTTTGAAATTTATGCAGCATGTAAAAATCAAGACTCATGAAAACAATTGAAATCAGATACTCATTCTAGGATATAAATCAATTTCGGTTAGAATTAAATCAATGGGAACTAACTTCTTCACTAAGGATACCATGGGAACACAAATATGCATGGTGCAGACATAAGTCTCCCCCCTATACAAACCAATCCAAATCATGTCATCATATCTAAGTCTAATTTACTCATCCATCTATATATCCTTTTTCATTCTAGTGCAATCGCATTAAGCTCGTTATCCTTCCACACCCATAGCAAGATAATATGTTTGTGACTATGATCCATATATATTCTTTTCTCTTCTTCGCACTTTGACGTGATTGATACCATCAAAAGAGGCTTGCACTCTTGGGTTAAATAACTGAGTGAAGGTCACTTAACATAGAAGGAACATCCTTATTAATTTTGTCCTTCTTTTCTCTTTTAAGCTAAAGATCATACACTTATTTGCATCGGTTTCTTGCGTAATGTGTGTTTGGGATGGTGATGACTGCTGAGTAAACTACTTAAGGAAAATTAAAGAATGAGAGTTTAAGGTTACGACATGACGAGCACTCAGATTGATATCCATATTTGGGATATTCATCATGTTAAAATGGTACCGATCTTGTAAAGTTTTCCTAAGTTTCTACAATCTATCCTAAGTATTATCTATAGCCTAAACCTTTCAAAATATGTATTTTTATTCTAAGCCAAAATTTTTGGTATGGCTCAAGAAAGTGTGGGAATCAATAAGCAATAGAAAACCACTCATAAAGACTCGACAACACATGCAATGACTCTACAAACAGTACTAAAAAAATAGATAAAAAAATATTAAATCTAACTAAAAAGTGGTAAAAGTGAAAATGATAAAGTTCCTCTCCCACACATAACCCAAACATCATCCTCAATGTTTTGATGAAAGTGAGAAAAAGGAACAAAGAACCTGAAATGAGTGATTCAGCGGCGACCATGACCTCGGTTCCAACTATGCCTTCCATGACCATGAATCTAGGCATGAAACTCCCACATGATGTACATACTGTGACAAATTATCCACTCCTACCTGTAGGGTTATCATCTGCTCGATTAGATAAGCCATATTAAATTCAGTCCTTCCTGCGTAGCCGTGTTGCTGGGCCTGGATCGCATGAATATGTGTCATCATGTCCAACTGTTGTTGCATAACTTAGAACATGGTGTCACACTCTGCCTCAGTATCATTTCGGCATCAGAGCTCCTATAAAGCTTCATCGAGGGTCGTTTGGGTAGCAACATAGTCATACTCTTGTGGAGTTTGCTATCTGGATGCCTGCTGCATTTGATGCATATACTGCATCATTTCTGTTTGTTGTTGCTGTATGGCATGTATCATGCCATCCCTTTCAACATCTATAGCATTCTGGGCGTGCAACTCACTAAGTATGTCATCAAGTGTGGCACGCAAAGCTGTGGAGGAAGTAAATGCAAAATGGTCAGAAAAATATATGGTGTGTGCAGGTGAATCAAGAATATGTGGTGAGTAGTATGGTGTAGACTGGTGTACAAGAGAGGCTCACTCTCTCTGATCAAACTCATCATCGATGGCACCATCAGTGGCGATATTAACAAAAATATCCATGGGCACCGGTCTGGCATCATCTTCGGCATTCAGGTTATAGATCTAGTTTTCCCTCACTCGCACATCGGTGCAGTTTAGGCAGGGTAAGATAATACTAGGCAATACCCTGTTGGCTATCATCAGTGAATACCTCACATTCCTCCTATTCTTAATTAACCTCATATGGTGGCATACATCAATATCTATGGAGAGCATCTGTAGAGAGTCAAGTGTAGCAAGTTCCGTGTGTAGGTACAGGGCACGAGCTATGGAAGTAATGAGTCCTCCTATTACGATGTGCCACTTCTTAGTGGTGTGAACCACTAGCACGTGGGCCAACAAAAACAGGGTTGAATTAAACCTCGTGTTCTAAAAAATAGAGTGTATGTAAAACAACTCCGTATCATTAATCCTACTTTTGTTTTCACGACCAAAATAGTGTGCACCAACATTTGGCAAAAATAGCGTATGGTCGGGTTATGGATTTTTGTCACATTATTGCCCTCAAAACTATCAGTCTAGTTACCGGTTAGTTGTTCCCAAAATGGATCAACTATATGTGGCCAATCAGTATCTAGGGGTGTTTCACAAATAACACCCTCTATGTGAGGGAACTGTAGCAAGTCAGTCATTTGGTTAAGATTAAACTCATATTCCCTATTGAACATGTAGAATTTAATAGTGCCTACTGTGTTGGCCGTCCAACTTTGTATAGTGTATGCTAAAGAGCTAAGAAACTCTAAGGTTAAGCTAACATAAGTGGGGTCTCTGTGTGCATAAAAATGTGTCAGACTTAATCTATCCAACGTCTAGTATACAATGTCATACAGTCCCTGACTACATAGGCAAGAGTAATCTACATACCTTGTCAGAACAATGTCCGATTCAACAGAGCTTCATAGTGCTCTTATTGCTTCCAACCGTATCTTCCTTCACAAAAGATTACTCTATTGAAGTCATCATTTCTTCCTTGAGCCATTTTTGGAGTTTGTAGATGAGGTATGGTGAAGAGAAAAATATGTAAGAGTGAAAGTGGTGAAAATGGTGATGGTAGTTATTGGCTTAAATAGTAATGAAAGTGGAAGGTGAAACAATGAAGAAATAATAAGGAATTATCAGGAATGTGAAGGAATTGAATATGCTAGATAAAATGGGTTAATGAATGGAGAGGTTGAAAGTTGAGAGGATGAAGTGGGAAAGTAAAAAATATTGGTTTAAAATTGATTTTTGTGTTCTGGAGGTTCGTGGCGACCGACACAGGGTGTGTGGTGAACGCCACAGTTTATAATTTTTGGCGTTCTGGCTTTAGAGTCCATGGAGAACACCATAAGGAGTATGGTGAACGACATACCATCTAGTGCGTTTTGGCTTGCTCTTTTGGGTTTCTGGACTATTTTTGCCCTGCATCATTGTTAGTGGTGCATAATTTTCTTTTTGAAAAGGAATGGATTAAAGAATAATAAAAATGCATAAAATTATAATGGAAAATATCATAACATAACATGAAATAAAAATTGGAAATTATGGGTTGCCTCCTACGCAGTGCTATGTTTTACATCGATAGCTCGTTTTTTTTAAAACGAGTTCTAAATTAGAAATCATAACAATCCTAAACTAGAAAAAAGGGAATTAATATCCTCCCCCACACTTAAATGGAGTAGTTTCCTCACTATTCAAGTGGAAGGTAGGAATGTTGTAAGACTCAACAAAGAATCAGTCACGTCATCTGACATTGGGATGTAAGAATTTGCGGATAGAGTAGATCTCCTGATAAAGATGATCGAACTGCTCATGTGTCACATCCATAAAACCATGGAAATATAAGCGAATGGTAGAGACATTATCTCGAAGCATAGTAATGTCAGTCCTAAGGGCGTCGAGTGCACTAGCATGATTGACGAAATGAATGACACGAGCAGTATAGGCATGCGAATGAGCGTTAGTGAGGGATGTTGGATAGTATTCATAGGCAGGAGGGGTCTCATGTGGAGTGGGTGATTCACTCTGACCTTCTAAGTCATAAAGCCAGTTATCTCTATTGTTCACACCGGTCCTCTCATGGTTAGGTAAAGTAAAATGGTGTACCACCTCGTTTCTAATAAGCAATTCATATGTATAGGATACCAGGTTTCTTATAAGCCAATCGTTGAAACATAATACTATGTTCATCGGTCACATACTTCCTAGAGGGGTCAAATGGGAAAATGGAGTTTTAAGACCGATGGTCGTAGCAATCATGGTAACAAGGCCTCCTATCAGGATGGGTCCATGGATAACATGTGCAATTCTATCTATGTTACTTAATGTCATACCCCAAATTTTGACCACCTTCTTTTAACCTAGGATTTAGATCACTAACATGCCCAGAGACCATATAAGTCATCTGATCAAATCCCAATGACCTAAGAAGTCAAATGGGGACCATTTTAACATTTTTAAGTCCCTAATCCCATTTTGGTTAACTTTTGTTTTAAGTAGATTAGATTGGTTGATGGTTATTTAAATTTTTTTATAAGGTTAATTAGATTAATTAAATATTGATTAAATATTAGGGATAAAATTAATTGATTTTTTTTGGAATTAATAAATGGTTGATTAATTTATGTTATTAAATTAATTAGTTTTAATTAAATTATACTCAAGTTATTTAGGTTAGATTAATAGGACTATTTTAGTTTATACTATTTAAGATAATTGGATGTTAATTAAATTAATGTTTAATAATAAAAATGGGGTTGATTTGTTTGAAACCGGTCCAGGCCCATTCCAATTGGGTCAAGCGAGCAACCTATATCCCTAATCAATTAGGTCAAGTGAATGACCCAAAATCTGATTGAGTTAAGAAGGACCCATGGTATCCAGACCCGAGTCCATTACCCGGGACCCTAACCCAAGCCCCTGTTAATCTTCTTCCCTAATCCCAAACCCTAATTTGCGCCAAAATCAACTTTTGAATAAATCCAAATTTGAAAATTTCAAATTAAATCCAAAATTTCCATTTACATTCAAATCACGGAATACAAATCAAATCCAGACCAACTACATCACAATTTCAGTTACAACTTACAAGCCCTAATTTCTATTTCTAAACAAAATCAAAAATTACAATCAAATTCAAAATATTTCCTAAACTAAATCAATCAAATTAAATTCTAAACCTAAAATCTAATCTCTATATAAATAGAGAATTCAGATGAACAAGGAACGGAGAAAACCCTAAGAAAATACTTCAGTTGTTATAATCCTGATCCTTTCACTAAAGCTTGAATCAAAGTAGGATTAGGGTTTCACATTGAAACCCTAATTTCTCTGAGCTTAGCCTCTATCACGATCCAAAAGGACCTCGCATCAAACAAAGAAAGAGAAGAAGTTAGAGAGGAGAAATAAAAGAATAGCATAAACAAAGGAGATCGGGAAGAGTTGTTTTACCATTTTACCAGGGAATTTCTCCTCCTTATTGGTTGGTCTCTAAACTTCCATTAAATTTAAATGCATCGTTATTTTATTTCCAATTGTTTTTCGGGATTGTTGTGACTGTTAATATTGATTTTGGGATAACTGAAAGGGATTAGGGATAGAAAATTTTGGGATTGATTTCAAAGGATTAAGGGTTTGATTGGGATACGGGAAAGGCCGATCTATGGGTCATCCAAGGATTAAGTTTTGATTTGGGAAGAGTTTGGTGTTTTTGGAAACTTTTAGGGTTATGGTTCTTATATAGGGTTAAGCTTAATTTGATGAACCCTAGGGTTCCTCTGGGGAAGGTTAGGGTTCATAAGGGTTGCTAGGGTTCTTAGATTTAAAGTGTTCCTGGGTTGGAAATTGATTAGGGTTCATCGTATGAACCCTAGGGTTCATCTGGGCAACCCAGATATAAAGGTAGGAGTGGGGTTCTGGGGATGAGGTTGAAGATTCCGATGAAGGTTTGAAGTTTCCAGTTGAAATTTAATTGGAAATTAGGAATTATGGTTGTTTAAGGGGGTGGGGGTGGGTGGGGTGGAAGATAGAAAAGGATGGTGGAAGGGAAAGGAAATAAGAGTAGAGAGAGAAAGAAACGAGAGAAATGATAGTTCTGAAGAGAAATCACTCATATACTCTCTTCGTCTGTTGCTCGATTGAGGATGCGTGGCCCTCTGATGGCCACGCGATGAACATACTTTGACTCATCTCAAGAAGGCAGGTGCACGGTATGCCAGCGTTTGACCTCCATCACGTCCCTCTATCTGGATGACTTTCTCTGGTCATCTCATCCGACGTGTGAGGATCGATCTTGTCGATTCTCCAGTCAACAAATCAGACACTCCCAATTGAGAGCCTACCGTTGACTCTCCTGGGCAGGCTTTGGGCGTGATGGGCTCAGAGAGGAAAATGGGCATCTCTCTCTATTGTTGTTAACAACCCTTAATAGCCCAATTGCTAATCCAGTTTAAAACATACCCCTATTGTTTTTAATTAACTAATTTATTTTATTAATTTTAATTATTAACTTAAAAACATTATGATTAATCCAATTAAATTAATAACTATAATTTTAATCAATCTTAATAATTAATTTATAAATTTTTAGAATTTAATTAATAATTATCTAACAATTTCATTTAGGGTTTAGGGTTTAATTTGATTAAATGAATTAGGGTTAATTCTATTAATTATAATATTCATATTTAATTAATTAGGGATTTATATTATTTATATTAAGGGAGGATCCCATTGAGTACAATGGAGGTAAGGGGTGCATGACACATTCCCTTTGTAAGTTTAAGGAGTGCCTTAGAGGGGGGGGGGGGGGGGGGGGGGTGAATGAGGCACTTAGACGATTTTCCGGATTTTTTTACGGTTTATTGATTTTTTTTCTTTCTTGAGATGCTTATGTGATGAAAAGCGGTAAAGTGCGGAAAGTAAAGAACACCACGATGTATAGTGGTTCCCCTCACAGATCGAGAGTACTCCACTCCCCTTTCAACATGAAAGAGAATTCACTATAATGTTAGATTCCTAGAACAAGCCTCTAACTAAGTAATCAAGAACAATCCTCTTGAAAACTTAACTCATAAGAAAAGAAAACAATCCTTCCTTTTTTTGACACTTATATCCAACAATCCTGGATCATAAGCAATACACCTAAAACCAAACAATCCTTGGTACTTAGGATTTTACAAAGTAATTGAATGAATATATGAATAATTGTATTGTATAAGACTTTAATCAATTGATTAGAATCTTCTTCTCTTTCAATATGAAATTTCAAAAACAAAATAATCTCTAAGTGCTCAAGAGTACTTTTGAAGAAAATGATATGAAAATTCTTTTTCAAAAGTATCTTAATATGAGAAATAAATGAAAAATGAATGTATAGAGATTTTGAAAATTGATTTGAAAGAGGTGAAATTTGTAATAAAAATATAAGAATTGTTTATAGTGTAGCAGGGTTTTTGTTACCTTTAGGTTTATTGACTAAACCAAAAGTCAACATACAATTCGAGTCGCCACCGCCCTTTTATTTGTCCAAAGGAAAGGCTAAAAAGTGAACAAAATCCAAGTAAGAAGTTTTTAAAATAAAAAACTAATAAAAATGTCAGAGATCTAGGTAAGGGGGTTGGTTGTGAAATGGGAAGGTTTTACGCAACCAAAACATCCTTAATACTCTAAGGGAACCTCTTTTTGCAAATATGTGTTGTAGGTTGGTATTTGGGAAAAGATTTGTGCAAAAGATTGGAGGGGTGAGAGGAGAATAGATTATAGTTACAAATTTTGTTGTTTGAATGGATGAACCCATTTCCTACTTACCATCACAAAGGAGGATCAACACCTCGTAGTTCGTGGTAAAAATATCAAAGATTGGTGAATTGATTTTAATCAAAAGCCTTAAGGTCTTTTGTTATCAAATGGAGAAAACTCAACCTAAAGCAACAATCCACCATGTGAGGAAGGCTTCCATATGCTAGTGAGGGGTTAACCCTATAATAAGCATGGAAGGCTTATAATCCAACACTAAGGATGAGGTGAGACTTGCATCAACCATTATAATAACTCAAACCTATGACTAATGTTTTTGAAAAGCTTTTAACAAGTGGCCATTGGGACCACAAAACAACTTGAAATGGGTTATATTTACAAGTTAGATTTATTTACAAAAATGAGGTCAAAGTTGGATTAGAGTTTATTTATGATGACTATTTATGAAAATGGTTTTGAAAAGTCAAAGGATTAAGTCATAGGTTTCTAATTTAAAATAAAGTCAAGGTTTTGAAAAGGATTTTTGGCTTGGTTAGAGTGGGGATAAGAGAGAAGGGCTATTCCTAAAGCATAAAAAGATAAGAGGGGAAAGATAACCCTTGGAGTTCCTTTTCTTGGAGTCATAGAGATGACTCAAGATGCTCCTTTCCTTTGGAATTAGCACACGAACAAGCAATCAATAATTTGAATTTAAGCTCCTAGGATCTTCATTTGGCTTGGCTCTTAACTTGGCTACTCATGACAATGGTCCTCTTTTCACAATCTTAAGATGGGATCCTTATCACACAAAAGCAAACATCAAAAAGCTCACAACATAATAAAGGGAATGGACAAAGAATATGTTTGAGGAGAAGTCCTTTGAGATCAATTTTGAATTTTAGCATTCTAAAGGCATGAGGCCTAGTTGCTCTTCAACACATTTTGCATTCTAAAGGCATGAGGCGTAGTTGCTCTTGAACTCCTTTAAGCATGGGTAAATCCTAATTCTAAGTCCTTTCTCCTTTTGCATTTTGGTTCACATCGAAACAAAGACAAACACAACAAAATAGCAATATATTTATATACAATAATGGGCTCAAATGAGAAAATGAAAAATGACATAAACATAAAATATGTGCTCAAGTGAGCAAAGATGAAAATCAAGATGAATAATGAGCAAGAAATAAATGACATTAAAAGTAAATGACAAGAATTTAAAAGCTCAAATTAAAGTTAGTAGTTAGTATAGTTATGTTAGCTTGTCATAAGACAATGTAGTGCTATGTTAAGCAATAGTAAGTGGACTAATATAGTAGTCACACCTATCTGAGACCGATCAATAAGAATATAGGCAAAGAAGACAAGTTAGAGGTCATGACTAGTAAGCCAAGCTCCATAAACTTTCCATGCGAAACAAAAGGGGAAGGGCCTTGTATTGACTTTTGGTTATTTGCTTGACCAAAACGTAACCTATCTTTGACACAAAATAACTCACTTGATCATGGATCAAGTTAAGTTTGGTTTGGATCAAAGAAGATTGAACTTCTATTTGTCAAGACAAACCTCAAGACTTTAACTCATTGGCCATTGAGGGGAAGAAGGGGATGAAGATGAAAGGGAGGGGGTAAGAAGTCAACAACCAATCCCAATTGATCAAGGGATAACTCATCCTTGATCAAATTCATTCATCTTTCTAGGTGATGATCCTTAAGGATTTTCAAACCACAAGATTCAATGAATTTGATCAAAGTTGGATCAATTCAACCTTGATCAACGCCAAACAGAAGAAGAATCAATATAACAAGTCAAGAAGTCAGTGATATTTTTTTGGTATTTTTTGAATTAAAAGAAAATATGAATAAAAAATAAACAAACAAAGTTAAACCTCAAATTCAATTCAAAACAACTCCAATGAGTCCAATTAAATTCTCATAGGTTCTATCTAGTCGAACAAACTTTGAGTAATTTTCTCATAAATGTTTGAAATCAGAAAGTAATTAAAATCAATTAAAAAATAACCAAAAATAGCATAATATGAATTAAAATCTCAAATAATCTCAAAACAAACAAGAAATTGTTGAGACTATTTTTTATTGACTTATCATGATCCACAGATGCTATGAAAATATTTTTGTATTTTTTAAAAGTCAAAAAGTATTTTAAAATGAATTAAAATCATTAAAACCAAGTAATTCATAAAAAAAATATCAAATGAAGTCACAAAAATAACTAAAAATCATAGTATGGAACTAGATTTTTCAAGAATTTTTTTGGAGTTGGTCTCATATTTTTCTGACCCTAAATGAATTTTTTATGAATTATTAAAAATGAAATGAATTAAAAGAAAATAAAAGGAAAATGAAATAAGCGAAAAATACTCAGCCACCTGATCCAAATTCATTAATTGACGTGGCACAAGGCACGACTTGGATCTGATGAGACACGGTACACACGAGTCAACAGAGAAACACAAAGAATTAAATGAAGTAACTAAAACAGACGCACACGATTAAATCATGGAAGCAAGATCCAAAGGCTATAAGCATGCACATGTGGTGGTGGCGGTGGAAACCATCGTCTTCTCCGGCCAAGCAACAGATTCCGACCAGATTTGCAGAGAAATGAACCTCAATGAAAATGAAAAACAAGGTCATGGAAATAAAGCTCTTGTGATGGAGATCATCACTGTACCAATGGATTTATTTCAATCTTCCTATATTGAGATAAAGGTGAAGGAGAAAATCATGGTGTCCACACGGGTTGTTCTTGAAATGGCAAATTGAATGCATCACAAGCTTGCCTCAAGTATGAGGACTTCAGAGAACCACCAAAACACAAGAAAACTACATTGAATTAAGAGTTTTAGATCCAAATAGATTGAGTTGATACCTTTGAATTGGTGATTTTTTGGTCACGAATTCTCCAAGATCTTTGCTCCTTCTTGATATATGAATGTAGTGGAACTAATTGGCTAAGGAATCTGGCTTTAAAACTCAACTAATGTTGCTGAATTTCAAGCTCGAAAATATTGAAGAAAGTGATTGATTCCTTTAGTGAGGGCTATGGTTTCAGTGCAGCAGCATATCGGATCTCCAAAAGGTTGTGAAATGAAGCTCATGAGGTGTTTATTTATAGGTGAATGCAGTTGAGTTCACACTTTGCTCATGTGCATGGAATTTGAATTTTTGGATGCATGGGCCTTTATGGACGTGTGAAAGGCCCATGGATGGCTGAAGAAGCTTGCTGAGATCATAAGGAAGGCATTTGGTCATGCATATTGGATGGTAAATGCTTGCAATTCAAGTTTCAACGTAAAATATCAAGAATGCACCTAAATGAAAATAAATTCGAAACTTCCAAATGGTAGACCCCAAGGACTATTATGAGTAATGGTTAGAAAGCTATTGAAATAAGGAAAAAAAGTCATGTTGGGAAAAAAATCATTTGGCATGTGCAAATTGATCAAAATTCGCTTGGAAAATTCAAGTGTAAAACATATTCAAATCATTTTGTAAAAGTCACCCAAAAGTAAGCTTAATCAAGCCGCTCTGTCTTCATGATACATGCTTCAAAGGAGAAACCCTCCAACATAAAAGTTGTAGATACTTTCAAGGTGGTCAATCTAGACTCAAAGTTTGCATCATTTGGATTTTTTTTAACAAAGTTATGAGCATTTTAAGTTGGGTACTTTTTCAAATTCAATGAATTAGGTCCAAGATGACCTATAATGTTTTGCAATATCACATGTATTTCTTTTAGGATTATGAAATTTTGTCCAACATAACATTTGAATTAGACATCAGAATCTTTCCAATTCTTTTTGTATCACCTCAAAATCATAAAAATTAAGGAAGTTATGCTTTTGGCAAGTTGACCCAAAATTAGGGTTTTAGTCAAAATGACCTATAATGTTTTGAAATGATTGACGACCTTACAAGCTTCAAATGTATTTTTTTGATGAAAATTAAAGTTTCTCATATGGTTCTTAGGAACATGTTTTATTTTGGGGTCATCTTCATTTGACAAACACATCAAAAATTATAACTCATTGATCTTCAACTTAGTCAGATGACTTAACTGGTCAACTTTTCAAAGTCAAACTTCCAATCTTGATGAATAAATGATTGAGGAGCCTCAAATAGGCTAATATATTCATAAAATGAAAAATGAAAGAACTTACCTTGATTAAATTTGATCAGAGGTTGAGATTGCTTTATGGGCAAGGCACAGTCAAAGCATAGTGAAATTAGGGTTTCCTTGGGTAACAATCTTTAAGCCCTTTGGGTTATCTTGATCAAATTGGAAAATTGAGATACTTGGGAGACATCTATGATGATTAGGAACTTTGTGGACCATTGTCATGATTTTTCTCATCTTCATCTAGCCATTGCATTGGGCTTAGGAGCCTCCCAAAAGCATTGTGGAGCACATGATCACTTGAGCTTAAAAAAAAAAGAGTTAGCGACATATTTTTGTGCTATTGGTTAGTAATCAAATAAGAAAAGCAATAATATACATTATAAGCATGCTTGGTGATCTCAAACCACTCAAACAAGTCCCAACCCTAGGGTTATGGAGCCAAACATGTTATGATCCTTGAGGTAAAACACTTGTGCAATAACATGATGCCATGAGGGATCTTAGGGTCAAAATTAGGGTCTTACAAATGCCCCTATTTAAGGTCATTCTAGCCGGAGATATGAAGGTTAAAATCTTCGTCTCGACGAGATAGAATGAGCTTAAATAATAACAAAGAGATGAATTTTGGTCCCTAAGAGACCTCATGATGCAAATGTATGCATGCAAAATAAAATCTTCATGGCGAATAATTGCCATAAAGGAAAAGAAATCAGGAGAAACAAAAGATCCATAGGAGTAACACACTCACTAGGGAGACAGAGACTCTAGGGGAAATAAGGTAAAAATGTGTGAGTAGGTCACGACTTGAAAACTTGCTGGGAGACACGAAGGGATTCCACGAAAACAAATCGATGGAAAGACTCGAGTTGACGCAAAGATGCGTGTATTGGGGAATATGCCAATACAGCGCAACTATCCACAAAGGATACATTGGATAAAAAAACCCGGACTCAGACGGGGACGTTCACAAGGACTCAGCTGAGGAAGAAACAACAAGATATTACCGGTTACTGGGTAATAAGCTCAAAGAGAGACATGTTATCAAAATATCGGTTACTGGGTGAGAGAACAACGCGCTCAGGGAGAAAGAATATCTAAGACCGGTATAAGGGTGAAAGATATCAATCATCCGAAACATTTGAGGAGGACCAAAAAGGCACATCTCAACTCAGGAAAATCTGACTCCACAGGGGACAAAAAGTCATAATAGGGAGCAGAAGGAAGGAAACCAGGGATACCGGTTACTGGGTATATAATAGGTGACCAACCAGGCGTGAATTGGGAACATATCCAAGACACTCATCATCCGAAAGGATGGCTGAAAAAGCAATCTCGACTTATATGATGGACATTTGATTCCACATGGAAATACGAATCTTACTCGACTGGGGAAGAAAAAGACTTCGACTGAAGAGCACATGAGATATATTATCTACTACCGTTATATGGGTAAAAACGTAGATAACATACTCTCATGGAAGATTATCCGCAACCGGTTACTGGGTTAAATAAAGGATAAGTCAACCAAAAAGAAAGGACATCGGGATACTGGTTACTGGGTATAAAATGATGACCAATCAGAAGGAGAAACAATCATCACCAAACAAGGGTAAATGAAAGATTACTCGCTAGGGATAAATTTCCTGACAAAAGCAATTATCCAAGAGATATATCACCGGTTACTGGGTGGTATACTCAAAGCGAAGGAATATCAATACCAATTACTGGGTAGAGATAACCAACAAAGAGGGGATTACATCTACCGGTTACTGGGTAGAAAACCACAGGAATAGGGTGAACAATTACTGGTTACTGAGCAATTGAACAACTGAACCACAGGGAACCGTAGGGGATAACAAGAAAGGAAATCAATCTAGGAACAAACTAGAAAGACACAATCAAACAAGACTCAACCCAATGAGGATATAACTCAGGGGGGTAATTCCATCCCGATACACAACTGGGGAGGAAACTGAAACAATGATCATCCACGAGGACATAACTCAGTGGGGATGAAAGAAGGAAAGATAAACACATTCTGCTTATGGGGCTGACTCTATGTGGAGAGATCAGACACAAACATCTGTTTGGGGAAGAACATTTCACCAATAGCAGGAGATAACAAGCAAAGATATATGGTGAAGAATGCAATCATGAATATCTGAATGCTATGATTATGCATGTATATGCATGATTTGCATGATTAATGCTGACAAACAGACATATCTAACACAGACAAGTCCAAGAATCACGAACAGACACTCGACAAAGTCTCGACAAGAAGGGCGAAGCCTACTGGAGAACTCATCTTGGGAATAACCCGAGAAGGATGAAAATAAATCATCGAGGATATTAAACCCTATCCCAAAGCTACACTCACTGAGGATACAAAGAAGATGTATTCAAGAACAGCGAATGAAGAGAATCAAATAGAGGACTCAACTCTGAGGGGGATTATCTCTGGAATAAGAATAAACAAGGGAAGACTTTAACCATAGTTGGGAATAGGCAAAGTCAAAACTTCCATCTGCAGGAGATAACACTCTGCATAGGAGAAGTCTTCCAAGAGCAAACAATCCCAATATAAGGGAGATGCTGAAAATCTGTCAGGGAATTTCCATTAACTCTTTTGGGGGCAGGTGGTTAAATAACAATAAGATCCGCCAGGGAAGAAGCTCTACTGGGGGAAGCTAATCAAGGAACGATGTAAAACTCCATGGGGAACAACCACCAATCAGATATACATCAATAAAAACACTCCCTTCTATCTTCCGGAGAAGAAACTCTGTAAAAGGGAATAATAGCATTTTGCTCCACTAGGGAAGGAAATAAACATCTTCACCGCCAGCTCTCAACGCTAAACGAAATCTTCAGACTCGGAGGAGATACATACATCAAACTCTGATCCGGCAACCCTACTGGGGACAAGCTGCAAATGCTCTTGAGGAAACTACCCTCGTTGGAGAAATTAGAAATGAAACCTTCATCAACAAGCGACATACCGGGGATACCTCCTTTTCAAAATAAATGAAAAGGGAAACAAGCCCTTCAACAACTGCACTAGGCAACTTCTGCTGAGGAGACAAATATTTGGAAAGATAGCTCTACAGGGAACACATGCCTACTCCGCTGGAGATTCTTACTCAGGCTGGGGAAAGACAAACTTCCTCGTGAGTAGACAATCAAGATAACGAGACAAGGAGTATTCTCAACTTAAAGCATATCAACTTTTATCAATCTATAAGGGATTTTAGGTCAGTCCACACAAGGGACGACAACCTTATAAATGATAAAACACAAATGCTAGTGCCTGATAAAGAGGGATACACATCTCTAAAAGATCGAGGCAAAAGTTGGAACAGAAGGGATCATTCACAGATCAACCATATACCAATCATGAATTGCTAAAACTCCGCGAGAGAAACAAGTATGCATACACAAACAAACTACCCGGGAATGCATTGGATGAACATCCAAAAAATTCTTCTAGGGGAAAGCAATCCATAAGACCGATCAATCTACTGCCATCAAGGAGAACGTCTCATACCAGACTCTCTGGGAAGCTGATGATGTACTATTCTTTCTGCGCTCGCTGGGGAGACAACTTGAAAGCTGATGAAGAGGATATAAGGAGAAAAAATGCCAGAGTATGAATAAATGTCTTACCCTTTGATGATCGTACTATCCTTGGGAAAGCACTGAGGACATTCCACTTATCCTTTCAGTCATTGTGAATGTTCACTTTGTTTAAAACAATTTATTCATGAAAACTTTATTTGTTTAAAACAATGATATTCATCAATTAAAAATGCAAACATTTGTTAAACAGAAACAAATAGGAGTGCAAAGAATTGGATAAAGACTCAAATTTATTTAAGAGAATGGTAGTCCGCAAATGGCGAGACTCCATAGATCTTTACAAATTTGAAATTGGTGATATACATGAAAAAGGGCTACATTAAACATAATGACCGTTTCTCCACCAACTCTGAATCCACTATATTCGAAACTTCAGTTGATGATGACTGAACGAGAATCCTTGATAAACGACAGTTGTAGAACAACGTCTTGTCAGAATGCAGTTACTTGCCAAATCCCTAACTTTTGCCTAGATTGCCCCGGGGTGAGGTACTCAATCTAGCGGGATATATGTTCATTTTTTCATGTCTCTCACTTTTGCCTGGATCGCCCTTTCGGGTTTTCAATCCACCAAGACGCTCTTTTTTTCCTAAGCCGCCCTTTCGGGTTTTCAACTTAGCGAGCTATTCTGTTTTTATTTTTAGGCGAAGTATTTCTTGACTGAATCTGAATTCACAGGACGAGTGGAATCCTCCCCATCCATAATTGTGAGCAACAGAGCACCGCCTGAAAAGGCTCTCTTAACAACATATGGACCTTCATAGTTTGGAGTCCACTTGCCCCTGGAATCGGACGCGAAAGACAAGACTTTCTTGAGCACGAGGTCACCTTCTCGGAACACACGAGGCTTGACCTTCTTATCAAAAGCTTTCTTCACCCTTTATTGATACAATTGACCATGGCACATGGCAGTTAATCTCTTCTCTTCAATCAAATTTAGTTAGTCATAACGACTTTGAACCCATTCATCCTCAGTCAACTTGGCTTCCATCAAGACTCTCATTGATGGGATCTAAACCTCTACGGGGAGCACAACCTCTATGCGATATACAAGAGAGAAAGGGGTTGCCCTTGTTGAAGTGCAGACGGATGTGCAATAGCCATGCAAAGCAAATGGAAGCATCTCATGCCAATCTTTGTATGTAATAACCATCTTCTGAATAATCTTCTTGATGTTCTTGTTAGCAGCTTCAATAGCGCCATTCATCTTGGGTCTATAGGGAGAAGAATTATGATGTGCAATCTTGAATTCACTACACAACTCTTTCATCATCTTATTGTTCAAGTTAGATCCATTATCAGTAATGATCTTGTCTGGCACACGATATCGGCATATGAGTTGGTTCTTGATAAACCTCACAACCACCTCCCTGGTCACATTTGCATACGATGCCGCTTCAACCCACTTGGTGAAGTAATCAATGGCTACGAGAATAAAACGGTGACCGTTCGACGCCTTAGGCTCAACCATGCCAATCAGGTCAATTCCCCACATGGAGAAAGGCCATGCTGAGGAAATAACATTCAGAAGTGTCGGGGGAACATGAACCTTATCCGCATAAATCTGACACTTGTGGCATTTCTTCACAAACTTGCAGCAGTCAGACTCCATTGTCAACCAATAGTAGCATGCTCTCAACATCTTTTTCGCCATGGCATGTCCATTGGAATAAGTACCAAATGAAACCTCATGGACTTCAGTCATCAACAGGTTTGCTTCGTGTCTATTCACGCATCTGAGCAGAACCATGTCAAAATTCCTCTTGTAAAGCACATCACCATTAAGGTAGAAACTGCCAGATAATCTCCTTAAAGTCTTCTTATCTTTAACAGATGCCCCAGGCGGGTAAGTATGACTTTGAAGAAAACACTTGATATCATAATACCACGACTTATCATCTTTCACCTCTTCAACTGCAAACACATGAGTTGGTTTATCTAGACGCATCACTGTCAGATTGGGAACTTCATTCCAACAATTGACAGCAATCATTGAAGCAAGCGTAGCGAGAGCATCCGCCATCCGATTCTCATCTCGAGGAATATGATGAAAGTCAACTTTAGTAAAGAAAGTTGAAATCCTCCTCGCATAATCTCTATATGGGATGAGACCAGGCTGATTCGTCTCCCATTCACCCTTAATCTGATTAACAATAAAGGCCGAATTGCCATAAACATCAAGATGTTTGATCCTAAGATCAATACATTCTTCCAAACCCATAATACATGCCTCATACTCCGCCATATTATTCGTGCATTTGAAAGTGAGCCTTGCTGTAAAAGGAAAATGTGTGCCTTGAGGAGTAATAATCACTGCCCCAATACCATTTCCATAATGATTGACAGCGCCATCAAACACCATTCCCCATCGGGAACCAGGCTCTGGCCCTTCATCGAGCGTAGGCTCATCACAATCTTTCATTTTCAAATACAGAATCTCCTCATCAGGGAAGTCGTATTGCACAGACTGATAATCTTCAATTGGTTGATGCACCGAATGGTCAGCCAAGATACTACCTTTAATAGCTTTTTGAGCTCGTTACTCAATATCATACTCAGATAACAACATCTGTCAATGGGAAATCCTCCCAGTTAAAGCAGACTTCTCAAATATATACTTGATCGGATCCATTTTGGATATCAACCAAGTTGTATGATTCAACATATACTGGCATAAACTCTTAGCATCCCAAGCCAAAGCACAACATGTCTTCTCGAGCATTGAGTACCGAGACTCATAGTCGGTGAATTTCTTACTTAAGTAGTATATTTCGTATTCTTTCTTTCCTGATTCATCTTGCTGATGAAGGACACAACCCATGGAATCATCAAGCACAGTCAAGTACATAATCAACGGTCTCCCTTCAACAGGCGGAGACAGAATCGGAGGCTTGGACAGATACTCTTTGATACTGTCAAGGCCTTTTGGAAATCCTCGATCCAATCATGACGCTGATCTTTTCGGAGGAGCTTGAATATAGGCGCACATGTGGCATTCATGTGGGATATAAATCTTGAAATGTAATTCAAGCGTCCAAGAAAACCTCGGACTTGCTTCTCAGTTTTGGGCGCAGGCATCTCTTGTATTGCTTTGACCTTGACAGGATCAACTTCAATACCTCTCTCGCTGACAATAAAGCCCAATAACTTGTCGGAACAGACTCCAAATGTACACTTGTTCAGATTCAAGTGGAGTTTGTACTTCCTCAAACGTTGGAAAAGCTTCAACAAGTGTTCTACATGTTAAACTTCCATTTTTGACTTTGCAATCATATCATTGAGATACACCTCAATCTCATTGTGCATCATGTCATGAAACAAGGTAGTCATAGCATGTTGATACGTGGCTCCGACGTTCTTCAAACCGAAGGGCATCACTCGATAACAGAATGTTCCCTAAGGTGTGATGAATGTTGTCTTCTCCATATCATCGAGTGCCATTTTAATCTGATTATAACCGGAAAATCCGTCCATAAATGAAAAGACATTGAATTTAGCCGTATTGTCTACCAACATATCAAAGTGTGGTAGAGGAAAATCGTATTTTAGGCTAGCTTTATTCAAGTCACGATAGTCCATGCACATTCGGACTTTTCCATCTTTTTAAGGTACAAGCACAATATTGGCCACCAATTGAGGATATGTAGAAGTCACCAAAAACCCCACATCAATTTTCTTCAGAACTTCTTCTTTAATCTTCACTGCCATATCATGATGAGGTCTTCTGAGCTTTTGCTTCACAGGCACACACTCAGGCTTCAGTGGCAAGAAATGTTGCACGATATCAGTATCTAGACCAGGCATGTCTTCATACAACCAGGCAAAGACGTCGACAGATTCTCGTAGCAACTCAATCAACCCCTTCTTAACAGACTCTTCAAGGAGTGCCCCAATCTTCACTTCACGAATGCAGTCTTCAGACCCCAAGTTGACTGTTTCCAGATTCTCAAGATGTGGCTGAATGACCTTCTCCTCGTACTCAAGCAGATGGGTAATCTCATCAGGAATCTCTTCAACATCATCTTCTTCTGCCTCAAATACAGGGAACTTGAAGTTGGGAGATGGTGTTGGATCATTATGTTCAATGGGTTTGATTAACCTGCATAATGATTTTGAGTATAAAAGAGATTTCAGAATTCAGACAAGGCAAATCATTATGCAAATGAAAAATTGATTTTATTCTCTTTTTTTAGGGTTTTATGGTGATCACCAATTTCATGTGAAAAGCAACAAATGAAAAATAATTTGGAAAACAAACATTTAACACGCGATTATTGAATGAATATCATTGTATTAATTAATTATGCCAACAATGTCTTCACTTCTCCTTTTGGCATGGGAGAAGGGTTTTAAACACGAATGAACATATTATGTTGACTTATGGATAACTGTTGGAACATCAACAACGACCCAATTATTGCAGATCCCGCCAGGTATGACAAAGTTGTCGAGGTCTTCCTCTTCATCTTCTTCAATGATGGCAACAACTTCTTGATCTTCATTGGTATGGATGAAACCTCCACTCTGAAACAGCCCAAGATCATTAGAAACACCGGAAGAATACCCTATACCAGCCCGAGATTTGTTATCTTCCATCTTTATCATTTTCCCCAAACCATTAGTTGCACCATGCTCAATCGCCAACTTCGCATCATTGTAGGAGACAAATGAAGAAAGTCCTTTCATAGAAGGCTCAGCAATAGATAAGGCTTGGAATGGAGTTCCAACCTCATCCTCAACATCAATATAGGAAAAGGAAGATAAATGGCTGACCAAGAGAGCCTTCTCTCCTCCTATCACCACCAACTTCTTGTTCTTGACGAACTTCAACTTTTGGTGTAAGGTGGATGTCACAGCGTCTGCCTCGTGAATCCATGGTCTACCAAGTAAACAGCTGTGTGACGGATGTATGTCCATAACTTGGAAAGTGATTTGGAAATCACTAAGTCCAAACTTGATCAGGAGATCTAATTCACCAATCACGGTCTTGCGTGATCCATCAAAAGCCTTTACTACCAATCCACTCTGCCTCATGGGAGGCCCCTGATATGAAAGTTTGGCAAGAGTGGACTTTGGCAATACATTAAGTGATGACCCTGTGTCCACCAACACATTGGACAGGGCATCGTCTTTACAGTTCATAGAGATATGTAAGGCCAAATTATGGTCTTTTCCCTCCTCGGGAAGATCATCATCGCAGAAGCTCAAATTGTTATAGGCAGTTATATTTGCGACAATGCTGTCAAACTGTTCAATTGCGACATCGTGATCCACGTATGCCACATCCAGCACCCTTTCTAATGCTTCACGGTGTGGCTCTGAATTCATCAACAAAGATAGGACAGATATCTTTGATGGAGTTTGAAGCAACTGCTCCACAATGTTGTACTCACTCCTCTTAATGAGCCTCAACATCTCATCACCATCCTCTCTTAATATGCCAGACTGGCCAACCAGGATGGGAGCTTTATCAGCTTTGACAACAACAGGGTCAACACCCTTCACAGCAGGAATATAATGATTTGAAAAAGAAGTCCCCACGAGACAGGAAGGACTGGCAACATCTCTCTTCGCGACATCTTCATGGGATTTCGGCTGAACCGAGAAAACACGACCACTACGGGTCACTCCACTAACATCGGATATGCTTACCACTGAGGTTGAGGGCAACGACACCTCCTTCCCATCTTCCAGCATAACAGCATTGTAACGGTACAGGACCACTTTATCTGACATAAATGGGACAGGGCCCGTTGGCTTTATCACAAGAGTTGGTACCACTTTCTTTTTGTTGCCATCATACTTAATGACAAAGGGATCAGGAATATTGAATATAGGAGTGATAACATCAACTTCATCTTCATTACGATTTTGAATTATCTCAATCATCCCTTGGTCTAGCATCTCTTGGATGTCCCTTCTTATCTTGCGGCATCCTCTTTCATTCACAGTGCACACATGGCATTTATCATGATCATGCTCATAGTGACTGTGCTGGCACAACAACCTATGCATTTCCACCAAGGATTGCCTTATATCATTCATATAAAGGACTTTATATTTGCCAGGGAAACCCTGAACCATGTTGACAACCGCCTTCCCATGCTCGGGCAATGGGTTCTTCTTAATGTTAGGGCCTACATCCTCGAAGAATAGTATCCCACTCCTCACAAGGTCTTGCACCTTGTTCTTCAACAGAAAACAGTTCTCCACGTCATGCCCGAGAGCACCGGAATGATACACACAATGAAGTTCATGCTTGTACCACCATTAGGGATTGGCTGGCACAACTAGAGGATCACGTGGAGTTATCAACTTCTTATAGATCAAGGAAGGATACAATTCACCATATGTTGTAGGAATTGGGTCAAAAGTCACCGTCTTCCTCTCATAATTGCTGGTGCTGCTGTTGTTATTATTGCGAGGCTGGTAAGCCTATTGTTTTTGGCGAGATTGTTGTTATGGTTGTTGAGCTTCTCTGAAAGCAGGGGTTATGTGAGCCACCTAGTGTTGGCTGACGACTGGTCGCACTTCCTTCCTCCTCATAGAGGGCCTTTTTTAGCTATGGGAATAAACAACATGAGTCTCCCCCTCCTTCTTCCTGGAAAATCCTCCATACTTCTTTGCCGAAGAGTCATCGCGGGACAGACGTCCTTCATGGACTCCCTCTTCTAGCCTTATCCCCATATTTACCATTCTGGTAAAGTCCGAGGGAGCACTAGAAATCATGCGCTCATAATAGAAAGAGCTCAAAGTCTTCAAAAAGATCTTTGTCATCTCCTTCTCCTCCAAGGGTGGCACTATCTGAGCTGCCAATTCTCTCCACCTCTGGGCGTATTCCTTGAAGGTTTCCTTATCTTTTTGGGACATCTCCCTCAATTGATCTCTGTCTGGAGCCATATCCACGTTGTATTTGTACTGTTTCACAAAAGCCTCCCCTAGATCATTGAAAGTGCGGATGCTTGCACTATCTAGCCCCATATACCAACGGAGCGCAGCACCTGTCAGGCTATCCTGGAAATAGTGAATCAGTAGCTGATCATTATCTGTCTGGGTCAACATCTTGCGGGCATACATCACAAGATGGCTGAGTGGACACGAGTTTCCCTTATACTTCTCAAAGTCAGGAACTTTGAATTTGACTGGGATTTTCACATTGGGCACTAAGCATAGTTCAACAACACTCTTCCCAACGCTTTCAGTTCCTTGCGTAGCTCAAGGAATTGGTCTTTCATCTCATCCATCTTCTCATAAACGTCCGGGCCTTCAGATGGCTCGGAGTGATAGATGGTGTCTTCCACAAGCGGAAAAGTGTGCACAACGGGAGGTGGCATAGACATGACCGGGCTAGATACCAGCATAGAAGCAAAAGTGGGAGCGAAACCCTCTGGCATGAAATTGGGTGGTATTCCCCAAGGGAATCCAGCAGGCAGATGCGGAGCAAAGTGGGCGGTTGCAGCAGGCACTGTAGAGGTAACCACTTCAGAAATGACAGTCCTCGCGGGAGGAGTTGCAAGAGTTGGAGAAGCTTGACTCTGAGCACCAAGAACTGACTCCATCATGGCAGTTAGTTGGGCAATCTCCTGTTTCAAATCTCGGTTCTCTTGCTCAAGGTGTTCCATGATCTTCGAATGATTGGCTCGGGTGTTGTACCGGTGCGTCAGCTTGTCTTCAAAATAAATGAAGAGCAAAGAGTTAGACCACCGTATCAAGGGCTCGGAACCAAAACCTGCTTATGCATATGATGCATGCAATGCTCGTGCATATGATTTGTTTTTAATCGGAGGAACTTTATAAAGATCTATTTGCAAATGTTTTGAAAATATTGAACTTTTTTAAGACATATATGGAATACTTATAACAATATAACATTTGGAAACTTTTTACGCCAAAGAAATAGTACAGTTTTGGTAACCAAATACAAGAGAAAAGGATAATAAACATCCTATGGAGCCCTAGAAGTAGTCTTCTAAAGCCTTCGAGATCGGAAGATAAGTCGCACGAAGGCTCCTCACCTCCCTTTCATAAGCTGCTTCCATGTCGGCCTTCTCCTTGGCGAGCTGGTCATATCTCTTCTTCCAAAACCTAGATGAGTGAGGTAGGAGAGAAGTGACCATATCATCAGGCTCATCAATAACTTGATGCTCTAGAAACTCGATCATTGCATCCTTATCCTTGAGCTGTTGAAGAAGCTCCTCACGCTCACGAACCCAGGCACACGAACGGTTTTTGTCTCTCAACTCCTTTACTCCTTGATTAGGGAGAGTTGAAGGCCCAACCATAACCATAGGGGTATGTCTTAGATACTCATACGACATGCGATACTCGGGGGTTCTCTTCCTTACCCAAGAGGTGTAAGGCTCCAAAGCAACACAGTTCTTCGGACCAAGCTCATTCCTCCCTTTCCTATGAACCTTGCGCCAGGCACGGACCATCCTATCCTTCAGGTTTTGGGGATATTTACCCTCTTGAAATAATAAGCCTTCCAACGAAATGTTGTTAGGTTTATCCTTTAAGGGGAACCCAAGCTAACGGCGAGCCAAAGCAGGGTTATAGTTAATTCCACCACATGTACCAAGAAGAGGTACATTGGAGAACTCACCACAAGAGTCGATAATCTTAACGCCATCATAAACACGATTATACCAAGAGATATCATCATTAGTGAGAGAGATGAGTCTCGTGGACACCGTAGACATCCCTTGTTCTCCTTGAAGGCAAGCGTCTGAGGCAAGTGCGAAATAAACCACTTGTACAACAGAGGCATATAGCATACAATGGAACCACCACCCTTTGGATTCCTCATATGCAAAGAGAAATAAGTGTCACCCACATGAGAAGACAGAATCTTCTCAAAACCACTGAATAGCAATTGGTCAAGAATAGGTATACCCACATGATAAGCATACTCCTCCAGTGTAGGCAAAAGCTGGAATTCCAAAAAAGTGAAGCACCGATATAGAGGATCGTAGAACTGCACCAACACACTCATCAGACCCTCGTCCACCTTGGTAGAGAGAATAGCTAGAAGCTTCCCATGGCGAGCTTTGAACTCTAGGGGCTCTAATACATAATATGTCAAACGCCTTAGCTCTCTCAAGTCGGGTTGTCTGAAACTGTACTTCTTCGTATTCCTTCTTTGCTTATCCATGTCTGAAAATTTTCAAATAGACTTTTTAAGTTCCTTGTAAAATCTTTATTGTTGATGACATGGATGTGAATGAATGCATGGATGCAACAAACACACTCAAGGATCAAGCAAGTCACACCACACAAAGGTCACGGGATGGCTCAAGTCATCGTCAATATCAATCATCCATTTTGGTGGATTATGGTTTACACCTTATCAACACCCAAGTTCCATTGATTTTGAGGATATACGAGAATGGATCGACCGCGAATCACGGGTTTGTTACGAGTCACGAGCATGGAGTCTCGGTTAAGAACCACCCAACGGGAGTGTACTATGGTTAAACTTGACGATCATGTTCTAAAAGGTTCCCATAGTCATCATCCCATCTTTCGGATATTATCGGATAAAACGACTACTCGTCCTCCAAAAATATTCTCAAGAGAGACTCTTATAAGTGTAGTATCGCGTAACAATCGCATCAAGTCTTACACTTGAACGATTCATTGCACTACGTCCTAAAATAGGCCAAGATCGGCTAGGTATCTAAGGTCCTTGGCTTCTAGGATTTATATTGGAAAGAGTAATGCCTAACCACGACTACTCGTGTGACATTAGTGATCCCAATAAAACCTCCACCAAGTGAATGGACTTGCAAATTAACTTGTTAAGGAATAACTCCACACAAGTCAACAAGACTATGCCATTCTCCTATCATAAGTGCACTCGAGTTCGGGTATAGAACTCATCTCACAAGAAACCACCAAGCATACAAGCAATTAATATATCAAGCAATTCATACATTAAAAGCAATACATTCATCCCAAATTTGCATAAAAATATGCCACAAATAAATATAAACATACAACACATACAAGCAAAAAGTAGGCTAAACCCACGAGGTTTGATTATCTCCCCAGCAGAGTCGCCACTTTTCTGTAGCGGAGTTTTTGTTACCTTTAGGTTTATTGACTAAACCAAAAGTCAACATACAATTCGAGTCGCCACCGCACTTTTATTTGTCCAAAGGAAAGGCTAAAAAGCGAACAAAAGCCAAGTAAGATGTTTTTCAAATCAAAAACTAATAAAAATGTCAGAGATCTAGGTAAGGGGGTTGATTATGAAATGGGAAGTTTTTACGCACCCAAAACACCCTTAGTACTCTAAGGGAACCTCTTTTTGCAAATATGTGTTGTAGGTTGGTATTTGTGAAAAGATTTGTGCAAAAGATTGGAGGGATGAGAGGAGAATAGATTATATTTACATATTTTGTTGTTTGAATGGATGAACCCATTGCCTACGTACCATCACAAAGGAGGATCAAAACCTCGTAGTTCGTGGTAAAAATATCAAAGATTGGTGAATTGATTTTAATCAAAAGCCTTAAGGTCTTTTGTTATCAAAGGGAGAAAACTCAACCTAAACCAATAATCCACCATGTGAGGAAGGCTTCCACATGCTAGTGAGGGGTTAACCCTATAATAAGCATGGAAGGCTTATAATCCAACACTAAGGATGAGGTGAGACTTGCATCAACCACTATGATAACTCAAACCTATGACTAATATTTTTGAAAAGATTTTAACAAGTGGCCATTGGAACCACAAAACAACTTGAAATGGGTTATATTTACAAGTTATATTTATTTACAAAAATGAGGTCAAAGTTGGATTAAAGTTTATTTACGATGAGTATTTATGAAAATGGTTTTGAAAAGTCAAAGGCTTAAGGCCTAGGTTTCTAATTTGAAACAAAGTCAAAGTTTTTAAAAGGATTTTTGGCTTGGTTAGAGTGGGGAGAAGAGAGAAGGGCTATTCCTAAAGCATACAAAGAAAAGAGGGGAAAGATAACCCTTGGAGTTCCTTTCCTTGGAGTCATAGAGATGACTCAAGAGGCTCCTTTCCTTTGGACTTAGCACACAAACAAGCAATCAATAATTTGAATTCAAGCTCCTAGGATCTTCATTTGGCTTGGCTCTTAACTTGGTTACTCATGCAAATGGTCCTCTTTTCACAATCTTAAGATGGGATCCCTATCACACAAAAGCAAACATCAAAAAGCTCACAACACAATAAAGGGAATGGACAAAGAATAAGTTCGAGGAGAAGTCCTTTGAGATCCATTTTGAATTTTAGCATTCTAAAGGCATGAGGCCTAGTTGCTCTTCAACATATTTTGCATTCTAAAGGCATGAGGCTTAGTTGCTCTTGAACTCCTTTAAGCATGGGTAAATCCTAATTCTAATTCCTTTCTCCTTTTGCATTTTGGTTCACATCGAAACAAACACAAACACAACAAAAAAGCAAAATAATTATATACAATAATGGGCTCAAATGAGCAAATGAAAAATGACATAAACATAAAATATGTGCTCAAGTGAGCAAAGATGAAAATTAAGATGAATAATGAGCAAGAAATTAATGACATTAAAAGTAAATGACAAGAATTTAAAAGCTCAAATTAAAGTTATTAGTTAGTATAGTTATGTTAGTTTGTCATAGGACAATGTAGCGTTATGTTAAGCAATCGTATATGGACTAATATAGTAGTCACACCTATCTGAGGCCGGTCAATAAGAATATAGGCAAAGAACACAAGTTAGAGGTCATGACTAGTAAGCCAAGCTCCATAAACCTTCCATGCCAAACAAAAGGGGAAGGGCCTTGTATTGACTTTTGGTTATTTGCATGACCAAAAAGTAACCTATCTTTGACACAAAATAACTCACTTGATCATGGATCAAGTTAAGTTTGGTTTGGATCAAAGAAGATTGAACTTCTATTTGTCAAGACCAACCTCAAGGCTTTAACTCATTGGCCATTAAGGGAAAGAAGGCCATGAAGATGAAAGGGAGGGGGTAAGAAGTCAACAACCAATCCCAATTGATCAAGGGATAACTCATCCTTGATCAAATTCATTCATCTTTCTAGGTGATGATCCTTAAGGATTTTCAAACCACAAGATTCAATGAATTTGATCAAAGTTGGATCAATTCAACCTTGATCAACACCAAACAGAAGAAGAATCAATATAAAAAGTCAAGAAGTCAGTGATAATTTTTTGGTATTTTTTGAATTAAAAGAAAATACGAATAAAAAATAAACAAATAAAGTTAAACCTCAAATTCAATTCAAAACAACTCCAATGAGTCCAATTAAATTCTCATAGGTTCAATATAATCAAAGAAACTTTGACTAATTTTCTCACAAAATTTTGAAATCAGAAAGTAATTAAAATCAATTTAAAAACAACCAAAAATAGCATAATATGAATTAAAATCTCAAATAATCTCAAAACAAACAAGAAATTGTTGAGACTATTTTTCATTGACTTATCATGATCCATAGATGCTATGAAAATATTTTTGTATTTTTTAAAAGTCAGAAAGTATTTTAAAATGAATTAAAATCATTAAAAACCAAGTAATTCATAAAAAATATCAAATGAAGTCACAAAAATAACTAAAATTTATAATATGGAACTAGATTTTTCAAGAAAATGTTTGGGGTTGGTCTCATATTTTTCTGACCTCAAATGAATTTTTAATGAATTATTGAAAATGAAATGATTTAAAAGAAAATTAAAGAAAAATGAAATAAGCGAAAAAATACTCAGCCACCTGATCCAAATTCATTAATTGACGTGGCATAAGGCACGACTTGGATCTGATGACACACGGTACACATGAGTCAACAGAGAAACACAAAGAATTAAATGAAGTAATTAAAACGGACGCACACGATTAAATCATGGAAGCAAGATCCAAAGGCTATAAGCATGCACACGTGGTGGTGGCGCTGGAAACCACCGTCTTCTCCGGCCAAGCAACAAATTCCAGCCAAATTTCCAGAGAAATGAACCTCAACTAAAATGAAAAATAAGGTCATGGAAATAAAGCTCTTGTGATGGAGATGATCATTGTACCAATGGATTTATTTCAGTCTTCCTATATTGAGAGAAAGATGAAGGAGAAAATCATGGTGTCCACACGGATTGTTCATGAAATAGCAAACTGAATGCATCACAAGCTTGCCTCAAGTATGAGGACTCCAGAGAACCACCAAAACACAAGAAAACTACATTGAAATAAGAGTTTTAGATCCAAATAGTTTGAGTTGATACCTTTGAATTGGTGAGTTTTTGGCCATGAATTCTCCAAGATATTTGCTCCTTCTTGATATATGAATGTAGTGGAACTTATTGGCTAAGGAATTTGGCTTTAAAACTCAACTAATGTTGCTGAATTTCAAGCTCGAAAATATTGAAGAAAGTGGTTGATTCCTTTAGTGAGGGCTATGGTTTCAGTGCAGCAGCATATCGGATCTCCAAAAGGTTGTGAAATGAAGCTCATGAGGTGTTTATTTATAGGTGAATGCAGCTGAGTTCACACTTTGCTCATGTGCATGGAATTTGAATTTTTGGATGCATGGGCCTTTATGGACGTGTGAAAGGCCCATGGATGGCTGAAGAAGCTTGCTGAGATCATAAGGAAGGCATTTGGTCATGCATATTGGATGGTAAATGCTTGCAATTCAAGTTTCAATGTAAAATATCAAGAATGCACCTAAATGAAAATAAATTCGAAACTTCCAAATGGTAGACCCCAAGGACTATTGTGAGTAATGGTTGGAAAGCTATTGAAATAAGGAAAAAAAGTCATGTTGGGAAAAAAATCATTTGGCATGTGCAAATTGATCAAAATTGGCTTGGAAAATTCAAGTGTAAAACATATTCAAATCATTTTGTAAAAGTCACCCAAAAGTAAGCTTAATCAAGCCGCTCTGTCTTCATGATACATGCTTCAAAGGAGAAACCCTCCAACATAAAAGTTGTAGATACTTTCAAGGTGGTCAATCTAGACTCAAAGTTTGCATCATTTGGATTTTTTTTAACAAAGTTATGGGCATTTTAAGTTGGGTACTTTTTCAAATTCAATGAATTAGGTCCAAGATGACCTATAATGTTTTTCAATATCAAATGTATTTATTTTAGGATTATGAAATTTTTTCCAACATAACATTTAAAGTAGACATCTTAAGCTTTCCAATTCCTTTGGTGTCACCTCAAAATCATACAAATTAAGGATGTTATGCCCTTGGCAAGTTGAGCCAAAATTAGGTTTTCAGTTAAAATGACCTATAATGTTTTGAAATTAATGATGACCTTCCAAGATTCAAATGGATTTTTGATGAACATGAAAGTTTCTAATATGGTTCTTAGGAACATGTTTTCTTTTAGGGTCATCTTCATTTGACAAACACATCAAAAATTATAGCTCATTGATCTTCAGCTTAGTCAGATGACTTAACTTGTCAACTTTTCAAAGTCAAAGTTCCAATCTTGATGAATAAATGATTGAGGGGCCTAAAATAGGCTCATATATGCATAAAATGATATATTAAATAACTTCCCTTTATTAAATTTGATCATAGGTCTAGATTGCTTTATGGGCAAGACACAGTCAAAGCACAGTAAAATTAGGGTTTCCTTGGGAAACAATCTTCAAGCCCTTTCGGTTATCTTAATCAAATTGGAAAATTGAGATACTTGGGAGACATATATTATGATAAGGAAATTTGTGGACCATTGTCATGGTTTTTCTCATCTTCATCTAGCCATTGCATTGGGCTTAGGTGCCTCCCAAAAGCATTGTGGAGCACATGATCACTTGAGCTTCAAAACAAAAAGAGTTAGTGACATATTTTTATGCTTTTGGTTAGTAATCAAATAAGAAAAGCAATAATATACAATACAATCATGTTTGGTGATCTCAAACCACTCAAACAAGTCGCAACCCTAGGGTTAAGGAGCCAAACATGCTATGATCCTTGAGGCAATGCACTTGTGCAATAACATGATGCCATGAGGGATCTTAGGGTCAAATTAGGTTCTTACATATAGTATGAATGCATCCCTTAAATCAAAACATGGCAATGTTTAGAAATGAAATCAGATAATTGATCATGAAAAGATGCAAGCTTTTACCATGAAGATTATGATCAAATGGTGCAAAGAATGGTGAAATAATTTTTCAGATTTTTCAAAAAAATTTCAGCATCAATCGATTGACACACATAACCAATCGATTGAAACAACTTAAAAAATGAAAAAATATACTAAGATCAATTGAATGACATACAACATCAATTGATTGGTTCAGTTTGAAAAACGAAAAATTTTAAAACAGAAATTTGATCAATTGATTGTATCAAGGCATCAATCGATTGACATGTCCAAAATGTTGAAAAATTTTCTAAGTTAAAAAACTTTTGAACATGCAATTTTTAAATAATATTTAAAAATAAATAAACATGATAGAAAAGATTTAGAATGATTATTTTAATGCAAGATAAAACTTTTGAGCACTAGGAGTATATTGTCAAGAGTTTCATATACCTATATTAAATCCATGAAAACTTGAGCAATGTTGAAGTGATCTTCTTTTTCCATTCTTTTGTTATGGAGAGCTTGATATGTTGTCTTCATCAAAATCTTGTAGGAAGCTTGTCTTCACATTCTCCCCCTTTTTGATGATGACAACCAATTAGTAGTTTGAACTCATACTCCCCCTATCGTCTTAGAAATGATCACATACAAAACTCCCCATGCATTAAACAATTCAAGCACAACACATATACAAACATCTTCTCCCCCTTTTTCATAATCAAAAAGAAGGGAAAAGAGACACAATAATTGTCAAGAGAAAATTTAAGCATAAGACCACACACAAACGATGTTTAATTATTACACCATAAGTAACTAGATAAGTCATTCAAATTATAAACTAGGAAGGAGAAAACAGAAGAATGAAAAACATAACAAAGTCATAAACACCATAAGATAGCCAACTACTGCTTTTTGTTTCTATCATTAGATCCACCACCGGCATAGCCACCACCCTGAAAACCGCCACCTTGATAGCTACTACTTTGAAAGCCAGCTTGAGATAACTCCCACCTATCTATTCTCGACGATAAATGACCAATCTCGATCATAACATCTGTGCAAAAATCTTGTAGATAGTCCATAATTATTTGATTTGAGGGTTGATCTGGTTGAACGTCTGTAGGAGGGTTAAACTCATCATCACTGTTGGCTTCTTGTTGAGGTTCTTCATCTTCATTATCCAGATACTTTATCTCAAGAGTCTGAGGATTAAAGATGGCTCCCATCTTCCGATTGATCTGTTTGGTGCTAATCATAAAGGAAGGTTTTTCCATTGAAAAACACAACTCATTTTCCAGATTAACGTTGAAGTGTCGGAAAGTCTTGGTCAATAGGTGAGCATATGGTAGACCTTCGACATGCTCATCATGATACATCATATGAGATAGGATTGAATGACCCCAATCGACATGGAAGTGAGTTTTGATGGAATAGAGAAGCATAATTCTTGGATCAGTGATAGTGCAGTGATTGGAAAATCTTGGCACAACAACATATACCAGAAAATAGTGTAACATCCTGTCATTAATAGAAATTTTTTCCGGGGACCTGTAGACTCGTTTCGGGTTATCTCCTCCACAACTCTTCTTTCTCTTGTTATAAAATTTAATGTTCAGAGAACCGACTTAAGCTATAGTAAAAAGCATGTTTGCTATAGTTTTCCCATGGAGCAATTGTCCCAACAAATTTATGACCACCAGGAGGGATTTCAAAAATAGCACAAATATCAGATGCAGTTAAAGAGATTGGGACTCCTTTCACTACAGATGTTAATTTCCCTTTCTTCCTTACCATATTGGAGTAGAAAACCTTAACTAGTTCAGGGTAAAAATCTAAATGGCAACCAATTAGGTTACACAAACCTAACTCCTCAAAGACACTAGGAAAAGTAAATACTTCTTCAGGAAAAGTAACAAAAGTGCTATACTTAGGCTTCATAATTTTCTTTTGGAAGAAGAAGGTTTCATACCTTTCTTGTTGATGTTTTGTAGTAAAAAGCCTTGATAAATCTAGAGAGCCTCTTGAGGAAGTAGCTTTGCCTTTGCCTTTGGAGGATAGTTGAGATGCGTAAGCAAGTAATAAACGAATTGCTTCTAACCTTGCAACCGGAGCGAAAGTTTCTTCAAAGTCGATTCCTTCTTCTTGATTATACCCTTGAGCGACCAATCTTGCTTTGTTTCGAACAATTATTCCATTCTCATCAAGTTTGTTCTTAAACACCCATCTTGTTCCAATGATGTGCTTACCACTTGGTCTAGAAACAAGTTCCCAAACTTGATTTCTCTCTAATTGTTTTAATTCTTCTTGCATAGAAACAATCCATTGATCATCTCCTATAGCTTCATCCATTTTAGAGGGTTCTATTTGCGAAACGAACGCCATGTTTAAGCATGCATCCTTGAGATTCAATCTTGTAGCAACACCTTGACTAATGTCACTAATTAATTTGTCAATAGGATGATCTTTATGAGTCCTCCATTCCTTAGGTAGATCATTTTCACTTGACTCTTATTGAATCGGTTCTTCTTGATTCTTGTTTGAAGTATCTTCTTTAGGAATTTCTACAAAATCATCATCATCATCACAAACAACAATTTCCTCTTTTGAGGGGTTAGATTCGTCAAACTTCACATGCATGGATTCTTCTATATTTAAAGTTCTTTTATTATAAATTCTATATGCTTTACTTGTAAGAGAATAACCAAGAAAAATACCTTCATCCGATTTTTCGTCAAACTTACCAAGGTTGTCTTTATCATTGTTAATGACAAAGCACTTACATCCAAAGATATGAAAGAAAGCAATGTTGGGTTTCCTTCCTTTGAAGAGTTCATATGGAGTCTTCTTTAGGATAGGTCTTATGTTAACTCTATTACTTACAAAACATGTCGTGCTAACCGCATCTGCCCAAAAATACTTAGGAAGATTTGAGTCGCTAAGCATTGTTCTTGCAAGTTCCACCAATGACCTATTCTTTCTTTCAACTACTCCATTTTGTTGAGGAGTCCTTGGAGCCGAGAAGTTGTGAAATATTCCTTGACATTCACAAAAGTCTTCAAAAGAGGTATTCTGGAATTCTCCACCATGATCGCTTCTTATGGAGGCAATTGCTAATGATTTTTCATTTTGAATTTGCTTTGCATACTTCTTGAATGCTTTGAATGCGTCACTTTTCTACACTAAAAAGAATGTCCAATTATATCTAGAATAATCATCAACAATAACTAAAGCATATAAGTTTCCTCCGAAGCTTCTTGTTCTTGATGGACCAAATAAGTCCATATGTAACAATTGTAGTGGCCTAGAAGTGGACACCACATTCTTGGATGTGAAAGTTTATTTGGTTTGCTTCGCCTTTTGACAAGAATCGCAAAGTCTATCGTTGATGAATTTTATCTTTGGCAGTCCAATGACAAGGTCATGTTTTACTAACTTATTCAAGTGCTCCATGTGAATGTGAGCAAATCTCTTATGCCATAGCCATGAGTCATTGTTATTTGCCACAAGACACTTAACCTTCAAAGAAACATCATCAACGGAAATCATGAAAATATTATTAATTCGCTTACCTATAAGCATTACCTCTTGTGTGACTTCGTCTTCAATTAAACATTCATCTTTTGTGAACCTTATTTTGAATCCTTTGTCACAAAGTTGGCTTATGCTTAAGAGGTTGTGCTTTAGTCCTTCGACATATAGCACATCTTCGATGGATATGAAATTTGGTGCACCTACTTTGCCTATGCCAAGAATTCTTCATTTGTTGTTATCTCCATAAGTAACATAACCCTTGACCTTAAGCATTAGATCTGAAAATGTGTGCACGTGACCAGTCATATGCTTGGAGCACCCACTATCCAAATACCAAAAATTTGTTGTGGCCTTCAAGCATACCTACAAAACAAAATTATGTTTTGTTTGGTACCCAAATTGCTTTGGATACTTTATAATTAGTACCTTTCTTAATCCATACATAATGCCCCTTTGCTACACTGAAATTCTAGTAATCAGACTTTAGATGTCACACGGGTTGTTATGACATCCAATTCTGCACAGACAAGAATTATGCAGAACTTAAAAGTAAGTGCAGTAAATAACACAAGTAATTGTTTACCCAGTTCAGTCCAACATGACCTACATCTGGGGGCTACCAAGCCAGGGAGGAAATCCACTATCAGTAGTATTAATTCAAAGCTAAACTCACCCGTTTACAACTCTTCACTTAATCCCTACCCAATGCAATTTCAATCTTACTCTAAGATCAGAGTTCCTACTCACTCCCCCTCAATCACCTCGGTGATTACTACCTTTAATCAATATTAAAGACAATTTTGAAGTCACACTTCAAACAACTCTTGATTGTGCTTAACAGCTTTAATCAAGATACACAGCACTCACGCTTAAAAGCTTTTTGCGACACAACACTTACAACTCAATGAACACCCTATGCCAAAGCAATCATCTACGTGATAATGACTTGGCTTACAAGATATGTCTAATACAAGACTCACAAAAATACAACAGTGAAGTATGATGGACACACTAACTCTTCACGCCTCAAAATCCCCAGTTCTGAATGAAGGAACGACTTCCTTTTATATTGCAGTACTTGGGCCTTTGCACTTGTATTCTCCTGAATTTAAGGTCACGCGAGTTCCCCTAAATTCCACATCTAGGTTACTAACAAATAGGCTATTTGTTAGGTTCATTAAATGTAGCTTGGTTGTTGATTTCCTGGATTTTCTCTCAGCTGTTGAATCCCTGAAGAATAGCCTGAGAAAAAGCTGAAACAGAAAATTGAACAACCTACAATATAGCATATGCTGTCTGGAATGAATGTCACGACATTCAATTTGACATCAAGGATCATATGCTAAGTCTGTTTTTCCAGAAAACAGACTGTACAATTTTGCTGACCTGTATATGACCAAAATGACCATACTACAGTAACAGCTTACATTAATAAATGTCAAAGTATCCAATTTGACATTTACACATTTGGCCTTAAGTCAGTTCTGTTATCCTTTTGAAGAACAGACTAAGAAACATGCTGAAGTATAGCAGAACACCACTCTGCCTATTGTTCAGTATATGCTGTCAATGATGAATGTCATAACATCCAGTTTGACATTCAGTCAGTAGGCCTTATGCCAGGTCTGGTATTTCCTTGATAACCAGACTGGAATTAAATACTAAGTTCTACCAGAACACCAGCTGTTCTATTCCTTAGTATCTGCTGACAGGGATGATGTCACACCATTCAATAAATCCTGTATTAGCTCATCCTGCAGTAACTACTCAAGTGTGTCATGACATCAGTCAAGACATCAGAGTACAGTTAGATATTCTAACCTATAATGCAGTCACACATACACACCATGTCATGACATCAGTCAAGACATTAGAATCCAGCTAGTGTTTTACCATATAATGCAGTCAATTAAACACCTACAAACTCCCCCTTTGGCAAATTTTTGGCTAAAACACTTTGATCCCCATATCAGAGTTCATAGCAGCGGAATCACACATCTAGCAGGAAATAGACCTAGCTAATACACTCAGAGTGGCAGCACACTCACACACATGGAAGTTAAATAAAACTTCACATAGCAGCACACAAACAGAAGTTAAATAAAAACTTCTACACACATCAGCTGCAGGGGAGGGAATCTTGAATCTGTCATGAATATCTGTTTCGACACACTAATCTGTTGTCTGTTGTCCTGGGGTATCACCTGTTACTCCCCCTTTTTGGCAAAAATGTTGCCAAAGCAACACAGACTTACACATAACTGACAGACTTACAGACTTGGTTTTACTTCACAGTTTCAACCAAGTTAGCACCCACTTGATCTTGCTTCACAGCTTTGATCAAGTAATTACCCACTTTTGCTTTACAGTAGGTACAGCCATATCGGATGCCATGACTTTGTTTCTGACATCCAGAACCACTCCTGCATGAACATCATCCTTGAATTCCTGCAGGTGCATAGGCCTTCTCACGTTAGGGTGTCTCCTTACCCTCTTGTTGCCACACTTGTTGTACGTGGCATAGCTGTGATCTATTGACCAATCAGAGCATAGTTTCAATTGTTTAATAGGCAGAGATATTAAACAATACATCCCAAACATCAGTGGTTGCTATAAGTTCTCAGAGAGACATATTCCCAGTTTTCCCCTTAAGTTTTCAAACTGAGTAGCATCCAGAGCCTTTGTAAATATGTCAGCCAGTTGAAGTTCAGTGGCTACATGTTCCAAGGTGATCACCTTGTCTTCCACCAGATCTCTGATGAAGTGATGTCTAATGTCAATATGCTTGGTCCTGCTGTGTTGGATGGGATTCTTGGAGATATTGATGGCACTGAGATTATCACAGAACAATGTCATGACATTTTGAGTGACATTGTACTCAGTGAGCATCTGTTTCATCCAAACCAGTTGGGAACAACTGCTTCCAGCAGCTATGTATTCAGCCTCTGCAGTGGACAAAGATACACAATTTTGCTTCTTGCTGAACCAAGATATGAGATTGTCTCCCAAGAAGAAACATCCTCCTGATGTGCTTTTTCTGTCATCAGCACTCCTAGCCCAGTCAGCATCACAGTACCCAGATAGGACAGGCTCAGACCCATGTGAGTACAGCATCCCGTAGTCACAAGTCCCATTGATGTACTTGAGAATCCTTTTGACTTGATTCAAGTGGCTCACTTTAGGCTCTGCTTGGTATCTAGCACATACTCCAACTGCATAAGAAATGTCAGGTCTACTTGCAGTTAGGTATAGTAAACTGCCTATCATGCTTCTGTATAAGCATTGATCAACACTAGGCCCTCCATCATCTTTGGTTAACTTCAGATGAGTAGGAGCAGGAGTCCTCTTGTGCCTAGCATTATCCATACCAAACTTCTTAACTATGTTTTTGGCATACTTGCTTTGGGAGAGAAACATAGAGTCCTCCATTTGGTTGACTTGCATTCCAAGAAAGTAGGTTAGTTCCCCAACCAGACTCATTTCAAACTCAGATTGCATTTGTTGAACAAAATGTGTTACCATTTGTTCTGACATACCACCAAAGACTATATCATCCACATAGATTTGAGCAATCATGATTTTGCCGTCTTCATCCTTCACAAACAAGGTTTTATCTATTCCACCTTTTCTGTATCCATTTAAGGTCAGAAATTCGGTCAACCTTTCATACCATGCTCTAGGTGCTTGCTTCAACCCATACAAGGCTTTCCTCAACTTGTATACATGCTTAGGTTGGTTAGGATCACAGAACCCTTTAGGTTGTTCCACATAGACTTCTTCATTCAAGTAGCCATTCAAGAATGCACTCTTCACATCCATTTGGAACAGTTTAAACTTCAGAATGCATGATATACCTAACAACAATCTGATGGACTCAAGCCTAGCCACAGGAGCAAATGTCTCATCAAAATCAACCCCTTCAACTTGAGTGTATCCTTGAGCTACTAGTCTTGCTTTATTCCTAGTAATTACTCTTTTCTCATCAGACTTGTTTTTGTAGATCCACTTGGTGTCAATGATGTTAGTCCCTTCAGGTCTTGGAACTAGCTCCCATACTTCATTCCTTTTGAACTGCTCAAGTTCCTCTTGCATGGCATTGATCCAGTATTCGTCAGTCAGGGCTTCTTTTACATTCTTAGGTTCAACCTTGGAAACAAAACAGGAATTAGAGCTCATTCCCCTTGACCTGGTAGTCACACCACTATTGGGATCCCCTATGATAAGATCCTTAGGGTGATCTTTCTGAATTCTGATAGATGGCATTTTGGTGGTTGCATCTACTTCACATTCAGGAGGAGGTTCATGTACTTCTTCAGACTTGACTAGAATGTCTGTTGAACTGTCAGGGAATGTTGCAACATCCTCTATGACATTGATTCCTTCCTCTTTATCATCCACAATAACATTTATGGATTCCATCAGGACATTGGTCCTGTAGTTGAACACTCTGTACGCCCTACTGTTAGTGGAGTAACCTAGAAATATACCTTCATCACTTTTGGGATCCAGTTTCCTTCTCTGTTCACGATCTGTGAGAATGTAGCATTTACTTCCAAAGATATGAAAGTACTTCACAGTGGGTTTTCTGCCTTTCCATATTTCATACAGAGTGTAGGAGGTTCCTTTACTCAAGGTGACTCTGTTGTGAACATAGCACGCGGTATTCATAGCTTCAGCCCAAAAGTGCATAGGGAGCTTCTTTGCATGAATCATAGCTCTGGCAAATTCTTGGATAGTTCTATTTTTCCTTTCAACTATCCCATTCTGCTGGGGAGTTATAGGGGAAGAGAATTCATGACTTATTCCTTCAGACGAGCAAAACTCATCAAACTTGGAATTCTTGAATTCCGTACCATGATCACTCCTAATTCGGACAACACAGTTGTCCTTTTCCCTTTGGAGTCTGATGCACAGGTCTTTGAAGACATCAAATGTATATGACTTCTCTCTGATGAAACTTATCCACGTGTATCTGGAATGGTCATTAACCACCACGTATGCATATCTCTTTCCCCCCAGGCTTTCAACCTGCATAGGTCCCATTAAGTCCATGTGCAGCAGTTCCAGAACTCTGGAAGTAGTAGAATGTCCCAGCTTCGGATGTGACATCTTGGTTTGCTTGCCCACCTGGCATTCTCCACAGACTATTCCTTCATCAATGAGCAGCTTTGGAATTCCTCTGACTGCTTCCTTGGATATGATCTTCTTCATTCCCCGTAAGTGGAGATGTCCAAGGCGTCTATGCCACAACTTCACCTCCTGTTCTTCCTTGACTGAAGAGCATATTATGGATAAGTTTGAGACTTTAGGTTCCCACAGAAGCAGTTATCTTTGGACCTAGATCCTCTCATAACTTCCTGATTGTCACCACTCGTCATAATACATAGCTCCTTAGTAAACTGAACATAGAACCCTTGATCACACAGCTGGCTTATGCTGATGAGGTTTGCAGTTAGTCCTCTTACTAACAACACATTATTCAGTTTTGGAACTCCAGAGCAGTCCAACTTACCCACACCTTTTATTTTTCCTTTAGCACCATCACCAAAGGTCACATAGCTGGTAGTGTGAGGTTGGATATTTGCCAATAGATTTTCCATACCAGTCATATGTCTTGAGCATCCACTGTCAAAGTACCAGTCTTCTTTGGTAGAAGCTCTTAGAGCTGTGTGGGCTAACCTAGCATACCATTGTCGCTTCTTGTTGGAGACATGGTGCCTAAATGTCTTATGCTTAGGTCTGACATGAGGGACTTGGTTCGGGTAACCATGAAGCCTGTAGCAGAAGGCTTTTATATGCCCAAGCCTACCACAGTGGTGACATTTCCATTTCTGGAATTTCCTCTTCTGATGATTAGTCATCCTGGTTCCCCGATGTTGAGACATTGGATGTGACTTCCCTTTGAATTTCTGAACTTTAGCCTTTGGGCGTTTGCGTTCAGCTGAGGATCTTTTTCCAAAGCCTAAACCAGATGTGGTTCCAGACTTCTGTCCTACCTTTAGGATCTCTTCCAAGGTGTCAGTTCCTTTATTCATCATTCTGATGGATTTAGTCATCTGATTCAGCTTGGAGGTCAGCAGGGTTATCTCACCATTTAGATCCTCTATGGTCGTCAGATGCTTCAGTTTCTCATCTTCCAGCTCCTTGATGAGTTTCTTCTGCTTTTCACCTTGTACACGTACTTCTGTACTGGTGACACACAACTTCTTATAAGCTGTAGCAAGTTCATCAAAGGTCAGTTCATCTGCACTTGAGTCATCATCAGTGGCGCAAACACTGGTTAGTGCAGTGACATGTTTAGCAGATTCTCCTTCAGATTCACTTTCAGAATCTCCTTCAGACCATGTGATAGCTAGCCCCTTATTTTGCATTTTGAGGTAAGTAGGGCATTCAACTCTGACGTGTCCATACCCTTCACAACCATGACACTGGATTCCCTTTCCGTGGTTGAACATCTCTTCAGAAGTTGATCTTTTCTTAATGTCAGACGGGATGTTCTTGACATTAGGTCTACCTCTTTGATCAATCTTCTTCACGAACTTGTTGAACTGTCTCCCAAGCATAGCTAAGGCTTCTGATATGCTTTCATCACCTCCAGTGTATCCTGCTTCTGACTCCTCTTCAGCATTAGATACAAAAGCTACACTTTTGTTCTTCTTTTCAGCATTCTCACCCAAGCCCATTTCAAAGGTTTGGAGAGAGCCAATTAGTTCATCCACCTTCATATTGCAGATGTCCTGCGCCTCCTCTATGGCTGTGACTTTCATAGCAAATCTCTTAGGCAAGGACCTGAGAATCTTTCTTACAAGTTTCTCTTCAGCCATTTTCTCACCTAGTCCACCAGAGGTGTTTGCAATTTCAAGAATATTCATGTGAAAGTCATGAATAGTCTCATCCTCTTTCATCCTCAGATTTTCAAACTTGGTGGTCAGCATCTGAAGTTTGGACATCTTCAGCTTGGAAGTACCTTCATGAGTTACCTTGAGGGTATCCCAAACTTCCTTAGCTAGTTCACAGTGGTGCACCAGTCTGAAGATGTTCTTACTGATTCCATTGAACAATGCATTCAAGGCCTTGGAATTTCCAAGAGCTAATGCCTCTTGCTCCTTGTCCCACTCTTCTTCAGGAATCTGCACACTAACTCCATCTTCACCTGTCTTTGTTGGATGTTCCCATCCTTTGTTGACAGCTCTCCAGACTTTACTATCTAGAGACCTTAAGAAAGCTATCATACGAGGCTTCCAGTCATCATAGTTAGAGCCATCCAACATGGGTGGTCTATTTGAGTGTCCTATATCCTTGTCCATGGTACTAGAAGGTAACTTCCCTAGATCTCACCTAGAAATTTACAGGCAGGGTGCCTGCTCTGATGCCAATTGAAATTCTAGTAATCAGACTTTAGATGTCACACGGGTTGTTATGACATCCAATTCTGCACAGACAAGAATTATGCAGAACTTAAAAGTAAGTGCAGTAAATAACACAAGTAATTGTTTACCCAGTTCAGTCCAACATGACCTACATCTGGGGGCTACCAAGCCAGGGAGGAAATCCACTATCAGTAGTATTAATTCAAAGCTAAACTCACCCGTTTACAACTCTTCACTTAATCCCTACCCAATGCAATTTCAATCTTACTCTAAGATCAGAGTTCCTACTCACTCCCCCTCAATCACCTCGGTGATTACTACCTTTAATCAATATTAAAGACAATTTTGAAGTCACACTTCAAACAACTCTTGATTGTGCTTAACAGCTTTAATCAAGATACACAGCACTCACGCTTAAAAGCTTTTTGCGACACAACACTTACAACTCAATGAACACCCTGTGCCAAAGCAATCATCTAGGTGATAATGACTTGGCTTACAAGATATGTCTAATACAAGACTCACAAAAATACAACAGTGAAGTATGATGGACACACTAACTCTTCACGCCTCAAAATCCCCAGTTCTGAATGAAGGAACGACTTCCTTTTATATTGCAGTACTTGGGCCTTTGCACTTGTATTCTCCTGAATTTAAGGTCACGCGAGTTCCCCTAAATTCCACATCTAGGTTACTAACAAATAGGCTATTTGTTAGGTTCATTAAATGTAGCTTGGTTGTTGATTTCCTGGATTTTCTCTCAGCTGTTGAATCCCTGAAGAATAGCCTGAGAAAAAGCTGAAACAGAAAACTGAACAACCTACAATATAGCATATGCTGTCAGGAATGAATGTCACGACATTCAACTTGACATCAAGGATCATATGCTAAGTCTGTTTTTCCAGAAAACAGACTGTACAATTTTGCTGACCTGTATATGACCAAAATGACCATACTACAGTAACAACTTACATTAATAAATGTCAAAGTATCCAATTTGACATTTACACATTTGGCCTTAAGTCAGTTCTGTTATCCTTTTGAAGAACAGACTAAGAAACATGTTGAAGTATAGCAGAACACCACTCTGTCTATTGTTCAGTATATGCTGTCAATGATGAATGTCATAACATCCAGTTTGACATTCAATCAGTAGGCCTTATGCCAGGTCTGGTATTTCCTTGATAACCATACTGGAATTAAATACTAAGTTCTACCAGAACACCAGCTGTTCTATTCCTTTGTATCTGCTGACAGGGATGAATGTCACACCATTCAATAAATCCTGTATTAGCTCATCCTGCAGTAACTACTCAAGTGTGTCATGACATCAGTCAAGACATCAGAGTACAGTTAGATATTCTAACCTATAATGCAGTCACACATACACACCATGTCATGACATCAGTCAAGACATTAGAATCCAGCTAGTGTTTTACCATATAATGCAGCCAATTAAACACCTACATACACTAAAGTTTCTAACATAGCAAGCATTAGGTGTATGGCCAATAATACCACAATAAAAACAAGTTGGTTCAAAATTGATTTTATATCTAGGAACATATGACTTTTTCTTTGTAAAACTTTTCTTTTTAGGATGTTGATGCACAACTTTTGGTGTGTTGACTCTTTCTTTTGGAGATTTATCCTTAGGCCTAACAAAGATAGTTTTATTTGAACTTGGTTTAGAAAATTTGGAGTAACCAAGTCCACTTTTGTCATTTGAGCACCTTTGTTGGCTAAGAACCCCTTCCAAACCAATTTGTCCTTTTTCATACCTTTCAAGGACTCTTTTAAGTTGGATAATTTGGAAAGAAAGAGACTCACACTTTAGACATACAAAATTCTTCTTTTCACTAATCATCTTTTGTTTTTCATTTTCAAAATCTTTTTCAAAAATTTCAATCTTTTCTTCCAAGGAAGAAATTTGTTTCTTTTGAGATGATATAGTTTTATAAACAATTTTGCATTCATTTAAAAATTCATTAATTGCATCTTGTGCATCATCATCAAAAAGAGAAAAATCATTACTAACCTCTTCTTCATCATCAGAATGATGAGAAGCCATTAGTACCAAGTTTGCACATTCCTCGCTATCCGATCCGGATGAAGAACTAATTTCATTGTCCTCCCATGCAACATATGCCTTTTTGTACTTGAAATCCTTCTTGCTCTTGAATCCGCCTTTCTTTGAAAGTTTAGGACATTCCGACTTTATGTGGCCTTGCTTTCCACATTCGTAGCATGTTATATCTTGCGTAGATGTGGTGGTCTCCTTTTTCCTGAAATGTCTATTCTTTTTAACGTTAAAGGATTTATCATTTTTTTAAATAACTTACCAAGCCTTTTAACAAGGAGAATGAAATTCTCATCTTCCTCCAATGCGTCATCATATTTATCTTCTTTTGAGTCTACCTTCAAGGCAATTCCTTTAGATTTCTTTTCTTGACTTTCATGTTTCTCAAGCCTACCAAGTTCTAACTCATGTTCTTGAATTTGCCAAAGGGTGATGCGGACGTCATTGTTGAAAGACTTTTCTTTTCGGAGATAGCCGTCACCTTCGGTTGCCATTCTCGGTTCAATGATCTTAGCACTTTAAGATTGAGATCGTCATTTGTAGATGTTTTTCCGAGAGCAATCAAGTGGTTAGTCAAGTGAACAAATCTCTTTTGTAACGCCACAATGGATTCTCCGGGCAGCATTCTAAACATCTCATATTCTTGACTTAATGTATTCAACCTTGATCTCTTTACTTCGGCGATGCCTTCATGTGTCTCCACTAAGGTGTCCCATATTTGTTTCGCCGATTTGCATTGAGATATGCGGAAGAACTCGTCCATGCTTAAAGCACTTTGAAGAATGTTTATTGCTTTCTTTTCATTTAAGATTTTTTTCTTATCATCTTCATCATACAAACTTTTTATCTTTGGAGTACCAATGCCATTGACCACACTCATAGGATTATGCGGACCATCTTCAACGGCTTCCCCTATGCCTTCTACTTGGGCTTCTAAATGTGCCTTCATGCGGATCTTCCAAAAATAAAAATATTCTTTAGAGAAAAGTGGTGGTTTGTTACTACTTCCACCGTCTTTGAAAACCGGATTCGTGCTTGCGGAAGCCATGCAGATCTTTTAGGAACAGGTTACCTATAATTTGCTCTGATGCCAATTGTAAGATTAAGGAGTGCCTTAGAGGGGGGGGGGGGGGGGGGGGTGAATGAGGCACTTAGATGATTTTCCGGATTTTTTACGGTTTATTTATTTTTTTCTTTCTTGAGATTCTTATGTGATGAAAAGCGGTAAAGTGCAGAAAGTAAAGGACACTGTGATGTATAGTGGTTCCCCTCACAGATCGAGAGTACTCCACTCCCCTTTCAACATGAAAGAGAATTCACTATAATGTTAGATTCCTAGAAGAAGCCTCTAACTAAGTAATCAAGAACAATCCTCTTGAAAACTTAACTCATAAGAAAAGAAAACAATCCTTCCTTTTCTTGACACTTATATCCAACAATCCTGGATCATAAGCAATACCCTTAAAACCAAATAATCCTTGGTACTTAGGATTTTACAAAGTAATTGAATGAATATATGAATAATTGTATTGTATAAGATTTTAATCAATTGATTATGATCTTCTTCTCTTTCAATATGAAATTTCAAAAACAAAATAATCTATAAGTGCTCAAGAGTACTTTTGAAGAAAATGATATGAAAATTCATTTTCAAAAGTATCTTAATATGAGAAATAGATGAAAAATGAATGTATAGAGATTTTGCAAATTGATTTGAAAGAGGTGAAATTGGTAATAAAAATATAAGAATTATTTATAGTATGAATGTATCCCTTCAATCAAAACATGGCAATGTTTAGAAATGAAATCAGATAATTGATCATGAAAAGATGCAAGCTTTTACCATGAAAAGTTATGATGAAATGGTGCAAAGAATGGAGAAATAATTTTTCAGATTTTTCAAATTTTTTCCAGCATCAATCGATTGACACACATAACCAATCGATTGACACAACTTAAAAAATGAAAAAATATACTAAGATCAATCGATTGACATACAACATCAATTGATTGGTTCAGTTTGAAAAACGAAAAATTTTAAAACAGAAAGTTTGATCAATCGATTGTATCAAGGCATCAATCGATTGACATGTCCAAAATGTTGAAAAATTTTATAAGTTAAAAAACTTTTGAACATGCAATTTTAAACAATATTTAAAAATAAATAGTCATGATAGAAAATATTTAGAATGATTATTTTAATGCAAGATAAAACTTTTGAGCACTAGGAGTATATCGTCAAGAGTTTCATATACCTATATTAGATCCATGAAAACTTGAGCAATGTTGAAGTGATCTTATTTTTCCATTCTTTTGTTATGGAGAGCTTGATATGTTGTCTTCATAAAAATCTTGTAGGAAGCTTGTCTTCACACCCCTTACTTAATAGACTCCTGAACATAACATCTCACCCTTACTTTATAGGTTTTATCATTATTTTCCTGTTCCTTAGGAACAAATAAAGGATGGTGGCGACTCTGTCATTTTTTCAGCCGCGACAGCTAGCATAAAAGTGGCAGGATTAACTTTCCTAGATTGAAAAACACAAAATATGATAAAAAGCTCATCTCTAGACACAAAGGTAATGTTTGCCTCTTTCCCGAAAAGGGTATAGGCCAAGATCATGTGAAAATATCTAATAGTTGGATTGTGGATATTGTTCAAGTCCATGGAATTGGTCTCAGGGTGTGAGTTTCTAGAAATACTACTCCAAAAATAATCAAGTTCATTATCCATAATCTTATCCTCTTGTGCTTCAGTAAAAACGTCAAAGCTACTAGGGAATCCTAAAAGGTCAGTCATCTCACAGTGGTTGAAATGGTAGGTATACCCAAACAACCTAAAGGTGGGTAAGCCTATATTAAACCCTATCCCACGGTTTGGATCATAGAAGAAGGAACTAAAAAACTTGAGGGTTAGTTTATGGTACATATAAAATCTCCTTGTCATAACAAAAATGTCCCAACCAATTTGGTTAAGCATAAAACAAACACTCTCTCTAATAACTAGGGTAGACATAGTCGGGCCGTCAGGGTACTTAGTTAGTTCCATTTCTCTCTGAAATAGAACCTCATAACACTGCATCTGAGCCTCGTTTCTGAAAGTTATCTCCATATTATCAATGTTCTGAATCTCTAGAGTTAGTAGGAAAATTAGCTTGGCAAGAATGTAGCCTGAAAGAAGACATGAGTCAAGTTAGTAGTTATCAATAAAAATAAATATACCGCTATTATATCGGGGAAATAAGATTCCAGAAACCGTGGGTTGCCTCCCATGCATCGCTTCATTTAATGTCAGTAGATCAACACAATTATGAAATGAATAATTTTGTGAAAGAGCGGGCAACTCTTTTAGTTGTAAACTAGTGTAGTAATCTTTGTTTTCTACATAGTGATAATGTTTAAGTCTATTCCCATTCATAATGAATGCCTCATTAGAGTTACCTATTATCTCAACGACTCCATTTTGGAAAACTTTGGTAACCTCAAAAGGTTCAGACCATCTGGAATAGAGTTTTCCTACAAAAAGTTTTAATCGAGAGTTGAAAAGAAGAATTAATTCACCCTCTTTGAATGTTTTCCTTGCTATATACTTGTCATTCCACTATTTAGTTCTGTCCTTATAGATCTGGGAATTCTCATAGGCGTATAATCTTAATTTTTCTAATTCCTGGATGTCTAATATTCTTTTTTCACCTACGGCAACATAGTCTATATTTAGGTCCTTAGTGGCCCAATAAGCTTTATGCTCTAGCTCAACCGGCAGATGACATGATTTACCATATACTAACTTAAAGGGTGTGGTCCTTATGGGAGTTTTATAGGCCGTTCTATAGGCCCATAGAGAGTCATGAAGTTTAGAAGACCAATCCTGTCTAGATGTTGCAACAGTCTTCTCTAGTATTTTCTTGATTTCCCTATTGGAAATTTCAATTTAACCACTGGTTTGTGGGTGGTAAGGTGTTGATATTCGATCTCATATTTCGTATTTAAGCAAACATTTTTCAAATATTTTTGAAATCAAATGCGATCCACCGTCACTAATGACTAGTCGGGCACACCGAATCTAGGGAAGAAAATTTTCTTGAAAAGTTTAATCACGACTCGTACGTCATTTATGGGATAAGATACAACCTCGATCCATTTTGACACATAGTCAACAACAACGAGTATAAATTTGTTTCCGAATGAGGATGGGAAAGAGCCCATAAAATCAATACCTCATACTGTTGTTTCGTCAACAATCTTTAGCCTTCCTATGAGAGAGTTACTTGCAGGACCAGCTACAAAGTCCTGGACTTAATGTTTGAGCATATGATGTTTTGGTAAGCAATGTCTTTGAAATGTTCAAAAGGAGTAAATATAACTCTTAATGAGTTAGAAGAGGTAGCGAAAAGTAATGACAGGAAAAAATGTATTGAAACTAAAGCAATAAAGTAAAGACAATTTGGTAAGTTTAAATGACTTATGAATGTAAATGGAGGAAAATATACATTTTTTGTAGGGAGATGACTCTTTTCTCATAAACGCTTTGATACTTCAAGTGTACTCCTACCGTAAATGCTCAAAATGCCACCCTCTAAAATGATCCCTAACACTTGCTTAAATACTAATAAAAAGTAACTGTTGGGGGGTTACAGACCTATCTTGAGATGACACGTGCCGACCCACTTCTCCCATGTACGTAGATAACTACCCAGGTTCTTTGGCCTCTTATGATCACTCTCGCCATGGAGACCCTTCGACTTTGACCGAAACTCTAGGTGTCGACCCATGGATTGTCCAACTTCTTGTCGATGATATTCCAACGAGCTTACTAGTCGAGTTGGTTTGCCTTCTTTGGCCGAAATTTGTCAGCTAACAAATTTCCCCTTGAAAATGATGGTTTCGACTTGAGCTCGTTGATCGAGGAACTTTTCTTTTGATTTTTCAGATTTCGGCTAGTCGTCTTATCACTAATTAATGGCCTAAACTGTAATGATGATTTTCATGCGGCGCAGTTACCCAGACACTCCACCATCATTAGAAAATATCCCTAGGTCGTGGGATTTCATCTGAACCCACTAACTCTCTCACCACTTCCTTGCTAGCCATTTGTCAATCGATTAATGCCTGATTGTTCACCTTGCTAGCCTATAAATAGTTCTCTCTTCCTCCTCAAAGGTTTTTCTTCTTCCATAACCGTGCATTCTTCTTGCTCATTTCCTCAAGCAACTTCTGTAGTGCAACCTGTCATCCAGAATCTTCAAACTCAACCTATTCGGTTCATCTCTAAATGGGTTCTTCTTCCCACGTTAAAGAACTTACTACCTACGCTTCAAGAAATAACCCCATTGCCTTTAAACTTTCTACCAAAGAAAGCATAAACCGCATCCCTCAACCCACTTATTTTGATGAAGTAGTGGTGAAGAACTGGCAACGCCAGATGTTGATTCCCTTCGTGGTTGATAAGAAACTGTGTGCGTCTCATGGGCCTCTCGCTGAGCCAAAATCTTCACCGAAAGTTGTTGCATCCTTTTTTCCTAGATATAAACCTTCCGCTCCTCCTGCCTTCGACAGATCTGTCGCACTTGACGTCATATTTATGGAGGTTAAAGCCAGAGTCTTCAGGTCCATGCCTACTCCTGTCAACAAATAGTACCTAGCGTAGCTCAACAAGCTTCAGCGAAAATGCCAAGATCAATGGAGGAGCGCAGGGATCTTCGACTTAATTCAAATATCGTGGTATGCTCATCGCGTTAATCCATGCATGTTACTGGCATCTCTATATTTCTGGGAAGGTTCTACCAACACATTTCATTTTCCCTATGGGATTCTAGCACCCACACTCTTCGATGTGGCGGCAATCACCGGTCTTTCGCCGTTGGGGGAAGTCTTCGACCCCACACTTTCGACGGAGAATACTTTCTCGTTCAGTTGAGCCAGTCTCCAGAATTACATCGAAGATCACTACAACCAGGACTCCATCGAGGTGTTCGATGAAGAACATATAGTTTTCCTTACTTTATGACTTTCCTACTACATATTTTTTCCTGGCTCTTTGCAGATAGCGAAAAACTACATTGCCCTGGCAATCCAGATTCATGAGGGTTGACAGGTGTCTTTAGGTAAACTGCTGCTAGCCTCCTTTTATCAGGCTTTAGGGATGGCAACACTGAAACTAAAATTCCTCTCAAACACTCCCAAGGCCCTGAATCTATCGAGTTCCTTATGGTTTTTACAACACTGGTTAAACGCCACTTTTGAGTATCAGCTGGGATACCCCGTGTCGAAGCGTATCATGAGGCTAACCGAAGATTGACCGTTCGAAGGGGCTAGGTTGGCTTTGACGACCTGCCAAGAGACTCCCAACACACATCTCTTCATGAAGTACTTGAATATGTTTATCAAAGCAGATAAATTCGCTCTTGGTATGGCGCTATTTGCTGATCGAACCTTTGGCCTAAAGTGGTTAAAAGATCCTTTTCCAGGACGCTCTCCATTGACTACAGCATAATTGAATGCAATATGGAGAGCCTTTTTGACTCCCACCTTATTGTCCTACAAAATTGAGCCAGGGTCGAAGGGGTTCGGTTTCATGAGCTATCAACCCAATCCGGTGGCTCGCCAGTTTGGTTTAAGTCAAATGGTTCTGAAACCTCTAGTATCCCATATCGCTGATATTGTATGGCCTGGTCGATCATTAAATGCCGATGATAACAAAGCTTGTATCCGTTTCTGTAAATCCACTCACCGTTATGAACTTCCGGTGTTCAAATTCCAACAACCTTTTTTGACAATAATTGATTTCGACGAATGGTGGTCTTCCTACCAGAGTCATTCTTTCCATAGTGATTAATTTCTCTAGAACATGGTTAACGCTCTCTCCACCCTCTCCAGTGATACACCGCCTTTGCCTTTGTTCGTTAATGCTCCCGACCAAATAATCCAAACTTCTCAAGTCGACGAAGCCCCCAAAAAGGTATATGTCATTGATTTCGTTTCCTCTTTTCCCGTGGATGCACAAAACTAACAGTTTATGTTATCAGGGTCGAAAGAGGGCCATCCCCTCATCTAAGCCGACTCTAGCCAAGCCTTCAAAGAAGAAACGAGCGCCTTCAACCCCCACTTTGTAGGCATTACGTATCAACATCATTAACAATTTTTTACCTTAGTAATTCCCATTACCTTTTCACCCATATTGAGATTCAGGTACCTGAAGAAGTACATGTAGTGGAAAATAAGGAGTCCGACGGAAGTGTGCACTCGCACATTTTTCCCACGTTGAAAGCACCGCCCAAAACACACCCTACTCCTATGCGGCAGAAAAAGGCTCAGGCCAAGAAGACTCCATCGAAGGTGGTTCTAGTGGCTTCGACCCCGACAATCCAAGATGACATCAAGGAAGCTTTCACTCATTGTGATTCAGAGAGGACTCCTACCGCTTCTCCACCCCTTGTGGCCTTTCAAGTATTCGTCCAACTTTATCTCTACGGACTATGGGTTTATTTTCGTCATGAGCTCTAATACTTCTATATTTCAGGAACCTATGGGCTCTCCAATTTCGGTCAAAACTGTGGTCAAAGGTAAGAATGATCATCCTTCTGTCGAATTTGTCTTGAGTCCACAACGGCATGCTGAGTTCCAAAGTGCCTCACCAGCGGCTCAACAAAATCATGTCTCCCCACCAACTCTAAATCCGCCAAACGTTGTTGACGAAAGTGCGTCGATACATGTTTTAACTTCGAGAGAGATCAGGGTTATCAAACAACGGAACCCCGCTGAGGCCCTTCAGAAATTACAATAACTTCGTCGTCTTTCAACTGAGCGCCACCTCCCTCTTCGACCATCGTTCCTCCCTCAGAGCTAAATGCTAAGGTTGTTTTCATACTTCAACAACTGAAGGAATCACTTTTCGAGAGCGATTTTCTACGTGCTCTTGAAACAGAAGAAGAGCTTGCCCATGATATTTTTAAATTCCTCGACTCACTTGCCCTTCATGATCTTCCTTCCTCAATGGTCAAGTATTTTGTCGATTTTGAGGCCTTCTTCACCCAATTTATCAAGGACCTTAGCCTTCGATAAAATACTGACCTTCAGATCAAGACGAAAATTAATGAGGCAAAGCTTGAATGGGACTCAAGTGAGGCCTATGAACAAAAACTCAACGAATTTGAAAACAAAAAGGAGGAACGCCTTCTTCAACGACAAGCCTTCGACGAGAAAATCTCGGACTATCAAGCTCAGATAGATAAACTTAACAGAAATATTACTGATATGGAAGCGCAAAAAGTTCCTTTGAGACGGCTGAGGAAATTCTAGTGCAAGAGGCTATTGACTATGAGGTTCTGAAGGGGATATCCCATGGGGAAAAATCCCTCAAGATTGAGACTGACCTAAAACACTTACGTGGAAAGAAGGTTTCTCTACAATAGGATTATTCATGAGATAACCTCTTTGGAGGACTTCAAGTCTAGATTTCCTGTCTGATCCTTTTCTTGTTTTTCTACTGTAAGGTCTAGCGACCATTTTTTGTAATGCCTTTTGGGCCATTTTAATGAATCAATGAATTTTTTTACATTTGGATTTGGATTTCTTATAGAATAGGTTTATATTTCTTTAAATATTTCCCATGTACTCTCAAGACCCTTTGATCCATACCAAGTTCTTTGATCTCATAAGCATTGTTGGTAAATGTTCGGATTACCTGAAATGGTCCCCCCCACTTTGGAGACCATTTACCTAGAGTTAGATCTCGTCGATCCATAGGTAGGATTACTTTCCAAACATAATCATCAACCATAAAGGTTTTTGTCCTTACCTTCCTATTGTATACTTTGGCTACGCATTCTTTATGTTATGCCAACACTTCCACCTCAACCAATCTTTCTTCATCCAAATCGACAAGTTCGTCGAACATCATTTCCCAATATTGTTCCGACTGGACATCATTCTGGCATTGTAGTCTAACGGACTGCAAAAAAATCTCTAATGGTAATATTTCATCGTGCCTAAATGTTAGTCGAAAAGGTTTCAAATTTGTTGCTTCCTTTGGGGACGCTCGACAGACCCATAGGATTTGGTCCAAAGTCTTGTGCCAATTCTTAGGCTTTTTAGAAACATGTTTTCTAATTAAAGGTATTATCACTTTGTTGGCTGTTTCGACTTGGCCATTTGTTTGTGTGTAGTAAGGCGTAGAGGTAACCAACCAGAAACCCATTTCGCCAGCAAACTCTTGCATCATTTGTCCCACAAACACCGACCCCTTATTTGTGGTAATGGTCTTTGGGATGCTGAATCTATATATGATATGTTTCTGGATGAATTCAATCACCGCCTCTTGATCCACCTTCACCAGCAGGACAACTTCGATCCACTTAGTGAAGTAGTCTATCCCGACTAGAATGAACTTCCGTTGCTTTGATGAGGCTGGACGAATCTATCCAATAATGTCTAACGCCCACCACCTAAAGGGCCATGGCTTGATGATCACATGCAACTCACTTGTTGGCATGTGTTGAACACCTGTATGTACCTGGAATTCTTGGCATCCCTTGGCAAACTCGATGTAATCTTTCAACATACTGGGCCAATAAACACCCTGTCGAAACAACAATCATTTCATCTTATGGCCTGCCTGATACGCGCCATAGGCTCCATTATGTACCTCAGATATGGTTAAATATGCTTCAGTCTATCCCAGACATTTAAGTAATACCCCTTCTGGTGTTTTCTTCAGCAATTCATTTCCTAATAACACATAGCTCAAAGCTCTGTATTTGATTTTTCTATCCATGCCTCCGACTGGATTCTCTAAATATTCCATGGTTGCTTTTCTCCAATCTGTTGGTGATAAACTATTAACAGTGAAAACTCCATGTCCCCAGCACTTCTTGAATCCACAATATTCCTGACATTCTTCGTCGAACCCTTCATCACGACTGTCATTCCTGTCGAGGATATCTTCCGTTAATAGAAGTGCGTCCCACACCATCTTTTCCTGAACTTCAATCATATATTGGAATTTCAACTTAGGATATCTTATACCCGGAAGTGATCTGGGCCAAATCTTTGGCCTCTTGGTTTTTGTTTCTTGGCACATGTTTTATGTCTGCAACCTCAAAGTATTCCAACAGTTGTGTTGTCGTCACAAAATACTTCAACAAATTTTCCTTGATGCACTTGTACTCTCGTGTGACTTGCTTGATCACAAACTCTTAGTCTCCCCTTAATTCAATTCGGTTGGCTCCCAACCCTTTCAAGATTCGAAGACCAATTATTAGGGCCTCGTACTCAACTTCATTGTTGGAACATTTTTCGTTGATCTTGCACTTAAATCTCGTCGGGCCATCCTGTGGGGATAATATTAACACCCTAACTCCCGTTCCATCCTTGTGGCTTGACTTATCAAAATATAATCTCCATGGTTTGGTGTCAACCACATTTAGAGATGATTTGACCATGGCATGATCCACTATAAAATCTACCATAATTTGGCCTTTCATAGCCTTTAAAGGTTTAAATGCCAGAGAAAACTTTGTTAAAGCTAGTGCCTATTTTCCAATTCGGCTATGCAGAATAGGTTTAGACAACATATGTTTAGTAATATTGTAATGAGACGAAACATAAACATCAATTGGTTTTATATATTGCTTTAATTTCATACAGGCAAAGTACAAGCATAAGCACAGTTTCTCGATGAGACTACACCTAGTTTCAACATCTATTAACATTCTACTGAGGTAATATATGGGTCTCTCGACACCATTAATATCCTCTTGTGCCAACATACTCCCTATAGTCGTATTTAATACAAAGATATATAAACTCATAGTTTTCCTCTACTAGAAGATAAAAGAATATGAGGCTTCATAAGGTAACCCTTAATGGCGTCGAAAGCCTCTTGTTGGTCTGGTCCCTAGTGAAAATCACTTTCCTTCTTAATTTTTAGTGGCGATAACACCTTAGTCTCGCAACCTGAAAAATACAGTGCGAAAAAAAATAACCGGCGAAAGAAAAAGACAGAAGAGTCGCCACCGTGCGTTATTCATCCTAAAGGAGGGAAAGGAAACGCTCGAAGTAAACCTGAAAAAGGAAAGGACAAGACGGGGTCTCGCAACCAAATCTTGGGTTCGGGAGTCGGTTATGCGAAGGGAAGGTATTAGCACCCCTACGCATCCGTAGTACTCTACGGGATCCACTTTTGTAGTTCTTTTCTAACGGGTGTGGGTTTATCTTGTGCTGTTTACAAAAAACAAAAGGTTAAATGAAAATGACTCGCGCGGATGTCGCATCCACTGCATACGTATCTCATCTGAACATGAGAATCAGAGTCTTCGTAGCTCGGCTACCTATGGGTTGGGGGATGTGTGCTCGCTAAGACATCGCGTCTTATGCCTACGTATCTCATTTGGCCTGAGAATTAGAGCAAAACGTAGTTCGGCTAACTACGGGGTTATGGATTGGGTTTTGGACGAACGATGTTACTACGCAATCTACCGGATGCTCGACCTTTGGAGACTTACTCGCCTGTAGTAGAAGGAGTTAACGTGTTGCTTTGGGTTTTAGGGTTTGGGATGCTCGAGGGCAAAAAGGCAGTCCTTGATGAAGGAACCGCGCTACCTGCAGGGATACGAACACAAAACACAAAACATGTATCTTTAGGTAAACACAAAACATTGCCTCCTATCGAGGTCTTCCAGCTAGGAAAGCAGTAAAATGCGGGAAAAGGTAAAAAGTACCACACGGATAAAGATCCGAAGTAACAGCAATTAAAGGAGTAAGAAACCCAGGGATCTCCCAAGCTAATGCCATCAAAGAAAGTGGGTCAGTAGAGGTAATCGGAATGAACCTCCAGGGGTTATCCCATAAATAAAGTGGGAAACCACGCAAGTTATCCCTGCAAAAGTCATGTGAGCCCTCACAAAAACTCAACAAAAGGGTTAGTGAAACACCATAAGCATTTTTTTCATGAATAACAGTATGGTTTCAGAAAACTCAAACCCTGTGGCATACATTTCAGAAATTAAACGGTTAAACATTCAAGGCATTGTTTATACATTCATATACATATTAAACCCATGGGCGAAAAACCTAATGAAATTCATCCATCATACCTAATACATTCAGAGTATTCAACTTCAAAGCAAAAGGTAATGGGAATAAAGGCAAACCTGATTGGAGAGCTTGATTGAAATTGAGTTGCACCCGTGAGGTTTACAAAACAATCTTCAGGGTTTATGTGAGACAGAGGTGATTCTGTGTAGTTGAGTTCCCTTCGGGGTTTGGAGGCTGCTCTGAACTCCGTTAGGTCTTCTCTCACTATCCTTTTCCTCAGGGTTTTGTTCCAAGGAAACCTCAGAGTATTTTGCTTCTCTTCAAAATCCTCCTTTGTTATGTGTTCTCTCAAGTGAAGCCTTGGTATTTATATACTGAATTTCATGGTTTTGTGGGCTCAAATGAGAGAGACCCAAGTCCAAAATTTTTTTATTATATTTTATTTATTTAATTAATTAAATAATTAATTAATTAATAAAAAAATTTTATTATTATTATTATTTTTTTTTTTGTAAAAAATTATTTATTTATTTATTTATTTTTTTCGTTTATTTTTTTTTTTTTTTTGGATCTAATTCTGATTGACATGATGAAATGCAATATGAAATGCTAAATGAATGCATGAATGAGGAGGGCAAATTTTGGGGTGTTACAGCTGCCCCTATTCAATCATCAGTTAACCCGAGTAGGATGAAAGCGAACAGCTTATCAGACAAACGGGGTGAGCTGTGGTTGAATACCAAAGATAGACCGAAAATTTGCGCTCCGAGAACACCACAAAAACGCGGAAATACACCGCGCTGTTTATTTTTCTTCCGATCCTCTGGCTGGATCTGAATCAGTCTTCTGGCTTAATCTGGAGTGTCGATCCTCTGGCTGAACCTATACTCAATTTAGTCCTCTGGTTGGATATTAATTTTGATCCTCGGGCTGGATACGAATTTAATCTTCTGGCTAGATCTTCTTCGATCTTCTGGCTAGATCTCCTCCGTTTCGATTCTCTGGCTGAATCTATTTCCTTTGATTCTCTGGCTGAATCTACTTCGATCTTCTGGCTAGATCTGAATTGTTTCGATTCTCTGGCTGAATCTATTTCCGGTCTTCGGGCTAGACCTGACTTCGATCTTCTGGCTAGATCTTCTTCGATCTTCTGGCTAGATCTCCTTTGTTTCGATTCTCTGGTTGAATCTACTTCGATCTTCTGGCTAGATCTGGATTGTTTTGATGATAAATTCCCGTCATTAGGATCCCGCATCTGAGGCATGCGCTGGTTGACCCTCTTTTGAAATCTACATCCAACCTTCATATTAGATATGCAGCTTCGAGCATATTCCACTTTTGGGCTTCGTACATATTCTTCGGGCTAGAACATGTTGTAACGACTCCTCAATTAGACTTGCTGGGGAAATAAAGCTTGTAGGCGACTTCACTGGGGAATCTTCAAATTGAGCCTCAGGCTGACTCTTGGGAAAACGATTCTCAGGCTGAATCTTCAAAATGACCCTCAGGCTGGATCACTGGAAAACGATTCTTAGGCCGAATCTTCAAAATGACCCTCAGGCTGGATCACTCACGCTTGATCCTCTGGCTGGATCTCAAGACCTTGGTTGTAAAGTAATTCTTCAGTCTGCTTGGAAGAACCTGTTTATCAGCTTATGTGTATGCTTGATATGATATGCATGCAAATGCATATGTTATGCATGGTGTAAAAAGAAATCTGCCTGGGGAAGCAAACTCCGGTAGGGAACAGATCGCTGTATCAATCCTTGAATGCTCTGTGGGGAATGATCCGTCTGCCGGGACCAATGAGCCACCAAAAATAAATTGGCTGCTTGAAAAGTTGACCTTGCGGGGGGAGTATCAACTATGGAAACTTTGTTCGGCGAGGCTCTGTGAGGAGAGTCTGTGGGGAAAACACTTCTTGGGGAAATGTCGTAGGAAACGGCATTTGCTGGGGATATGAACTTGCTAATCGTCCTCTAGCTGGGGATTAGAACAAATCTGTTAGAAATAATGCTGGGGATGAGATGAACACTGGGAACACCACCCTCTTGTCCGTTGGGTATGCAACCACTCCGCTGTTGCTAGGAAGATACAGTCTGACACCGTCAACTCCGCTGGGGATATATAGTCTGGATACTGTCAACTCTACTGGGGATAGACAGTCTGGATACTGTCAACTCTGTTGGGGAACATGCTCTGCTGAGGAGAGACTTTGTCAACCGCTTGGGGATGAGGATTCATGACTTGGCATCCGGTTCCTGTGACCTGCAACCAAAAATACACGTATGCCTCGGGGAATTACTCGGTTTGAATTCACCGTTCGGGATTAAGCACATTTAAAGCAATTTTAAATGTTTTCCTGTGCAAATCATCTGCAAAAGCCACCATTATGTTCATATGCAATATGTTTTATCAAAAATTCGGACATTTTTGCAAACAAACTGATAAATGAAAAATAACGAGGCTCTTTAACTGAATTATTCGACTCTTAATGGGGAGAAAATTTGTGCCAGGAATAGGCGAGGGTATCAGGAAGCTGATCCCTGAAAAGAGGTGATCGCTATAAAAAGAGAACTATCCTAATGGCAAATGTGGAAACGGGGTCCCACTGAGTTTCGACTCTGCTATGGCTCGTATGTCCTCAAGACGTCTGCTCATCTTGCTTTCTGAAGTGGATGATTAGTCGATCTTTAACCTTCGAAGATTGCCGGATTGAATGAAACGGCGATATAACACTGATGAACTCAGATCACAGTCATTCGCTTATTCCCTAACTTTTGCCTGGATCGCCCCTTTTTTCGGGTTTTCAATCCACCGGGATACCCATTTTTGCCTGAGCCGCCCTTTTGGGTTTTCGACTCACCGGGTGTACATATTCTTTTCATTCTTTATCCCTAACTTTTGCCCGAACCTTTTCTCCTTTTTTTTTTGGTTCGTCGGGATGCCCTTTTTTTGCCTGGACTATTCTTTTTATCGTCCAGCGGGTCTATTTTATGCGAAGTATTTTTTAATTGCGTCTGAGTTGACAGGGGACGGGAAGTCTTCGCCATCCATGGTTGTTAGCATCAGAGCTCCGCCAGAGAAAACTCTTTTAACCACGTACGGACCCTCATAGTTCGGTGTCCATTTGCCCCTGTGATCTGTGTTGGGAGGAAGAAATCTTTTGAGTACCAATTCACCGACTTGATACCCCCGAGGGCGCACTTTCTGACCAAATGCTTTCTTCATTCGTCTCTGACCGAGATACGTCAATTCTGGGTACGTAGTTCCAGCATAGCACCATTTCCCTGTTGGTTTGATTGATGACCAAAGCTGAGTCCCCGTATACATCCAGGGATTTAATCTGTATTTTGACGGCTTCCTCAAGTCTTAAGATACAAGCTTCGTATTCGGCTTCATTGTTGGTGCAGGGAAAAGTTATTTTGGCACCAAATGGCATATGAACCCCCTTCCGGTGTGATCAACACTATTCCAACTCCGCGACCATTGACGTGGATCGCCCCATCAAACATCATAACCCATTTGGATTCAGGGTCAGGCCCCTCCTCCGGGAGTGGTTCCTCTCAATCTTTCGATTTGAGAAACATGATGTCCTCATCAGGAAAGTCAAACCTCATAGGTTGGTAATCATCAATCGGTTGCTCTGCAAGATAGTCTGACAAGACACTTCCCTTGATGGCTTTTTGTGAAGTGTATTGGATGTCATACTCTGTCAGTATCATTTGTCACCTAGTAACCCTTCCGGTAAGTGCTGGCTTTTCAAAAATATACTTGACTGGATCCATTTTTGATATCAATAGAGTCGTGTGAGTCAACATATACTGTCTTAGTCGGCGATCAGCCCATCCCAAAGCGCGGCAAGTTTTCTCGAGCAATGAGTATCTTTGTTCACAGTCGGTAAACTTTTGCTAAGGTAGTATATTGCATGCTCTTTTCGACCTGACTCGTCATGCTGACCGAGCACACAACCCATTGACCTTTCTAACACAGTCAAGTACATGATCAACGGTCTTTCCTCTCGGCCTGTAGACTGACCCCGATCTTGATCTCTTTCTTGTCGTCTTCGGTACCAACGTTGATGGTCTCAACCACCTCCTGATAAGGTGTAATAGCTCGGTCCTCCTGTTTCAACAATCTGGCTAACCCTTCAGGCAATTCACAATCTTCCTCAGCCCCTTCTTCGGCTTGATAGATAGGATTGTCGAAGTCATACTTGGCCATAGCAGTGTCGTTAGCAGTGAGATCCGAGTGGTCGGCTCTGCATGATGGAGGATCATGCTTTACCTTAGAATGAGATAGATTTTTTTTTGAAAGAAAGGAAAAACGAAAAGAGAAACATTGCCATTTTTTTGTAAAAAGTAAAAAAACTGAAAGAAAGAGAACACAAAATTGTTTGCAAAAGCCGTCCTTTATTGATGATAAAAATAATTGCGAAACATAACTAAATGGATGGCCCTACAAATGAGTCATTACACCTTGGGCAAAGTGTAAGACTTTATTATGCATGTAATAAAAGGAAAACAATAAAAATCACTCTTTCAGCAGAATAACCCAGACGGTTTTTCGGACGACCAATTGTCGAGCTTTTCTCCCGGGACACACGGGCGAATCCAGTTATCTAAGTCACAGTCGCTGTCAGCCTTGTCTTCATCTGTAGCATTGACGATGTGGGGAGAAACCAAACCCCCGCTGGAGAGAGTACCGGTTTCATTCTTCTGAGATCCCGGAGCATACCCCAATCCAAACTTGTCTTCTTTGATGACTGGCTCCACAAATTTGCCCCAGCCTTGGGCATTACCAGCTTTAACCACTTCGACAACTTGCTTGTATGAAGAGATAGAAGTCCCGACCTTCTCAAACTCAGGTGAAAAGACAGCTTCGGGCGCGACCTCATTGATGTTTGTAGTTTCGAAGCCCTGACACAGCATCTCATGCATCTCGCCATCCATCTCTACATACTTAAATCTAGACAGGTGGCTAACAAAAATATCCTCTTCACCATATACAGTGACGATCTGACCTTCTAGTTCATATTTGAGCTTCTGGTGGAGGGTAGAAGTAACAGCACCGGCAGCATGAATCCAAGGCCGACCTAGCAGACAACTGTAGGTAGGCTGGATATCCATCACATAAAAGGTGCTCTTGAACACCTGCGGTCCAATCTTAACTGGCAACTCAACTTCGCCAAAAACAGCTCTCTTAGAGCCATCAAAAGCCCTCACAACTAAGTTACTTGGCCTCAGGATGATGCCATCGCAATCCAACTTCATTAAGGCTTTCTTTGGAAGAACATTCAGAGAAGAGCCTGTATCAACCAAAACATGGGAAAGCACCACCCCTTTGCACTCCATTGTGATATGCAAGGCTTTGTTGTGATTCCTGCCCTCAGGTGTCAGGTCATTATTGGTGAATCCTAGCCCCCGGCTAGCGTTTACATTGGAAACTACCGACTCCAGCTGGTTAACAGTTATCTCCGGTGGAACATAGGCCATATTCAGTACTTTCAACAAGGCTGCTCTGTGCGCCTCAGAGCACAACAATAGTGAGAGAATGGAGATCTTTGAGGGTGTCTGATTTAGCTGGTTGACTACCTTGTAGTCACTTTTCTTGATAATCCTCATAAACTCATCCACTTCCTTCTCGAATGCGGTCTTAGGAGGATCTTCCTCAGTAGTAACCTCTTCGGTGGATACCTGTTTCCCTTTAGCCTTGGCAGCTGCCTCGACTTCAGTATTCGCGCGTAATGTTGATGGTGCAAATAGGCGTCCACTGCGAGTGAAGCCACCAACCCCTCCAACATTGTCTACAGCGGAGCTACCAATGTCAATGTCTTCTTCGTTAACTTTCTGCCCCTGGCAGTAGATATCAGCCCCATAGTGCCACGGGATAGCACTGTCTTTCTCATACGGAACAGGTCCTGGTACCGTGATGGTGATTGGACCAACCAAAGTCGGTTGAGGGCTGTCAGAGTAAATTGCGACTGGTGCTGAACTTTCGATGTTCACCGCTGCTGGTTCTGTACTTTCTGGGAAATATATTGTTGTCGGAGCGAGTCTCTCGGGAACATATATTTCTTCAGGAGTGAAATAAAATGTCACCGTTGATACATCATTCTTCACCTGACGGGCCTGATCGAACTAAAGACAACCTTCATCTATCAGCTGCTGAATACCCCTTCTCAAACTGTCACATCCGTTTTCAGCATCTTGACAATTTCTGCATTCTTCCCCACAGCCCGGGAAAATCTGTCCTTTCAGAAGTCGGTCTTTAACCACCAATAGCGAAGTCTTCACCTTAGTCACATCAGAAACCAAATTCAAAGTTTCCCCACTATCAACAACATTAATCCTCTGCCCGCCGTGAGCCGGCATCGGGTTCTGGATAACATTAGGCACCGGAGCAAAATTGATAGCCTGGGCATCTCTCAGATCTTGTACCTTTAACTGGAGAGCCTTGCAATTATCTGTAGTATGGCCAGGTGCGTTGGAGTGAAAAGCACATCTGGCGTTGACATCATAACCTCTAGGCAAATTATTGGGATCGATTGGTGGAGCCAGAGTTCTCCACGTAACCAGATTCATGTCAATCAGCTTGGGAAGTAATACTGAATAAGGCATTGGGATTGGCTCGATGACCCGGTCCGTTTGCCTTGGACGTTGTTGATAGTGTCTCTGCTGACCCGGATTACCTCCTTGTTGTTGATTGTTGTACCTGGGTTGTTGTTGCGGATGATATTGCGGTTGAGGAACAGGTGTTGGAATAGTGACTGCGGCCACTTGATCTTGATAATAATTAGGGCGTCCTCTACCCCTGCCTTTGCCGACATACACAACGCTTGTCTTGCCTTCTTTTCTTCACTGACCGTTACCAGCAAACGGTCTCTTGGGACCTGATGAGTTGGAAGCACTATTGTCTTGAATTCGGCCCATCTTCAACAGACTCTCGATTCTTTCTCCAGCAATTACTATCTCTGCGAAGCTGATTGACGGGCAAGCAACCAATCTCTCAATATAATTGCCTTGAAGAGTGTTCATGAACATGTCCGCCATCTCCCTTTCAGACATAGGGGGTTGGACGGACGCAGCAATCTGTCTCCAACGCTGAGCATACTCCCTAAAGGTTTCCTTGGCAGTCTGAGACATACCTTGCAACAAGGTCCGATTTGGAGCCATGTCCAAGTTGTATTGATATTGCTTGATAAAAGCCTCTGCCAAGTCTTTCCAGCTCTTGATGGTAGTACGAGACAAATGAGAATACCATTCACGAGAAGCTCCAGTTAGACTGTCTTCAAAATAGTACATCCACAACTTTTCATCTTCCGTGTGAGCTCCCAACCTTCCCAGATAAGGTTGGAGATGAGTGCGTGGGCAAGAAGCCCCGTTGTATTTCTCAAAAGTAGGGGATTTGAACTTGTGAGGAATCCTTACTCCCTGAACCAGACCAAGATTTGTGACATCAAAGCCTAAGGAATTTTGAGACTCCAAAGATTTGAGCTTCTCAGCAAGCTCATCCATACGGCGAGTGGTCTCGAGGGCTTCGTCGTGCAAAGAAAATTGATCATACTGACAATCTTCAGTAACGGGGTGCCCGTTAATCCGAATTCCTTGATTCACATTGTATCTTCCACCAATACCATTCCCAACATTCCCCGTGTTGCCAACATTACCCGGGTTTCCATCAACATTTGCGTTACACGCGTTTCCAGTGTTCACAGGGTTATCATCGTTCCCAGGGTTACCAGGGTTCCCCTCAGCACTTGGTATTTCCACCTCTGAATCGGGCCTCGGTTGCTCAACCAATTCCTTCAGCTTCGCCTGGCCTTCTGCCATACCAGTCATCAATGTCATGAACTGATCCATCCTTTCACGCATATCAGCCAGCTCTTTCTGTACTTGGTCCATCGCTAGTCGTGGACGGTTTTCCTTTGTCGGGTATCTGTGAACTCGCTTGGGACCAATAACTGCCTGATACAGGGAACAAACATTAGACACTACGGTGACACCTGCAAAACAGACAAGGGTTAATATGCATGGTATGCGATGCACTGCTTGTTCAGTTTTAAAGCACCCCCGTTTTGAAAGGGAATACCCTGCAAATGAATAAGCATGAGATGTTGGATGCAAATATGCAGATGATGTTATGCAATGCAAAGGCATGTCAATCATAATTGATGGATCCGCTTGAACATCTGTCAGGTTGCACTGTCTGGAGAGAAATTAAGAGCACACCAAACAAAGGTCATGGGATGGATCATGTTATCCTTAATATCAACCACCCATTTTGGTGGATTATGGTTTACATCTTATCAACACCCGAGTTCCATTGATATTAAGGATACCTGATCGGATTAACCATGAATCAAGGGTTTGTTGCAAGTCACGAGCATGGAGTTTAGGTTAAGAACCACCCAAAAGGAGTGTACTAAGGTTTAAACCTGCCAAACATGTTCTACAAAAGGTTCCCATAGTCATAATCCCATCTTTCGGATTTTATCAGAGGAACGACTACTCGTATTCCAACAATATTCTCAAGAGAGACTCTTATGAGTGTAGTATCGCGTAACAATCGTATCAAATCTCACACTTGAACGACTTTCGCACTACGTCCTACGAATAGGCCAAGATGGGTTTGGTAAACTAAGGTCCTCGGCTTCTTAGGTTTATATTGGAACAAGTAATGTCTAACCACAACTTACTTGTGTGACATTATTGATCTCAACATGACCTCCACCAAGTGAATGGGCTTGCATGTCGACTCGCTAAGGAATAACTCCACACAAGTCGACAGGACTATGCCATTCTCCTATCCTAAGTGCACTCGAGCTCGGGTATAGAACTCATCTCACAAAGATCACCAAGCAGCCAGCCAACAGAAACAACAATGATATATACACAATGCAATAAGGTAAAGCAGGTAAATAAATAACTGCACAAAAGCATGAACACCCAATAAACAAACAAACTACAAAAGCTAGGAGGGACTCGCTTAGGGAAGATGGACCAGCAAGAGGTCAACTTCTATATGTCCCCAGCAGAGTCGCCAGCTATCGCAACCTGAAAAATACAGTGCAAAAAAAAACAGCCGGCGAAAGGAAAAAACAGAAGAGTCGCCACCGTGCGTTATTCATCCCAAAGGAGGGAAAGGAAACGCTCGAAGTAAACCTGAAAAAGGAAAGGACAAGACGGGGTCTCGCAACCAAATCTTGGGTTCGGGAGTCGGTTATGCGAAGGGAAGGTATTAGCACCCCTACGCATCCGTAGTACTCTACGGGATCCACTTTTGTAGTTCTTGTCTAAAGGGTGTGGGTTTATCTTGTGCTGTTTACAAAAAAAAAAGGTTAAATGAAAATGACTCGCGCGGATGTCGCATCCACTGCATACGTATCTCATCTGAACATGAGAATCAGAGTCTTCGTAGCTCGGCTACCTATGGGTTGGGGGATGTGTGCACGCTAAGACATCGCGTCTTATGCCTACGTATCTCATCTGGCCTGAGAATCAGAGCAAAACGTAGTTCGGCTAACTACGGGGTTATGGATTGGGTTTTGGACGAACGACGTTACTACGCAATCTACCGGATGCTCGACCTTTGGAGACTTACTCGCCTGTAGTAGAAGGAGTTAACGTGTTGCTTTGGGTTTTAGGGTTTGGGATGCTCGAGGGCAAAAAGGCAGTCCTTGATGAAGGAACCGCGCTACCTGCAGGGATACGAACACAAAACACAAAACATGTATCTTGAGGTAAACACAAAACATTGCCTCCTATCGAGGTCTTCCAGCTAGGAAAGCAGTAAAATGCGGGAAAAGGTAAAAAGTACCACACGGATAAAGATCCGAAGTAACAGCAATTAAAGGAGTAAGAAACCCAGGGATCTCCCAAGCTAATGTCATCAAAGAAAGTGGGTCAGTACAGGTAATCGGAATGAACCTCCAGGGGTTATCCCACAAATAAAGTGGGAAACCACGCAAGTTATCCCTGCAAAAGTCATGTGAGCCCTCACAAAAACTCAACAAAAGGGTTAGTGAAACACCATAAGCATTTTTTTTCATGAATAACAGTATGGTTTCAGAAAACTCAAACCCTGTGGCATACATTTCAGAAATTAAACGGTTAAACATTCAAGGCATTGTTTATACATTCATATACATATTAAACCCATGGGCGAAAAACCTAATGAAATTCATCCATCATACCACATACATTCAGAGTATTCAACTTCAAAGCAAAAGGTAATGGGAATAAAGGCAAACCTGATTGGAGAGCTTGATTGAAATTGAGTTGCACCCGTGAGGTTTACAAAACAATCTTCAGGGTTTATGTGAGACAGAGGTGATTCTGTGTAGTTGAGTTCCCTTCGGGGTTTGGAGGCTGCTCTGAACTCCGTTAGGTCTTCTCTCACTATCCTTTTCCTCAGGGTTTTGTTCCAAGGAAACCTCAGAGTATTTTGCTTCTCTTCAAAATCCTCCTTTGTTATGTGTTCTCTCAAGTGAAGCCTTGGTATTTATATACTGAATTTCATGGTTTTGTGGGCTCAAATGAGAGAGACCCAAGTCCAAATTTTTTTTATTATATTTTATTTATTTAATTATTTATTTAATTAATTAAATAATTAATTAATTAATAAAAAAAAATTTATTATTATTATTATTATTTTTTTTTTGTAAAAAATTATTTATTTATTTATTTATTTATTTTTTTCGTTTTTTTTTTTTTTTTTTTGGATCTAATTCTGATTGACATGATGAAATGCTAAATGAATGCATGAATGAGGAGGACAAATTTTGGGGTGTTACACTTAGTCTTACCACTTAGATTTGATATGAAATGTCTTAAGAAGTTTATCTTTCCCAACTAGGCATGGCAACGGGGTGGGTCAGGGAAGGTTTTTACCTCCCCCAAACCCAAACCTGAATCCCCAAACATTCCCCGTTCCCCGCCCCAAACCCAAATGGGGATGGAGAATTAAAACCCAAAACCGTCCCAAACGGGTTCGGGTATCCCCATCCCGCCATCATTCATTTAGTGAAATTAATTTTTTTAATAGAAATATTTATATTTTTCAAAATAAAATTACATTACAAATAATAAAATAAAACAATCTAAAAAAATTCCATACATATATTTCAAATATTTTAAATAATAAATTCAAAATAAAATATCTAAACATTGACCACATATTTAATACTCTAAATTATCAAAAATAAGTAATAATGTACGTAATGAAATAAACGGGGCGAGTTCGGGGGCTGGTACTAGTGTCCCCATTACCGGACCCATCCCCATATTTTATAATCGGGGAAAATCCAAACCCAGTCAAAGCGGGTTTCCTCGTCAACTTCGGGGCGGGTTCGGGTGGGTACCCGCGGGTACGGGTAATGTTGCCATGCCTATTCCTAACAAAGATTGGAGCTGCTTCTTTGTCGATGGGCTTTTAAGGTCTAAGATTGTTTTTATTTTGTTTTGATTGATCTTGATGTCTCGTTTGTGTACCATAAACCCCAGGAAGTCTCCTGCGTGCACACTTAAAAGACATTTTAATTGATTCAATTTCAATCCATATCTCCCCATTCTATCAAACGAGCGTCAAAGGTGGTTCAAGTGATCTCCTTGTGATGATGATTTTATCACGATGTCATCAATACACACTTGCATAATTTTTTCAATGAAGTCATGAAATATGACATTCATGGCCCTTTGATAGGTTTCTCATGCGTTTTTTAAACCAACCGGTATCACGACCCATTCGTACGTCCCTAAAGCTCTAGGGCATAAAAACGTTGTCTTGGGGACATCCTCTTCGGCTATAAGAATTTGATTGTAGCCAGAGTAACCATCAAGCATGCTTAGTTATTCAAAACCTGCATCCGAATCGACCAACATTTCTGTCACGGACATCGAGTATTCTTCATTTGGCGTGGCATTATTTAGATCTCTAAAATCTATACATATTCTAAGAGTTCCGTTTTTCTTACTGACGGGCACTATGTTGGCCAACTATTTGACGTACCTCGCAGTTATAATGAAACGACTTTTGAGGAGTCTTTCGATCTCCTGCTTAATTTTCAAGGTGACGTTTGGAGAAAATCATTGAGGGTGTTGCTTCACTGGCCTTTTCCCATGTTGGATAGGCAGTCGATGCTCCATCATGCTTTGATTTAGACTCGACATTTCATTATAATCCCAGGCAAAAAAGTCTTTGTATTCAGTTAATACTTCAATCAAGTTCGCCCTCATTTCTGACCCCACCTTAGTACTTATGTAGGTTGGTCTTTTCACGATCCCATCCCCCAGATCGATATCTTTTAGGGGATCTTGTGCTTGCATCTTCTGGGATTCATCTGACGGGTTCTTTTCGAACCCCAAAGGCTCGTTTTCGTAAATACAATCAAGCATTCGGCTTTAGGAAGCTGTTGTTTGGTCTTGTCGACCATTTTCTAAACCTTCGGCCTCACAGGCCAAATTCTGGTTTCTCTCCTTTTCCAGAATTGACTTTCTCTTGTTTTCAGCCAAATAGGCCAAAATTCGAGCCAAACTTTCTTACTTAGCAGTCATCTTCATCGACTGCAGGCCATCCCGTATGTGGAATTCCCGTCTCTGATCCTGTGTCTTCCTCGTTATCCTATGTGAAACCATGATCAGGGTGTAAGTTGAAAACTCGACCAATTTTGACAGAAGTATAGAAACCCGATTCATCATCGCATGGCGCTATATTCGCCAAGTGTTGGTCGAAAGACCTCTTGGAACCCCTGTCGTCGATGCGGTAATAACTTTGGTCAGCCTCAATGCTCTCCATGATGTCATCTTTGCGCCAGATTATAAGTCTCTGATGAACCATCAAAGGTATCGCTCCTATCCCATGGATCCATTCTCGACCCAGGAGTAGATTGAAATTAGCTTTTGAGTCTATTACCATGAACATTGTTGAGCGTGTTGTTGTTCCTACAGCAAGATCGACCTAGATAACACCTATCATACTGCTGGGTTTCCCTTCATAGTTTGATAGGACCATGTTGTGTTATCGAAGGTCTTCGTCACCCTTTCCCATTTTCTTAAATAGAGTATAGGGCATCATATTAACTGCAGCGCCTCCATCGACAAAAACCTTGTTTACCGCTATTCCATCGACCTTCGCCATGATGAGCAATGGCTTTAGATGATACATCATCCCTGGGCCGGATCTTTCAAACATGGCTTTCTGTTCTTCCACCACGCTGCTGTTCATGACATAGTAGCAAAGAGTTTTCCCTTCATCCATCTCATCTGGCACAAAATCTTCTTCTGTTTCAGAGACTTCGGATACCATGTCGTATTCAACTGGCAACATCGATACAATGCCACAGTTTACAACGAAATCATCACCATAAATGTCATCATTGTTTTCGTCGTACATGTCTTCGTCAAACTCCTCGTCATACTCAGGTTCTTCTTCCTTCGATTTCCCCCCACTTCGTGGCTGTTTTTTGACTTCTGGAGAACATTCCACATTTTGAGAGGCTATCACCGCTTTATTCCCTGTTGAGTCGACAATCATTGCCATTGTCTGGTTAGCCACCATTTTTCCTTGTCCAAGACCCAATACCTTTGGTATCTGCTTCTTCTGTCTAGAGGTTTCCATGAGTTTCAAATGTGGAGTGGTGACATCCCTCCCAACTTTTTTGTTCCGCGGGTAGCGTCTCCATTGTGTCATGGTCATTGGATTCTTTCCTTTGTAGTTAGGAGATACCATGTAGCCCCTTTTCTTCTTTGGAGATGTTTTCTCCTTCTCTAACACTCTCCACTTTGGGTTCTTGCCCCCTTTTGGTTGACGAACTCTATCCACTTTTCTTGTGGAACGTTAGTCGGTGGAATAAAGGTCTTTGGTCGGGGACGTTGGAACTGCCTTGTGTACTCTTTGTCCTGTCGAGGTTCTCCATGCTTGTCAAACACAAATTGTGGAACATCAATTTTCTCTTCCTTCAGAGCCTTGTAGTCAGCCTCCAGTTTCTCGGCGATTTTCTCGTCGAACACCGTACTGCACTTAGGGTATATCAGAGCCTTCGACCCATTCACTCTGCACTTATCTTAGAAGTCTAATAAAATTTAGCCTGGTTGGGGGTAGGCCGACTCATATTTCCTTTCGGCCTTATTTTCAAAACCCTCAATAGTTTCGACCATCAGCACTTCAAAAGATTCAGCTAAGGACGTTGTTTCGGAAGCCTCCAAGAGACCATCAGTAGTCTCAACCATCATACATTCGAGAGGCTCCGAATACAAAGCTTATTCCACCTTAAGAGGATCAGAGTCCACCTGCATTTTTGGCCTTTCACCAAACTAGAGCCTTCCTTCTTTCAAAGCCTTTTGCACCAAATCCCTGAAAAGAACACATTGCTGAGTTTTGTGACCAAGGAAATTATAAAATTTACAGAATTCCATTTTCTTCTTTTGTTCTAGGGGGGATCCTTTAAACCCCGAGGGATGAAAATCTGACCATCTTTTACTAACATATCAAAGATTTCGTCGCACTTAGACACGTCGAACGTATAGGTCTTAGCTACGTATTTATCTGTTTTCTCGGCTTCGATAAGGTTCCTCCCATTCGAAGGCTTTAAAACCTTACACGCATATGGAGGTTCGGGCTTAAGTTCCGCCATGTTAACCTCGCTTCTGTCGATTATATCTTCGTCGTCGGAAGAACAACCTTCGACTGTGATATAAGATATTTTTTATTTCTTATGATATCGACCCGCCTTGGACTTCTCAGATTTCAGGCGTTCGATGCATCAAACTCTGTAGGCCAATTGGGCCATGTCTCTAAGATACTGAGTATCCATCTTTTTCCTTATAGAATAATCTAAACCCTCAGCAGCTATTTCGACTAACTCATGCTCAGGGACTTGAGTAAAGCATCGCGCTTTCAACAGTCTAAACATGTTTAGGTATTGATCAACGAATCAACAACTTTCAGTTTAACGTTAACTAGTTCTTTGAGGCTAATCTTTGATTTCCCCATGTAAAATTGTTCATGGAACAATCTCTCCAACTGTGTCCATATTTGGATTGACTGTGGAGGTAGCATTGTGAACCACGTAAACGAGTTCTTCGTAAGAGAACTTGGGAAGTATTTTAACTTCAAATCTTCATTGTTCGCTATGTCGCCGACCTCAGTCTGATACCTGACCACGTCTTCGGCATTGGACTCCTCAGTATCCCCAACGAACTTGGTAAATTTCGGGACTCTCCATCCCCTAGGAAGTTTTGTCTGTAAGACAAAATCTGGCAAGGGTGAAGAGTAAGTCGGCTGCTGCAAGCAGGTACTTATTCCATTTCATACTATGATTCGTTCGGCGATCGCCTCTAGGTTTTGTTCCCCAACGGCCGCCTCGTGTCGAATTTGCCTAACCACCTGGTCGGGATCTTGGTTACGGTTAACCATTACCACTGGGGGCCTTCATACCACCCTTGCGATCTGTTCGAATTCTTGATATTCTTGTTCGACAGTATCGCCCATCATTTCATCTGGTCGGACTGGTGTTTTCATCCTTGTCATTTGAGTTGCTAATTACTGGTAAATTTGCGTCGAGTCTTGGATCAAAGGCCTCAAGATGGTACCCATTTGTTGACTTAACATATGTACCATTTCATGATTACTCTCGTCCATCTGTTGTCTCATAATGACGACAGAACTTCACGTAAAAGTTGGGACCGACTGGGACATCAGTCCAAAATCTGGGGGTTGACCAAGTGGGGTTGCCAAAGGTCCTAACCCTTGGTAACGAGGGAATGGTGATGACGAGGTGTCGATATAAGTCGAACCAAGGTTATGTATACTTTCCATAAACTCAGTCGGCTTTCCCAACGTCCTATGCATGGGGACCGTAAAATTGGGCATATGTTACCCATAAGTTCCCATTGTTGTTGGTATCGGCGTTTGTGGCTGACATGGTGTTAGAATTGGACCTACAAACATTGTCGAAACCGTCAATGCCATGCTAGAGCCGACATCGGCTGCTTGGGACTTCGCCGTGTCTCCCGCCGAAGATGTTTCTATGTGTGGTCGAGGATACGTCATTTTGCCATTGCGCAATCGCATACACCTAAGACTATCGAGGTCCCACCAGGTGTGCCAATTTGTTGTTTCGTCAATAATCTCTATCCTTCCTATGAGAGGGTTACTTGCAGGACCGACTACAAAGTTCTGGACTTTGTGTTTGAGCGTGTGATGTTTTCGTAAGCAATGTCTTTGAAATGTTCAAAAGGAGTAAATATAACTCTTGATGAGTTAGAAAAGGTAGCGAAAAGTAATGACAGGTGAAAATATATTGAAAGTAAAGCAATAAAGTAAAGAAAAATTGGTAAATTTAAATGACTTATGAATGTAAATGGAGGCAAAGGTACATTTTTTGTAGGGAGATGACTCTTTTCTCGTAATTCTTTGGTACTTCAAGGGTACTCCTACTGCAAATGCTCAAAATGACACCCTCTAAAATGATCCCTAACACTTGCTTAAATACTAATAAAAAGTAACAGTCGGGGGGTTACGAACCTATCTTGAGATGACACGTGTCAGCCCACTTCTCCCATGTACGTAGATAACTACCCACGTTCTTTGGCCGCCCACGATCACTCTCACCATGGAGACCCTTCGACTTCGATCGGAACTCTAGGTGTTGACCCATGGATTGTCCAGCTTCTTGTCGATTATATTCCAATGAGCTTTCTAGTCGACTGGGTTTGCCTTCTTTGGCCGAAATTTGTCAGCTAACACATACGTCGAAGATTTCCACTTCTAATATGTTTTCCAATGGCATCTCGTCGCGTCTAGAAATATTTCCAATGCGTTGGCACATGTCACATTTGATAATTGTGGTGTGGACGTCCTTCCATAGGCTAGGTCAAATAGAGGTAATATTATAGGATCTTTGTATTGGTCTTGGACGTGCTTGTATGCCTTCCATAAGGTGCAACATGGCAATGAGTTATAGTATTTTCTATCACTTCTTCAAGGACACATCGACAAAAAATACCATCGACGCCTCTCTTGAATAGGAGGGGATCATACCAATAATATTTTATTAGGTCATTGAAAAACTTTTTCTTTTGTCGTTAAGTTAAGTCAGGTGGAAGTACTTTGGCTTCCAGGTAGTTGACAAAGTCAGCATACCAAGGGGTTTTGGATTGAGCATACACGGCTTCCATGACTCCTTCATTTTCAATTCCGGAGTTTCCTTTCTCTGAAGGATTATCTTTTTGAGAGGATTCAGATATGTTATTTTCTAATTGGGCGATAAGCCGGTCATATGGGAAGTCATCATTGATGGACACTTGGTCAGGTTTTACATTATCGAGTATAGGGAGGTGATATGCTACAATAATTTTAGTTCCTTTCTTATCTTTTATTTCTAAATCAAAATCTTATAGCAGTTAGAATCCATCTTAACAGCCTTGGATTAGCATCCTTTTTAGTTAATAAGTACCGAATAGTTGTGTGATCAATATAGATAATTATTTTAGCTCCCACTAGGTAAGAGAAGAATTTGTCTAATGCAAACACTATAACTAAGAATTCCTTTTTTGTGGTGGCATAATTCATTTGCGCCTTATCCAGGGTTCAACTCGCATAATAAATGATGTGAAGCTTCTTATCTTTTTTCTTTCCCAAGACAGCACCGACGGAAAAATCACTTGCATCACACATTATTTCGAAGGGTTCATAACAATCAGGAGGTTGTATAACGGGTGAAGATATTAAAGCTTGTTTGAGAATTCGAAATGCTTCTAAGCATTTGTCATCGAAGATGAACTCAACGTCATTCATCAAGAAACCAGTTAAGGGTTTAGTTATTTTAGAGAAATCCTTGATGAAACATCAATAAAAATTAGCGTGACCTAAGAACCTTCGAATTTCTCTAATGGTTTGGGGAGGTTGAAGGTTTTCTATAACTTCTATCTTTAACTTATCAACTTCAATCCCCTTATCTGACATTATGTGTCCAAGTATAATTCCCTCTTGAACCATGAAACGCCATTTCTCCCAGTTGAGTACAAGGTTGACCTTTACACACCTTTCTAGTACTATTTCCAAGTTCATAAGATATCCTTCAAAACTATGCCCGCAAATTGAGAAGTCAGCCATAACCACTGCCATGATGTTATCCATAAAATCTGCAAAGATCACCATCATGTATAGTTGAAATGTTGCGGGGGCGTTACATAATCCAAATGGCATTCGTCGGTAGGCGAACGTGCCATAGGGACATGTGAAAGTGGTCTTCTCTTGGTCATCAGGGTGAATTGGGATTTGGAAAAATCCTGAGTAGCCATCCAAATAACAAAAGTGAGAATGCCTAGCCAGTCGTTCAAGCATCTGGTCGATAAATGGTAAAGGGAAATGATCTTTTCAGGTGGCTTTATTCAATTTTATATAATCTATGCATATTTTCCACCCCTGTCTTAATACACTTTGCTACAGCTTGACCTTTGTCATTCTTGACTACTGTAACACCTCCCTCTTTAGGTACGACATGTACTGGGCTGACCCATTTACTATCGAATATTGCGTATATAATCCCTGCCTCTAGTAGCTTTAGTACCTCCCTCTTTACTACATCACTCATAATAGGGTTTATTCTCCTCTGGTGTTCTCTTGAAGTATTTCAGTCTCCCTCTAGCATTATTCGATGCATGCACACAAAAGGACTGATTCCTTTAAGATCAGACATGTTATATCCTAGGGTTGTAGGGTACTTCCTTAAAACATCCAATAACTGCTCGGTTTCTTTCTGACCTAAGTCTGCATTGACTATTACTGGGTGCTTAAGCTCTTTATCTACGAATTCATACCTTAGGTTTTTGGGAAGCGTCTTAAGTTCTACATAAGGTTTCTTTGGGCAAGGCATATGATTAGGACTTTAGTATCCTTAGGTGGTTCCATCTACATTTCCTTTATACATTTGTTGGTGATGTCTATGAAATAGTTGGTTGCATCTATAGCAAGTGACTTTAGAAATTATGAAAGAATGAATTTGATTTTATCCTCACCGACCTCAAAGGTTAGTTTTCCTCGTTTCACATCAATAATGGCACCAGCAATGGCCAAAAAGGGTCTTCCTAATATGATTGGAATGTTGGAATCTTCCTTTATGTCCATTATTATGAATTCTGTGGGAATGTAAAATTGACCAATTCGTATGGGAATGTTTTCTAGCATACCCACATGAAATTTAACTGAGCGGTCAGCTAGTTGGCGAGACATTCTCGTGGGTCTTAGTTCACGTGATTTGAGTTTTTCACAAATCGAAAGGTGCATTAAACTAACACTAGCTCCTAAGTCACAAAGGGCTTTGTCTATGATCAATTTTCCGATTACACAAGGTATGGAAAAACTACCAGAGTCTTTTGATGTAGGGGGCATGTTGTTTTGAATGAGGGTGCTACACTCTGCAGTAAGCGTCACTGTCTCATTATCCTTAAGTTTCTTCTTGTTGGATAGGATCTCTTTAAGAAATTTGGCATAGGAAGACATTTGTGTAATAGCTTATGTAAAGGGTATCGTAATATTAAGCTATTTCAGAAGCTCTACAAATTCCTTAAACTAACCTTCAGTTTTGGATTTAGCCAGTATTTGAGGATAAGAAATGGGTGGCTTATATCGTGGTGGAGGCACGTACGATTTCTCTTTATCAACTGCCTCTTTGGTTTTATTATCCATCCCATTATCATTTGGTTCATTGTTTGTTACCTTTTCGGTTTCTTTTTCATTTTCTTGAGACATGGGTGGATCTTGAATTTTTGGATCCACTAGCCCATCTAATTCTATCCTACTTTGCAGTGTGTTGGCATTAGCATGAACTTTTGGGTTAGGTTATGGTTGGCTAGGAAATATTCCACTTGGTGCTGCTATTGCTGCTTGTTGTTGGGCTGCTTGACAAATTTGGGTTTCTAACATTTTATTATGAGTAGCTATAAAGTCAACCTTACTTGCCAATTGCATAATCAGCTCATTCGTGTGAACGTTCTGGTTTGTATAATATTTGTTTTTTTTGCTTTGGGTTGCAATAAATTTCTCCATCATTAGTTCGAGGTTTGACTTTTTAGGCGTTTGAGGAGCAGCGGGAGCTCCCTTTTGATAACTTGGAGGAACAACAGGTGTTGGGTTTGGAGAAAACAAAATATTATTGTTCTTATATGAGAAATTTGGATGGTTTCTCCAGCCAGGGTTATACGTATTGGAGTATGGGTTCCCTTGGGCATAGTTTGCTTGATCAGACGAAATTCCAGCCAATAGGTGGCATTCGAGAGTGTTGTGTCTAAGGGTTCCACATAATCGTAATTAGATGTTACAACAGCTACGGTAGCTGCTGGAGTTACGGGAAAACTCTCAATCTTCTTAGTGAGGGCATCTAGTTTAGCATTAACATGGTTTATGCCATTTACTCCATACATTATTCCCTTTATCAGTGGTTTCTCTGCAGAAATTATCTCACTTCCCCATTGATAGTGGTTTTGCGCCATATTTTCTATGAGTTGATAGGCGTGTTCGTAGGGTTATCCTTTAGAGCACCGCCAGCTGCAGCGTCTAAGGTTAGTTTGGTGTTGTACAAAAGACCATTATAGAAACTATGGATAATCAGCCATAGCTCATGTCCATGATGTGACAGAGCCTCAACAAATCCTTGTATCTCTCCCATGCTTCTAAAAGAGATTCATTTTATTTTTTCCTAAATCCGTTGATTTTACTTCTTAGCGTAGCCGTTTTTCTAGGTGGGAAGTATCATGGTAGGAAAATTTTATTCAATTTGTTCCATGTAGTTATCAAATTAGATGGTAGAGATTAGAGCCAAGCTCTGACTCTATCTCTCAAAGAAAAGGGAAAGAGACATAACCTTATGGCTTCGGGATTGACACCAGTAGCTTTCAACGTGTCTGCGTATTGCACAAACACTGACAAATGAAGGTTCAGGTCTTCTATAGGGTTACCAGAGAACTGGTTTTGTTGCACATCTTGCAACAGTGAAGGTTTTAACTTGAAATTATTTTCCTCGATGGCAGGAGGTGCAATGCTCGAGTGTGGCTCTTCTTCAGATGGATGAGCATAGTTCTTGAGATGACGATTTTTATTTGTGGCCATATTAGGAGTCATGATATTATATTCTAAACAAAGTTGTCTAACTCGGCATCTTAGAATAAAACGCTCGATTTCGTTTATGGTTTGTATTAGCTCTTCCCCCGAGGAACAAGTGTTTGGGATGCAACCGACGAATAAAAGGAAAAAATAGTTGCCTTAGTTTATACTGCACAACAACGAAGTTACGATATTGACTAAATTGGTCCCCGACAATAGCGCCAAAAACTTAATCCGACTTAGTGAGTCTATTGAAATATCTAACTGCAAGTGCACAGTTGTATCATGTAGTTTTAAAAGATATCAAATCCAGAATGACCAATAATCAAACATATCACTATCTATTAGTGCCATGTAAATCTAAGGCTAATGAAAATATGATTTAGGGGGAAATTTTAAAACAAAAATTAGAATAAAGTTTGGAAAATATATCAGAAAGGAGAGACCGGGATGTGGATCCGGGTGTACCTTGGGGACTTCATAATTTATTAGCGTGTGTTAATGTATTAAATCGCTTTTCAGTAGAAAATTATTAATTTAAAAACCTTTATCTCACACTCTCGTGTTGTTGACTCTATGTATATTTCTATACCATATGTCTGCTCTCGCTAGCCCATTTGTATCAGGAAATAATTTTTGAAAATCAATGAGTTCTAATTAATCATAAAGCGCTCTTGCTGTATTTAGGACTAATGCCCAATTTTTACTATCCAGTTTAAGTCTCACACTCTCGTGGGTCTTGACTCAAAACCTTAATGTTTTCACTCTTATGCAAAAAAATCATAATTAAAATTAAAAATCAAAACCAGAAAAATTAATTTATAAAATGGTTTACGCTAACTTATTACCGAGTCCCGTCGGAACAACGATCCTCACATACCAGACTCAAAATAGTTTAGCTGGACATGTTATTAAACATAAATATGCGATTCATGGTAATGAAAATTAACAACATCATTGCAAGTAAATAAATTTCAAACAAACAGATTAAATTAAAGCAATTATATAAAGAAGCTGATAAACCGGAATTAAGGCGGAAATAACTTCAGGTACACTGAACTGAATGAAAAATAACTTCTAATGCCGACATGATTACTTTGACCTAAGCTTAAAATAAAAGATCCTAAAAGATATAGTGTGATAGTCCCCCAATGTGAGAGATCTATCACTTTTGAATGTATTTTTTGCTTAAAATTAAGAATAAAAGTCATGCGTACAAACTCAGATCTTTCCATTTTCTAGAAACTCACACTTTATAGTGAAATAGGTGTTGAATTAAGTCCTGGTCGTGTTGACTTTGTGAATAAAAATATGGCGGAATAGCGAAAGACTGATTTATTATGTTGCATTTTTTCAGGGGCCAAACTTCATGGCAGTCACCATGAAGCTTGTGGCGGTCACCACAAATGCAAAATGTGAATTTTGGCCTTTTTGATACGAATGGCGGTCGCCATGATGCTCGTACACCACGAGCCTTAGACTTTTCTTCTGCATTTCTTTTTCCTCTTTAGTGGGCTCTGCGTCTTCCTAGTCATGGTGGGTGCCATGTAGGTGGCTACATGTTTATTTGTGCCACTTTTCTCTGTTTTTCGCCATTTTCGTCCAGTTTCTTCATAAATCGACTCTTACTCGTAAAGTACCTGAAACATGCATAAACTACCAGCATAACACTATAAACTGCAACAAATTATACTAATACATGGGCAAATAGAGTCAAATTAAACTATGTTTTTCGGTGTTATCACCTGGTGATCAGTCACCATTTGTGCTAGAGTTTTCATCATTTATACGTCAAAAATCCAAGTGAACGGTATAATTTTGGTCTTAATTTTTTATCATTCGAGCCAATTTGTGCCAAGAAAGTGGTTTTATAGTTTGATTTCTTTTGGCTATTTTTATGTATTTTTTGGTATGTCTGGCATGTGGGATGCAGGATAAAATGAAAAGAGAATCAAGGATCGGAGAAAAGACCAGGCCAAATGAAGGAAGTAGAAGAAAAAGAAAAAAAAAGATTGTGGCTCTTCCCATACGCGTATGATCCGCGTATGGCCATAAACCCTTACGCGTAGTACACGTAGACTAGCAGAGAGGAGAAAAATATATGCTTCTATCTATATGCGTATGGACCTGAATCCTTCCCCGTATCATACGAGGACCAACAGAAGGAAGGAAAATAAAAGATTATGCCCATACACGGATGGTACGCGTATGAGACCTTCCTGGGTGTGCACTATGTTGGCTTATGCGTATCTGGTAGGGTCAGAAGCAAGGCCATATGCTTATGGAATTGGGCAATATATGTATGGAAGCCTAAATTGCTGAAGGCCCCAAAGCACTGTCTATTTAACTAGAAAACACGAATTTACAAGGGTTGGACGATTTTAGACAGCAATGATAAGTTTTGAAGGCTGGAGAACTTATATTTTCAAGGTAGATTCATATTTTCAGGATCTTTTTGTGATTGAAGATCAAGTCATCTAAAATTTCTGTAATGGCAACATTCTTTATCATGTTTTGTTTTATTTCTATGAGTATCTAAACCCCACAATGCTAGGAGGTGTCCTTGATTCAGATTTGTAATGACTTCAAATTCCTCTTTGCAATAACAATTTTATTTCGTCATATTTGATTTGTTCTCTTGATTGTTTTAATGCTTTCTCTATCAGACAAATGGAGTTTGATTTATGAGTAACAATAAAGCTGGACTGCCATTGTTCCTGATTTGCTTGAGAATATTTTATAGTAGATGTTACCTAGGAATAGGAATACCCTATAAGAACTGGATTCTTCTTGATAAACTAATTCTTAATTTCATTTGTACTTATCTATGGACTTAGGAGTTAGGTTTAATGATTAATGGCTTTCTCTCTAAGGACTTAATAGAAAAAAACACGTGTAAGAACCGATAATCAACTATCTGAAATTTGTTGTTGCATTGTGAGTTCAGAGTCGTCACATAATTGAATCTTACACTATCCCTATCATATTACTCTTATCTTTCTAAACCGCGTAATTACTTTGTTTACTTTTTTTCCAATTATTTTCATAATTTAACCAATCAATCCAAAACCCCAAGACTTTTGTTTAACTGAAATTTATCTAGAAGTTTGTATCGTGAAGCTCCTTGGGATCGATACTGGGGATTTACCCTCTTATTACTACATTGACAGATTAATACACTTGCTAATTTATCGATCAAGTTCTTGGCGCCGTTGTCGTGGACTGCCAAAGATTATATAGTTCATAGATCTATTTTAATTAAATTTTTTTTGCTCTGCAACTAAAATTTTAAATTTAAGTTTTTATTTTTATTTTGTGGCTATTTTTGGGTTATTAATAATCTTTGTCTAATTTTTATATGTAAGGAAAACCCTCAACTGATTTTACTTTTAACGCATAAACATAAAGAGCTTTGCACGTTAGGCTCAGACAAGCTAGGGAAGCAAGGTTGGCCCCCTCTGAACCAGAAACTTTGGATTCCAAACAAGAAAAGGAGATTGAAGTTTCTGAGCACTCATATACATAATCTGAAAAAGAGAGAGAATATCCAATTATGGATGAACCACAAGAAAGACTTCTTGGGGATTATGGAGGAGTAAACGCCTCGTTGGGTCGTTTGACTATAGTGAGTCAACCAGTGAATGCCCTAAATTTTAATTGCACCCAACAAACATCCATCAGCTTGAGAAGAGGCCTTTTATACGTAAAATAAATGAATATGCAAATAAACATATGCAAAGGTTTCTTACTATGAGCATTACTTTGAAGATAGTCGGACACTCTGAAGAAGCAAAAAAATTGAGAATGTTTTTTTTCACTCTAACTGAAGATGCCGAAGAATGGTTTTACTCATTACCAGCTGGAGGTATCACTACCTGGGAACATATGGAAACAACTTTTCTGAATGAATACTTTCCTGCTTCTATTTATATTCGAAAAAGATATGATATTGTGAATTTTAAGTAGAAGGAGGTTGAATCAATGGGTGATGCGTACAAGAGATTTAAAAGGTTACTGGTTGTGTGTCCTACTCATAACTTGGATCGTAATAAACAGATGCAAATGTTTGTTAATGGCCTCAAATTGAAGACTAAACAACTAATTGATATAGTTGCTGGTGGCTCATCCAACTTTACTACAACCAGTGGTATCAAGAAGATCATAGAAGCCATTGCTGCAAATGAACATCTAGAATTATATAATAGAAGTGTGAGAAAATAAGAGGGTGTGATCGATTTGAAACATAGTAATCAAAGTGTGAAGATGGAAGACCAAGTTGCTGTTGAAATTGAGAAAAGACTTAAGGCAATGAATATAGGTACTCAACAAGTAGCCCAAGTTCAACCTGTTAATTGTGAGATCTGTGGGGGACCCCATTTTTCCATGCAGTATGTTGCAACCGCGCAATAAATTGAAGAGATAAATTTTATGAAGCAGAACAACCCTTATTCTAACACTTATAATACAGGCTGGAAGAATCATCCAAATTTCTCCTAGAAAGATCAGCAAGGGAATGTTCAAAAGCAGGGTCCCATTCAGTAACAGAACCAACCACAACAATATCAGAATCAATAATAGTATCAACCTCAACAACAATATCGACCTGAATAACAGTATCAACAATAGTACCCACCATAACAGCAATAGTATCAACAACAAGCACCCAAAAAGGCCGATTGGGAACTTGCCATTGAAAAGTTGGCATCTTAAAATTCCCAGTTCCAAGAAGAAACAAGAAATAATCAGAGGAACACTACTACTTCTATAAAAAATCTTGAATTTAAGATGGGTTAGATAGTACAACAAATAGAAAGATCTCAAGCACAAGGTTCCCTACCTAGTGCAATTGTGACAAATCCGAGAGACCATAAAAATGTGAGTGCGGTGATAACAAGAAGTGGAAAAACACTTGAGGTGTCTGAAGACAAATTAGAGGAAGAAGACCCGTTACTGGAAGTGGATATGGAAATAAAGAAAAATCATATTACTATTGAGGAAGAGGTCACACAAAAAACAGGTTGAGAAAGAAAAACCCACAAAACCAAAACCAATCATCAAACTCCCATATACTACAAGATACAAGAAGAAGGGCCAAAATGAGAAAAAAATTGAGAAGTTCTTAGAGATATTTAGAAAGTTAGAAATCAACATTCCATTCTCTGAGGCACTCGAGCAGATGCCCATATATGCCAAGTTTATGAAAGATATTATCACCAAGAGACACACCATTGACCCTGAGCCTGTACTTATGACTAAAACTTGTAGTGCTATTTTCCAGGGTATGAAGGTTCCGGTTGAAAATAAAGATAGGGTTTCTGTCACCGTTCCATGCACCAGTAGAGATAGATCATTCAAGAAAGAACTTATTGATTTGGGAGATAGTGTGAGTCTTATACCTTTATCTATTTATAGGAAGTTGGGAATATGAACAGCTCAGGACACAAAAATGACACTCTAGTTTGTAGATCACTCAATAAAAATACCTTATGGTATAGTTGAAGATGTTCTGGTTAACATAGATAAATTTGTGTTCCCTGTTGATTTTGTGATTCTTGAGATGCCTAAAGATGAAGAGATCCCTCTGATTCTGGGAAGACCTTTCCTAGAAACAGGGAGATGTATGATAGACATTGAGGAAGGAACCGTGACCCTCAAAGTTTATGATGAACTAAAAATTGATGTGAGAAGTACCATGAAGCACAAAGATGATGTAGGAACAAGTAATACAATGGTAGGGATAGATAAAATGGTAGTCCAAGTCCCCAAGTTACCTTTAGAAAGAGTTCTTAGTTTGACAGCTCAGGAAATAGAAGATAGTGAGGATGACATAGAAAAGGAAGTGCTAGCCATGTTGGATGCATAACCACCTTGGCTTAGATCCAAACCACACTGGTGGGAGGTGTAGCGGGGTATTCGTTACCATTAGAGATATTGACTAAATCCAAGGTAAATCATACAAGTCGAGTCGCCACCACACTTCTATTTATCCAAAGGAATGGTTAGAAAGCGAACAAAAACCTAAAAGTTTTATCGAATCAAAAACTAGTAAAAATGTCAGAGATCTGGGTAAGGGGGTTGGTTATGCAATGGGAAGGTGTTAGGCACCCAAAACATCCTAGGTACTCCTAGGGAGCCCTTTTCACATTTGTGGCAAAGGTTGTTGTTTTTTTTTTTTGAAAATTTATTTGTGCAAACATGATTGAAGGGATGAGAAAAGCGTGTATGTTTATCTAATGTACTACTTACTAAAAGAAGGGTCAAAAGAAAATGACTCGCACGGACGTCGCATCCACTGCATACGTATCTCATCTGAATCTGAGAATCAGAGTCTTCGTAGCTCGGCTACCTATGGGTTAAAGAGGAGTGTGCTCGCTAAGACATCGCGTCTTATGCCTACATATCTCATCTGGGATGAAAATCAGAGCAAAACGTAGTTCGACCAACTACGGGGTAAGGGTTGTGTTTTGGGGTGAACGACGTTACTACGCAATCTACCGGATGCTCGACCTTTGGAGACTTACTCGCCTGTAGTAGAAGGAGATAACGTGTTCTTAGGAGAAGAAAAATCAATGAGTTTGGGGTGTTTAGGGATGCTCATGCAAAAAGGCAGTCCTAGATGAAGGAACCGCGCTACCTTAAATGACATGCCACGAGAGGCTATACGAAACCTAAGAAATCGGTAACATGCGGGAAAAGTAAAGGGATCGAGAGATCTACCATACGGATAAAGATCCGAAGTAACAACAATTAGATAAATGAGAAACCCAAAGACTCTTCCAAGCTAAACACCATCAAAGAAAGTGAGTCAATACAGATAATCGGAATAAACCTCCAGGTGGTATCCCACAAATAAAGTGGAACACCAGGCAAGCCATCTCTGCAAGAGTCATATGAGCCCTCACAAAACAAAACTCAACAAACAGGTTAGAGAAACAAGATAGGGTAATCAAGAGTTGCCCCAAAATCAAAATGTAACCACATGAATCATGCCATTAAAATTCATAAAAAGCTCACAAAAAACAACCAAGGGTAGAAGGCCTAAACTTCTTGTCAAACACATGCATCAAAAGGGTATCAAATTCACCCATAATACCTCATACATTCAGAGCATTCAAATTAAAAGCATAAGGTAATGGGAATAAGGCAAACCTGATTGGAGAGATCGAATGAAATTGAATTGCCCGGTTGGGTTTGCAAAGCAATTTGAGGGTTTATCTGAAAGGGAATTGGTTCTTTGCCGATGAGTTCCCTTCAGTCTCTGGAGGTTGCTCTGAACTCTGTTAGCTCTTCTCTCACTATCTTTTTCCCTGCCAGGGTAATAGAATAGAATTGAATTTTGTTTCACTGAAACTCTGAATTTATAACCTGATTTTTGTAGACCTGTAGGCTCAAATGAGAGAGACCCAAGTCCAAAATTTTCTGTTATATTTTATTTATTTATTTATTTATTTATTTATTTATTTATTAATTTATTTATTTATTTCGTTTTTCGTTTTTTTTAACACGTGGGCTTCGCCTAGCGAGCATGACAGTTCAAGAAATTCCTCTGAGCATAGGTGATTCTGGTGGCTTTTCTTGGGACTCGCTAGGCGACACATTCTGCTCGCCTAGCGAGCATGACAGCTCATGAACAAACTTTTGCTCCTTCAAGATTAACGTTTTGACTGACGAATAGACCCCATTTGAACCTGTTGGAAGAATCTCAAGTCATTCCCTTGTGTTGACTGATCATCTAAACAGAACCCACAAAGTGTCTTGGATGATACTCAAGCTTCAAACAAAAGATGTTAGTGATACATTTTTGTGCTTTTGGTTAGTAAAAAAAAGTAAGAGAAACAATGATGTATAATTCAAGCATGCTTGGTGATCTCAAACCAATCATAAGGAGTCCCACCCAAAGGCAAAGGGAACCAAGATGATAAAGATCCTTGAGGCAATGCAAATGCAATGTTATGATGCCATGAGGGATCTTAGGGTCAAAATTGGGGTCTTACAGATGCCCCTATTTAAGGTCATTCTAGCCGGAGAAGTGAAGGTTAAAATCTCCGTCTCGACGGGGTAGAATGGGCTTAAATAATAACAAAGAGACGAATTTTGGTCCCTAAGAGACCTCATGATGCAAATGTAGGTATGAAATTTGGTAGCACTCTGTGGAGATATGTGTCCACGAAAGCAAAGAAATCAGAAGCCACTGATAATTCATATGAGCAATTCACTCCATGGGACCAAGACCCTGGGGACTCTCCTGGGGATAGAAAAGGGATAAAAATGCGCGAGCAGGTCACGACTCAAAGCGTGGGGAACAGAATTCCAAAGGGAAAAGATCCAATGGAAAGACTCGAGCTGACTCGAAGATGCATGTATTGGGGAATATGCCAATACAGCAAAAACTGTCCATAACGGATACTTCGGATAAAATCCGGATGAAAACAGTCCACTAAGGGACTTCGTTGGGGATGTCCACAAGGACACTCCTGGGGAAGCAGCGGGACGAGGTATTACCGGTTACTGGGTAATAAGCTCAAAGAGACATGTGATCTGAACGCCAGGTATGAGGGTGAGAGATACAACATGCTCAAGAAGAGATGAATATCCAAGACCGGTATAAGGGTGAGAGATATCAAAACTTCAAAACGTCTAAGGAAAACCTAAAAGGTATAATTCAACTCAGGGATTCTGACTCCACAGGGGACAAAAAGTCATAATAGGGAGCAGAGAGGAAGGAACACCAGGGATACCGGTTACTGGGCATATAATAGGTGACCAACCAAGGCGTGAATTGGGGAATATTCCCAAAACACTCATCATCCAAAAGAGGGCTAAAAGCAAATTCGATTACAGGATGGATATTCGACTCCACAAAGGGGATACGAATCTTACTCAACTGGGGAAGAACAAAAGGCTTCAGACCCGAGAGTGCATGAGATATACTATCTATTACCGTCAGAACATAGATAATATACTCGCATGGACGATTATCCATAACCGGTTACTGGTTTAATAAAGGATAAATCGACCGAAAAGAAAAGGCATCGGGATACCGAAACTAGGTATATAATGATGACCAATTCAAAGGAGAAACAATCGTTACCAACAACAACAGGGTAGACGAGAGATGACCCGCTGGGGATAAATTGCGTAATCAGGGCAATTATCCAAGCAGATGAGGGGATATCATCACCGAATATTTGATGAAGATAACTGTCACTAATTAAAGATGAGCAAAAATAGTTACTCTGCAAAAAGGGAAGAAATAGGGTTTACAACTACCAGTATGAGGGTAGAGAAACACAGACTCCGCCGGGGATAATAATTACTAATTATTGAGCAATTATTCATTTACCACGGGGAAACAGGAAAAGAGTCTCAAGAGACCGATCTAGGATCAAACTAGATAGGCACACCAAATCAAGACTTGTCCCGATGAGGATATAACTCAATGGGGAAAACCATCCCAGTATATGTGTTGGGAAGGAACAAAAACAATCAACATCCACGAGGATATAACCCGGTGGGGAATATGGAAGAAAGGATAGACGCTTTCTGCCTATGGAGCTGACTCTATATGGAGAGATCATACACACACGTCTGCTTGGGGAAGTATATCACCAAATAGCAGGAGACAACAAACAACGATATATGGCAAAGAATGCAACATGAATATCTGAATGTTATAATTATGCATGAATATGCGTGGTTTATGTATGATGTATGCTGACAGACACATATCTAACACAACCAGGTCCAGGAATCAACCACCCCGTACTACATCTCAAGAGAGAAAGCCAAGTTCACCGGGGAGTATCCAATCTGCTAGGGATCAGAGATACCAGGAAGCAAAGAACTCTGCAAGGGATGAATCATCAATCATTCCAGCTGGGGACGAGAGTTATCACAGACAAGGTCCACTACACCAACAACTCTACTGGGGAATCTATCCGAGGAGATAAAGGATTTATCGGGATCAACCACCAAATACCGCTCTTGCCCAAAGAGATCCAAGCTGCTGAGGAAGAAAGATTGCTATTCTGCTGAAGGGAAGAGAGGTGACTCTCAACCAGCAATCCACTTGGTAGGATAAACCATAAGGGGTTCCGGAGGGAGGAGATACAGTCATGCCAGGAATATGGACAAAAATCTTACCCTGTTGGGGATCGTACCACCCTTGGGAGAGCACTGAGGATCTCCTAAGTATCCTTTCGTCATTGTGAATGTTCACTTTCTTTAAAAACAAATTATAAAAAATTTGATTGTTTAAAACAATGATATTTTCTTAATCAAAACATGCAAAACATTTGTTGAATAAAAACAGATAAGAGTGCCAATAATTGGATAAAAGGCTCAAATTTATTTGATAGAATGGTAGTCTGCGAATGGCAAGGCTCCATAGATCTTTACAAATTTGAAATTGGTGATATATATTGGAAAAGGGCTACATTGAACATAATGACCATTTCTCCACCAAATCTGAATCCGATGTATTTGAAGCTTTGGCTGATAATGAGCAAGGATCTTTGACGGACGACAGTTGTAGAACAAAGTCTTGTCAGGATGCAGTTACTTGCCAAATCCCTAATTTTTGCCTAGATTGCCCCAGGATGAGGTACTCAATCTAGCGGGATACCTATATTCATTTTTCATGTCTCTAACTTTTTCCTGGACCGCCCTTTCGGGTTTTCAATTCACCGAGACGCTCATTTTTGCCTAAGCCTCCCTTTCGGGTTTTCAACTTAGCGAGCTATTCAGTTTTTATTTTTTTTAGGCGAAGTATTTCTTGACTGCATCTGAATTCACAGGACGAGTGAAATCCTCCCAATCAATAGTTGTAAGTATCAAAGCACCGCCTGAAAAGGCCCTCTTAACAACATATGGACCTTCATAGTTTGGAGTCCACTTGCCCCTGGAATCGGGCGTGAAAGACAAGACTTTCTTGAGCAGAAGGTCACCTTCTCAGAACACACGAGGCTTGACCTTCTTATCAAAAGCTTTCTTCATTCTCTGCTGATATAACTGACCATGGCACGTGGCAGTCAATCTCTTCTCTTCAATCAAGTTTAGCTGGTCATAACGACTCTGAACCCATTCAGCATCAGTCAACTTGGCCTCCATCAAGACTCTCATTGATGGGATCTCCACCTCTACAGGGAGTACAGCCTCCGATCATATCGTCAACGTACACCTCAATCTCCTTATGCATCATGTCATGGAACAAGGTAGTCATGGCTCGTTGATACGTGGCTCCAGCGTTCTTCAAACCGAAGGGCATCACTCGATAACAGAATGTTCCCCAAGGTGTGATGAATGTTGTCTTCTCCATATCCTCGGGTGCCATTTTAATCTGAATATATCCGAAAAATCCATCCATAAACGAGAAGACTTTGAATTTAGCTGTATTGTCTACCAACATATCAATATGTGGTAGAGGGAAATCATCTTTCGGACTAGCTTTATTCAAGTCTCTATAGTCCACACACCTCCGGACTTTTCCGTCTTTCTTAGGCACGGGCACGATATTGGCCACCCATTGAGGATATGTAGAAGTCACCAGAAACCCTGCATCAATTTGCTTCTGAACTTCCTCTTTGATCTTCACTGCCATATCAGGATGAGTTCTTCTGAGCTTCTACTTCACAGGCACGCACTCAGGTTTTAAAGGCAGGAAATGTTGCACAATATCTGTATCTAGACCCGGCATGTCTTCATATGACCAGGCGAAGACATCGACATATTCTCGCATTAATTCAATCAACCCCTTCTTAACATATTCTTCTAGAAGTGCCCCAATCTATACCTCTCGCACACAATCTTCAAACCCCAAGTTGACTGTTTCCAGATTCTCAAGATGTGGCTGAATGATATTCTCTTCATGCTCAAGTAGACGGGTAATCTCATCAGGAATCTCTTCAACATCATCTTCTTCCGCCTCAATTACAGGGAATTCAAAATTGGGAGATGGTGTTGGGTCATTATGTTCAATGGGTTTAGAAATCAACCTGCATAATGATTTTGGATATGAAAAGATTTAGAATTCAAACAAGGCAAATCATTATGCAGATGAAAAGATTGATTGTATTCCATTTTGAGGTCTTATGTGATCACCAATTTCATGCAAAAGCGACAAGGGAAAATAAATGGAAAAACAAACATTTAACATGAATTTATTGAATGAAAATATCATTGTATTTATGCGCCAACAATGTCATTACTCCTCCTTTTGGCATGGGAGAAGGGTTTTCAAACAAAGTGATTATTACGTTGACTTATGGACAACTGTTGAAATATCCACAGCGACCCAATTGTTGCAGACCCCACCAGGGATGATGAAGTTGCCAGAATCCTTTGTATCTTCTTCTAAAACGGCAGCTGACTCCTCATCTAGACCAGTGTGGATGAAACCTCCACTCTTGAATAAACCTTGCTTGTTGAAAGTACCAGAAGAAAAACCTATGCCAGCCTGGGACTCGTTATCTTCTAACTCAATCATTTTTCCTAAGCCAGCAGTTGCACCTCGCTCAATGGCCATCTTTGCATCTTTGTAGGAAGCAAATGAAGGAGTTCTCTTCTCAATAGGCTCAGCAATAGATAACGTTTGGAAAGGAGTTCCAACTTCAACCTCAGCCTCTATATATGAGAAGGAAGACAAATGGCTAACCAGGAGAGCCCTTTCTCCCCCTACCACCACCAGCTTCTTGTTTTTCACGAATTTCAATTTCTGGTGTAGGGTGGACGTCACGGCACCTGCCTCGTGAATCCATGGTCTGCCTAAGAGACAACTATACGATGGGTGAATATCCATAACCTGGAAGGTAATCTGGAAATCACTTGGTCCGATCTTGATTGGGAGATCAACTTCCCCAATCAAAGTTTTGCGAGACCCATCGAAAGCCTTCACAACTACTCCACTCTGCCTCATGGGAGGCCCTTGATATGATAGCTTTGAGAGAGTGGACTTTGGCAATACGTTCAATGATGACCCGGTGTCCACCAGCACATTGGACATGGCGTCGTCTCTACAACCCTTAGATATATGTAATGCCAGGTTGTGATCTCTTCCCTCCTCAGGGAGATCAGAGTCACAAAAGCTCAGGTTGTTACAAGCAGTAATGTTTGCAACAATGCTATCGAATTGCTCCAAAGTGACATCATGATCGACATATGCCACATCCAACACCTTCTGCAGAGCCTCTCGGTGTGGTTCTGAATTTAAGAGTAAGGATAACACATATATTTTGGATCGCGTTTGTAGAAGTTGGTCTACAACATTGTACTCACCTTTCTTGATGAGTCTCAGCATATCATCACAGTCTTCTTTCTCATTGCCACTCGGGCCAACAGAAGTAGGAGTTTTCAGTACGAAGGAGGGCTTAACAGCAAGTGCCGGATTCGGAGAATTCACAGCATTCTCGATCGGGCGTTCAACAAAATCAGCATTAATTTGAGGCTTCGGCGGTGCTGAAAATACACGGCCACTACGGGTCAAACCGCTAACATCGGCAATATTCACAACAGAAGAAGAGGGCAAGGACACCTCTTTCCCATTCTCTACTGCTACGACGTTGTAGCGATAGGGAACTGCTTTTCAGAAGAGTAAGGCACAGGACCAACAGGCTTAATGATCAGAGCGGGAGAAGCCTTCTGCTTGCTACCATTGTACTTAAAGATAACAGGCTCGGGTATCCGGAACACTGGGTAAATCACGTTGACCTCAGGCTCATTTTCATCAACATTCCTGTTTTGAAGGATCTCAATGACTCCTTCGTCTAGCATTTCCTGAACATCCTTACGCACCTGGCAACAACCCAATCGGTTAACAGAGCAGACTCGACATTTATCATGGTCATGCTCATAATGACTATAATCACACAACAAACGATGCATCTCGACCAGCGATTGTTGAATATGACTGACATATTTGACCTTGTATTTTCCAGGGCAACCCTGGACCATGTTGACAAATTTCCCATGTTCGGGCAATGGGTTCTTCTTCAGATTAGGGCCTACGTCCTCAAAACATAGAATACCACACCTCACAAGGTCTTGAACCTTGATCTTCAAAGGGTAACAATTCTCCACGTCGTGGCCGGGAGCACCAGAATGATAAACACAATGTAATTCAGGTTTATACCACCACTGGGGGTTAGCAGGTATAGTCGGTGGGTCTCTCGGAGTAATCAGCTTCCTTTCTATCAAAGAGGGATATAACTCTGCGTACGTCATAGGAATAGGATCGAAGGTGACCCTTTTGCTCTCGTAACTCGTGCTGGTTTGATTACTGTTTCGAGGCTGGTAGGCCTGCTGCTGCGGTCGGTGCTGTTGTTGCTGATATTGCGGATGTGGTTGCTGATTGTTACTATGTTGCTGATACTGTTGATTGTCTATGAAAACAGGTGCTATATGAGCCACCTGGTGCTGGTTACTGGCGGGACGCACAGTCTTCCTCCTCACAGAGGGTCTTCTTGGTTTCTCATGGGAGATCACAGCATGTGCCTCTCCATCTTTCTTCTTTTCAAATGCCCCATAACGTTTGGCAGAAGAGCCTTCTTCTCTAGTTAACCGTCCTTCACGGACCCCTTCTTCTAGACGCATCCCCATACTCACCATCTCGGTGAAGTCAGAAGGAGCGCTAGCAATCATCCGCTCATAATAAAAAGAACTTAAAGTCTTCAAAAAGATCTTAGTCATCTCTTTCTCTTCTAGCGGAGGCACAATCTGTGTTGCCACCTCTGGGCGTACTCTTTAAATGTTTCTTTATCCTTCTGGGACATGGCTCTCAATTGATCTCTATCGGGAGCCATATCCACGTTGTACTTGTACTGCTTGACGAAGGCTTCGCCGAGATCATTGAAGGATCGGATGTTCGCGCTGTCTAAACCCATGTACCAACGCAAAGCGGCACCGGACAGACTGTCCTGAAAGTAATGGATGAGTAGTTGGTCATTATCGGTTTGAGTCTACATCTTCCTGGCATACATGACCAGGTGGCTGAGAGGACAAGTTTTTCCTTTATATTTTTCAAAATCAGGGACCTTGAATTTCACAGGGATCTTCACATTTGGAACCAAGCAGAGTTCGGCAGCAGACTTGCCAAAAAGATCCTTCGCTCTGAGAGTTTTCAATTCCTTGCGAAGCTCAAGAAATTGATCGTTCATAGCATCCTTCTTCTCATAAACATCTAGACCCTCAGACGGCTCAGAATGATAGATGGTGTCGTCTACCCTAGGCAAAGTATGCACGACAGGAGGAGGAACGGCAAGGACCGGGCTAGATGCTGGCGGAGAAGCAAAGGTAGGAATAGGACCCTCAGGCGTGAAATTAGGAGGCATCCCCCACGGGAACCCGGTTGGTATGGCTGTTGGAACAAAGTGTGCACTGGCAGCGGGCACAGTAGAGGAGACAATCTCGGAGATAACTGTCCCCTGGGGAGGAGTTGAAGGTGTCGGAGAAGACTGGCTCTGGACAGCCATGAGTGACTCCATTAGGGCAGTCAATCTGGCCACTTCCTCTTTCAGCTCGCGGTTCTCTTGCTCTAAGTGATCCATCAGTCTTGAAATGTTGGCTCTAGTGTAGTACCGGTGAGTCAGCTTATCTTCAAAATAAATGAAGGACACAGAGTTAGACCACAGGGCAAGGGACCGGAAACAAAACCTGCCTATGCATATGATGCATGCAATGTTTGTGCATATGATTTGTTTTTTATTTCCAATGAACTTTAGAGTTTTATTTGCAAATTCTGGAAATATTAAGCATTTTATCACATATGGAAATATCTCATCAAATAATATCAGGGAGAAGAAGTGCAGCATCGTCAATCATATACAAGAGAAAAGGAAAATAATTGTCTTATGGATCCCTAGAAACAATCATCCAAAGCTCGGGACACAGGAAGATAAGATGCGCGAAGCCTCTTCACCTCTCTCTCGTAGGTTGCCTCCCTATCGGCCTTCTCTTTGGCGAGTCGATCATACCTCCTCTTCCAGAACTTAGAAGACTGAGGAAGTAGAGAAGTCCATACATCATCAGGCTCATCAATAACCTGATGCTCAAGAAACTCAATCAACGCATCCTTCTCCTTAATCTGTTGAAGCAACTCTTTACGTTCACGGATCCAGGCACGTGAACGGTCTTCGTCTCTCAACTCCTCTACTCCTTGATTAGGGAGGGTTGAAGGCCCAGCCATAATCATAGGTGTAGGTCTCGGATACTCGTAAGGCATGAGATACTCAGACGCCCTCTTCCTAACCCAAACAGTGTAAGGCTCCAAAGCGATGCAATTCTTAGGACCCAACTCTTTCCTTCCTTTCCTATGAATCTTGCGCCAAGCGCGGACCATCCTAGCTTTCAAGCCTTGGGGATCTTTATCATCCTGAAAGAATACACCCTCTAACAGAATGTTATTGGGTTTATCCTTTAAGGGGAACCCAAGCTGCCGACGTGCCAAAACAAGATTGTAGTTAATCCCACCACATGTACAAAGAAGAGGTACATTGGAGAATTCGCCACAAGAGTCAATAATCTGCACACCATCATACACACGGTTATACCAAGAGATATCATCATTAGTGAGAGACATAAGTCTCGTGGACCACCGTAGACATTCCTTGTTCTCCTTGAAAGCGATCGTCTGAGGTAAGTGAGAAATAAACCACTTATACAACAGAGGCAAACAACACACAATGGCGCCACCACCCTTTGCATTCCTCATATGCAAAGAGAAGTAGGTATTGCCCAACAGAGTCGGAACGGGATTAAGAGTAGAGAAAATCCTAATAGCGTTCACATCCACAAACTTGTCGATGTTGGGGAATAACACTAGCCCATAGATGAGAAGTACAAATATGGCTTCAAAGGCTATCTATGTGCAACATGTCAGCTATCTCTTGAGAAGTAGGAATACTCTCCAAGCCACTGAACGACAACTGGTCTAGAATAGGTATACCCACAAGATAAGCATACTCCTCAAGGGTAGGCCAAAGCTGGAAGTCCGGAAACGTGAAGCAACGGTACAAGGGATCATAAAACTATACTAATACACTCATAAATCCTTCATCCACCTGAGTAGTCAGAAGAGGAAGAAGCTTCCCAAAGCGAGCCTTGAAACCCAAAGGATCTAATACATAGGATGTCAGATTCCTTAACTCTTTCAAATTTGGTTGCCTGAAGTTGTACTTGTTTGTATTCCTTCTTTGTCTTTCCATGTCTGAAAATTTTACAAATAAACCCCTTAAGTTCCTTGAAAATCTTCTTATTTATTGATGATATGGATGCAAATGGGTGCATGAATGCGTGAATGCAACAATCACACTCAAGGATCAAGCAAAGCACAACAAACAAAGGTCATGGGATGGATCATGTTATCCTTAATATCAACCATCCATTTTGGTGGATTATGGTTTACACCTTATCAACACCCAAGTTCCATTGATATTAAGGATACCTGAACGGATCAACCATGAATCAAGGGTTTGTTATAAGTCACGAGCATGGAGTTAGGTTAAGAACCACCCAAAAGGGAGTGTACTAGGGTTTAAACCTGCCAAACATGTTCTACAAGAGGTTCCCATAGTCATCATCTCATCTTTTGGATATTATCGGAGAAACGACTACTCGTATTCCGAAAATATTCTCAAGAGAGACTCTTATGAGTGTAGTATCGCGTAACAATCGTATCAAATCTTACACTTGAACGACTTTCGCACTACATCCTAAGAATAGGCCAAGATGGGCTTGGTAAACTGAGGTCCTTGGCTTCTAAGGTCTATATTGGAAAGAGTAATATTTAACCACAACTTACTTGTATGACATTATTGATCCCAACATAACCTCCACCAAGTGAATGGACTTGCAAGTCAACTTGCTAAGGAATAACTCCACACAAGTCAACAAGACTACGCCATTCTCCTATCCTAAGTGCACTCGAGTCTGGGTGTAGAACTCATCTCACAAAGATCACCAAGCATACAAGGAATTAATATCAAGCAATTCAATCATTACATACAATACAGTAATCCCAAATTGCACAAAAATATGTCACAAAACAAAACAAAAAAATATACAATACAATACAACAAATATGAAAAGTAGGAAAAACCCACTAGGAGGTTCGTCCCCAGCAGAGTCGCCACTTTTTTGTAGCGGGGTATTCGTTACCATTAGAGATATTGACTAAATCCAAGGTAAATCATACAAGTCGAGTCGCCACCGCACTTCTATTTATCCAAAGGAATGGTTAGAAAGCGAACAAAAACCTAAAAGTTTTATCGAATCAAAAACTAGTAAAAATGTCAGAGATCTGGGTAAGGGGGTTGGTTATGCAATGGGAAGGTGTTAGGCACCCAAAGCATCCTAGGTACTCCTAGGGAGCCCTTTTCACATTTGTTGCAAAGGTTGTTATTTTATTTTTTTGAAAATTTATTTGTGCAAACATGATTGAAGGGATGAGAAAAGCGTGCATGTTTATCTAATGTACTACTTACTAAAAGAAGGGTCAAAAGAAAATGACTCGCATGGACGTCGCATCCACTGCATACGTATCTCATCTGAATCTGAGAATCAGAGTCTTCGTAGCTCGGCTACCTATGGGTTAAAGAGGAGTGTGCTCGCTAAGACATCGCGTCTTATGCCTACGTATCTCATCTAGGATGAAAATCAGAGCAAAACGTAGTTCGACCAACTACGGGGTAAGGGTTGTGTTTTGGGGTGAACGACGTTACTACGCAATCTACCTGATGCTCGACCTTTGGAGACTTACTATACTGTAGTAGAAGGAGATAACGTGTTCTTAGGAGAAGAAAAATCAATGAGTTTGGGGTGTTTAGGGATGCTCATGCAAAAAGGCAGTCCTAGATGAAGGAACCGCACTACCTTAAATGACATGCCACGAGAGGCTCTACGAAACCTAAGAAATCGGTAACATGTAGGAAAAGTAAAGGGATCGAGAGATCTACCGTACGGATAAAGATCCGAAGTAACAACAATTAGATAAATAAGAAACCCAAAGACTCTTCCAAGCTAAACACCATCAAAGAAAGTGAGTCAGTACAGGTAATCGGAATAAACCTCTAGGTGGTATCCCACAAATAAAGTGGAACACCAGGCAAGCCATCTCTGCAAGAGTCATATGAGCCCTCACAAAACAAAACTCAACAAACAGGTTAGAGAAATAAGATAGGGTAATCAAGAGTTGCCCCCAAATCAAAATGTAACCACATGAATCATGCCATTAAAATTCACAAAAAGCTCACAAAAAGCAACCAAGGGTAGGAGGCCTAAACTTCTTGTGAAACACATGCATCAAAAGGGTATCAAATTCACCCATAATACCTCATACATTCAGAGCATTCAAATTAAAATCATAAAGTAATGGGAATAAGGCAAACCTGATTGGAGAGATCGAATGAAATTGAATTGCCCGGTTGGGTTTGCAAAGCAATCTGAGGGTTTATATGAAAGGGAATTGGTTCTTTGCCGATGAGTTCCCTTCAGTCTCTAGAGGTTGCTCTGAACTCTGATAGCTTTTCTCTCACTATCTTTTTCCCTGCCAGGGTAATAGAATAGAATTGAATTTTGTTTCACTGAAACTCTGAATTTATAACCTGATTTTTGTGGACCTGTAGGCTCAAATGAGAGAGGCCCAAGTCCAAAATTTTTTGTTATATTTTTTTTATTTTTTTATTTTTTTATTTTTTTTTCGTTTTTCGTTTTTTTTAACATGTGGGCTTCGCCTAGCGAGCATGACAGCTCAAGAAATTCCTTTGAGCGTAGGTGATTTTGGTGGCTTTTCTTGGGACTCGTTAGGCGACCCATTCTGCTCGCCTAGCGAGCATGACAGCCCATGAACAAACTTTTGCTCCTTCAAGATTAAAGTTTTGACTGACGAATAGACCCCATTTGAACCTGTTGGAAGAATCTCAAGTCATTCCCTTATGTTGACTGATCATCTAAATAGAACCCACAAAGTGTCTTGGATGATACTCAAGCTTCAAACAAAAGATGTTAATGACACATTTTTGTGCTTTTGGTTAGTAAACTAAAGTAAGAGAAACAATGATGTATAATTCAAGCATGCTTGGTGATCTCAAACCAATCACAAGGAGTCCCACCCAAAGGCAAAGGGAACCAAGATGCTAAAGATCCTTGAGGCAATGCAAATGCAATGTTATGATGCCATGAGGGATCTTAGGGTCAAAATTGGGGTCTTACAGGAGGGTTTAAGAGCTCCACAGGAAACAGAGACAAAAAATGAAGCTGAAACAAGTACAAATACTTAATTAAATAGATTACATCAAAATCTGAAATACATCTTTTTAGACTCTGCAAATAATTGTCCTGCAATAATAAACTTTGGGCTACAAGCGAAAGAAGAGGATAAATTGGTACAAGTACTGAAGAAATATAAGAGTGTTATGCGATGGACCCTTAGAGACTTGAAAGGAATTATCCCCACAGTATGCATGCATAAAATACTGAGGGAGGATAATCACAAACCGGTAGTACAACCCCGAAGAAGGCTTAATGTAGCAATGAAGGAAGTAGTGAGAAAGGAAGTGGTGAAGTTGTTGGATGCGGGTCTGATCTACTCTATTTCTCAGTTCCTGGGTGAGTCTGGTACATGTGGTACCAAAGAAGGGAGGAAAAATGGTAATACTAAATGAGAAAAATGAATTGCTCCAACACACACGGTAACTGGTTAGAGAGTGTGTATTGATTATCGGAGGCTTAACACCGCAATAAGGAAAGATCATTTTCCTCTCCCTTTTATTGACCAAATGTTACAAATACTTGCAAGTCATGAGTATTACTGCTTCTTAGATGGATATTCAGGGTATAACCAGATTGTAGTAGCCCTTATGATATTTTTCCTACAGAAGGATGCCATTTGGGTTGTGTAACACCCCTGTTACTTTTCAGAGATGTATGACATCCATATTCGCCGATATGCTTGAAAAGAATATGGCGGTGTGTTAGTGTAAGCCCTAGAGGCCAATACTTTTGATACTTGTATCGAATTATTTATTAATAATAAAAGGCTTTTTCTTTATTATGTTTGTTTAATAAAGTCCCTAGAATAGCTAGTCCGTTTAATGTATCAAGTGTGACTTAATCATGAGATCACATTAAACATAAGGACACTATTCTTAAAGTATCTGTAGTCGAGCTTTATTGTGAAGTTGGATAACATTAAAGCATTAAGATTATTATGTATATATACTGATGATCACATCTCATGGATCATGGATAAGGAGTTATCAAGTCTTAAACATAGGTATGAATATTAAGAGTAATATTTATACTAGATTGACCCGCTATGAGAATACTATATAGAATGTTATGAAAAGTGTCATAAGTTATTCTCATGGTGATAATGGTGTATACCACCCTTTGACCTGAAACCACTATGGACCCTAGATGTAGAGTCGAGTGCCTTATTGCTGATCAAACATTGTCTATAACTGGATGACCATAAAGATAGTTGATGGATACTCCACGAAGCATGTTGAGGGACATGAGTGACCTAGATGGAATTTTCCCATCCTGTGTAACAGGATAAATGTCTATGGTCCCAATATTGAACTGGACAAGGATGACACGGTCTATGCCTTGTGTTCAATATAGACATAAGGGCAAAAGGGTAATTATACACATAAGTATTATCACAAAAGGATTAGTTAGATCACATGACATTTTTGTGTCTTGCGTAGCAGTGATGTGTTGCTAGATACCGCTCACTGTTTATTATGTTAAATACGTGATTTCATATAATTGCCAATGCCGCGAAAACCTACAGGGTCACACACCAAAGGAAAGGTTGATGAGAGATAGAGTAACTAAGGAACACCATAAGGTACAGTGCATTAAGTGAATTGTAGAACATCGTAAGGTACGGTATACTTAAGTAGAATACGAAATATGGTAAGGTACCACGCGCTTAAGTGATTTTGGCATATTATAAGATATGTGCCACATAAACTTAAGTGGGCTTTTTAGCTTGCAGCCCATACAACTGGTTCTATAAATAGAACCCTTGTGCAGAAGCATTGGGGTAGTTGCAATTTCGTTTCTCTCTCTCTCTCTCTCTCTCTCTCTCTCTCACTCACTCACTCAAAGCATTCATTCGTAGCAGCTAGCACTGAGATTGAAGGAATCTGTTCGTGTGGACTGAGTAGCGGCATTGTCATCGTTTAACATTTGTGATCGCTCCATAGATCTACATCAAAGGTTGCAATCTCCACAAGATGCAACGATTCTATCATTGATCATTCCCATTCGTAAGGATCACTAAAGGAGAAATTTTTAAATTCCACTGCATTTTGGATCGCTCTTCTCCTTTAGTGGTATCGGAGCCACTTACGAAACCATGCATCTGATAGTTGTTTATTTTCTGTATTTTCCATATTAATACGATTAAAAGACAGAATGAATCAAAGAATAAACGAGTAATTAAATTTGGCTTCATGTGTGTACGATTTGGATGGTTGATATTGACTATCCTTTGGAATCCGACATTAGTATGGTGAAGCAACGATACCTAGATCGTCCATAGGTTACGCAATTGAGATCGATAAAGTTATGTATATGATATAAAAAATACTAATGAAAAATACAGTATATATGATATATTGTTTCTGTTTCGTTCATTCAAACACTTAATGGTTGTTTTCCTTTGAGCAATCAATGGTCATTTGCTTCTTGATCCAACATTAGTATGGTGAAGCAATGACATGTTAATCAATCATACTGAATCAACAATCGAGGTTTGTTTGATGGTCTAAAATTGGTCCATTAGGGTTAATGACAACACAAGGGTTGTGCTGTCAAAGAGTTATGCGATTAGGATTGTGATTGCGTAAGAGTTGTGCTTTAAAGTATAAAGTGTTGATGCGGGGTTGCAGGGGAAGCACCCCGACTCAAATTTTTAATGAATAGTTTAAAGAGTTATGCGATTAGGATTGTGACCACCGTCCGCTGACCGGGCAGCGGAACCCCCGTCCACTGACCTGGCAGCGGAACCCCCGTCCGATGACCGGGCAGCGGACCACCGACTAACTCTGCATAGTGTGACCCATCGCCAAAATTTATTTTGGTTTTAATTAATTAACAGAATTGAAATTAATAATAATAATGTGTTTATTATTATTTTCTTTGGTGATTGGTTATGGCCTTAGTTTTCCTTTATTTTGTTTTGGAATTTTAAAATACGACCCGCGTGTCGTGCCTCTCTTTAATCTCTTAATGTAACTTCTTTTCTCATCCCACTCCCTCGTATGTAAAACGAGTTTCTTCTATGTAATGTAATGTTATAAAGAAAGAGAAGAATACAATATAAAAGGAGGATAACCTTGAAGATCTTGCTTGGAGAAGCTTATATCGTTATTAGGTTAGCTTAGGTTCTCTCATTGGCTTGGAAGAACAATTGCGCTAGGGGCCATATCTGTTTCATTACGTATGTTTATGCATGTGAGAGACGATTTATATGATAAATAAGCCAGTGAGATCAGAATAATTGCAAATTCCCTCAAATTAAATATTAAGTTTATACTTTCCAAGTTTTAGCACTCATCAAGACTAGTATCGGATAATGTAGGTTTCGCCTATGCGAGGTGCATGTTCTATATTAGTAAGGTGTGATGGGATAATTGTAATATCCAATTGCTAAAACAATGGGTCAAACTTAACTAAACAAATTATAATAAGATTATATATGTTTAGAAGCAAGAGTTGGAAATGATCCATGTGATGGATTAGAATAAGGAGTTATTCACCCAACTAAAATATTCGAGAGTTGTATTAGATACAATTGGAAGGAGTTCATACCTAAATAACCTAGTTTTGTGTAATCCGCCTATGCGCACTTAAAACAAAGTGAAATTTGGATCTCAACCCACTAAAAAATCTTCCAACGGGATTTTCCAAATCAAATGGTGAGGGTCATTTGTTTTGAGTAAAATAGTGGGAACATATTTAAAGGGAAAGGCAAGGAAGTTGTCAAACCCAAACCCACTGTTGCTGCTTTGAAGCCTAGTGGAGGCATAACAAAGGAAGGCACCTGCTTCCATTGCGGTAAGACCGGACACTGGAAGAGAAACTGCCCAAAGTACCTGAAAGATAAGAAGAATGGAGTAGAGACTTCAACTTCAGGTATTTTTGTTATTGAAATTAATTTATCTACTTCTGCATCATGGGTATTAGATACTGGATGTGGTTCTCACATTTGTACCAATGCGCAGGGGCTAAAAAGGAGTAGAGATTTGGCAAAAGGTGAAGTTGACCTACGAGTTGGCAATGGAGCAAAGGTTGATGCTTTAGTCGTAGGAACTTATGTATTGACTTTACCTAGTGGTCTAATAATTCAGTTAGAGAACTATTATTGTGTACCTGCAATTAGCAGGAATATTATTTCCGTTTCTTGTTTGGACAAGTTTGGTTTTTCATTTATAATTAAGAACAATTGTTGCTCAATTTATTTGAATGATATATTCTATGCTACTGCACAAATGAACAATGGAATATATGTCCTTGATCTTGAAATGCCTATTTATAACATTAATACTAAAAGTATGAAACCTAATGAGTTAAATCCAACTTACCTTTGGCATTGTCGATTAGGCCACATAAATGAGAAACGCATTTCCAAACTCCATAAAGATGAACTCTTAGACTCTTTTGATTATGAATCATATGAGACATGCAGATCTTGTTTAATTGGAAAGATGACAAAGTCTCCATTCATAGGAAAAGGTGAAAGAGCTAATGATCTTTTGGCCCTCATACATACTGATGTATATGGACCACTGAACATACCAGCCAGAGGAGGTTTTCAATACTTCATCACATTTACTGATGATTTTAGTAGATATGGTTATGTGTATTTAATGAAACACAAATCAGAGTCCTTTGAAAAGTTCAAGGAATTCAAGAATGAAGTACAAAACCAACTAGGTAAGAATATTAAAACTCTTCGATCAGATCGAGGTGGTGAGTATTTAAGCCTAGAGTTTGATGACCATCTGAAAGAGTGTGGGATCCTATCCCAACTTACTCCTCCTGGAACACCCCAATGGAACGGTGTATCTGAGAGAAGAAATTGAACCCTGTTAGACATGGTCCAATCCATGATGAGTCACTCCGATCTTCCAAACTCCTTTTGGGGACATGCACTATTGGCAGTAGCTTACACACTTAACCGTGTTCCATCCAAAAAGGTTGAGAAGACACCATATGAGATATGGAGTGGTAAGAAACCACTTATGTCTTAGATGAAGATTTGGGGTTGTGAAGTTTATGTGAAACGACAAATTTCAACTAAGCTTGAGCCCAAATCTGACAAATGCTTATTTGTGGGGTATCCTACAGAAACAAGAGGGTATTACTTCTATAATCCTTCTGAGGGCAAAGTGTTTGTCGCTCGAACTGGAGTTTTCCTAGAAAAGGATTTTATTTCCAAAGGAATCAGTGGGAGGAAAGTAGAGCTTAAAGAAATTCAAGAATCACAAAGCATTGATACACCTATGGAGGAATTAGAGCAAGAAACATAAGTAGTTGTGGAAGAGCAACCTGCTCAAGTAGAACAAGATCAACGTAGGTCAAGAAGGATACGTCACCTACCTGAGAGATATGGATATCTCATAACTCATCAAGGCGATGTATTATTCATGGATCAAGATGAGCCTATGGCCTACCAAGAGGCTATAACTGGTCCCGAGTCTGAGAAGTGGCTAGAAGCCATGAAATCTGAAATGGATTCCATGTACGCAAACCATGTTTTGACCTTGGTAGAACCTCCTATAGGAGTTAACCCTATAGGATGCAAGTGGGTCTTCAAAAAGAAGACTGACATGGATGGTAAGGTACATACCTCTAAGGCAAGACTGGTTGCAAAAGGATATAAACAAGTTCATGGGGTTGACTATGATGAAACCTTTTCACCAGTTGTAATGCTTAAATCTGTTCGGCTTTTACTTGTTATTGTTGCATATCATGATCATGAAATATGGCAGATGGATGTTAAAACTGCTTTCCTTAATGGGAATCTTCTTGAGGACGTGTACATGACACAACCTGAAGGATTTGACATACCAGAAGAAGCCCAAAAGATATGTAAGTTATAAAGATCAATATATGGATTGAAGCAAGCTTCCAGAAGCTGGAATCTTTGTTTTGATGAAATAGTAAAACAATATGGATTCATCAAGAACGAAGATGAGCCTTGTGTCTAAGAGAAGAGAAAATCCTAATAGCATTCACATCCACGAAGTTGTCGATGTTGGGAAATAACACTGGCCCATAGATGAGGAGTACAAATATGGCTTCAAAAGCTTCCTTACTCATGGCCTTCCCAAACAAGGTAGCTTTGGCAATCAGAAAATCAGACGGGAGACCTTGAATTCCACCTTTGGTAGTCATATTGGCAACAATGTCGGATACCTCCACATGAAGCATGTCAGCAATCTCTTGAGAAGACGGAATCTTCTCCAAACCACTGAACATCAATCGTTCAAGAATAGGTATACCCACATGATAAGCATACTCCTCCAATGTAGGTAGAAGCTGAAAATCCGGAAAAGTGAAGCACCGATACAGAGGATCGTAGAACTGCACCAACACACTCATCATACCTTCATCCACCTTGGTAGAGAGAATAGCTAGAAGCTTCCCATGGAAAGCTTTGAACTCCAAGGGCTCTAATACATAAGATGTCAGACGCCTTAACTCTCTCAAGTCGGGTTGTCTGAAATTGTACTTCTTTGTATTCATTCTTTGCTTATCCATGTCTAAAAAGTTTCAAATAGACCTTTTAAGTTCCTTACAAACATCTTATTTGTTGATGACATGAATGCGGATGAATGCATGGATGCAACAAACACACTTAAGGATCAAGCAAGTCACACCACACAAAGGTCATGGGATGGCTCAAGTCATCGTCAATATCAATCATCCATTTTGGTGGATTATGGTTTACACCTTATCAACACCCAAGTTCCATTGATTTTGAGGATATACGAGAACGGATCGACCGCGAATCACGGTTTTGTTGTGAGTCACGAGCATGGAGCCTCGGTTAAAAACCACCCAACGGGAGTTTACTATGGTTAAACCTGACAATCATGTTCTAAAAGGTTCCCATAGTCATCATCACATATTTTGGATATTATCGGATAAAATGACTACTCGTCCTCCAAAAATATTCTCAAGAGGGACTCTTATGAGTGTAGTATTGTGTAACAATCGCATCAAGTCTTACACTTGAACGACCTTTGCACTACGTCCTAAAATAGGCCAAGATGGGCTAGGTATCTAAGGTCCTTGGCTTCTAGGGTTCTTATTAGAAAGAGTAATGCCTAACCACGACTACTCATGTGACATTAGTGATCCCAATAAAACCTCCACCAAGTGAATGAACTTGCAAGTTAACTTGTTAAGGACAAACTCCACACAAGTCAACAAGACTATGCCATTCTCTTATCATAAGTGCACTCGAGTTCGGGTATAGAACTCATCTCACAAGAAACCACCAAGCATACAAGCAATTAATATATCAAGCAATTCATACATTACAAACAATACATTCATCCCAAATTTGCACAAAAATATGCCACAAACAAATATAAACATACAACACATACAAGCAAAAAGTAGGCAAAACCCACGGGGCTTGGATAAAGATCCCCAGCAGAGTCGCCACTTTTCTGTAGTGGGGTTTTCGTTACCTTTAGATTTATTGACTAAACCAAAAGTCAACATACAATTCGAGTCACAACCTCACTTTTATTTATCCAAAGGAAAGACTAAAAAGCGAACAAAGGCCAAGTAAGAAGTTTTTCAAATCAAAAACTAATAAAAATGTCAGAGATCTAGGAAAGGGAGTTGGTTATGAAATGGGAAGGTTTTACGCACCCAAAACATCATTAGTACTCTAAGGGAACCCTTTTTGCAAATATGTGTTATAGGTTGGTATTTGTGAAAAGATTCATGCAAAAAAGATTGGGGGGATGAGAAGAGAATAGATTATATTTACAAATTTTGTTTTTTGAATGGATGAACCCATTGCCTACGTACCATCACAATGGAGGATCAAAACCTCGTAGTTCGTGGTAAAAATTTCAAAGATTGGTGAACTGATTTTAATCAAAAGGCTTAAGGTCTTTTGTTATCAAAGGGAGAAAACTCAACCTAAACCAAAAATCCACCATGTGAGGAAGGCTTCAACATGCTAGTGACGGGTTAACCCTATAATAAGCATGGAAGGCTTATAATCCATCACTAAGGATGAGGTGAGATTTACATCAACCACTATGATAACTCAAACCTATGGCTAATGTTTTGAAAAAAAGAGTTTAACAAGTGGTAATTGGAACCACAAAATAATTTGAAATGGGTTATATTTACATGTTAAGTTTATTTACAAAAATGAGGTCAAAGTTGGATTAAAGTTTATTTACAATGAGTATTTATGAAAATGGTTTTGAAAAAGTCAAAGGCCTAAGGCCTAGGTTTCTAATTTGAAATAAAGTCAAAGTTTTGAAAATGATTTTTGGCTTGGTTAGAGTGGGGAGAAGAGAGAAGGGATATTCCTAAAGCATACCAAGATAAGAGGGGAAAGATAACCCTTGGTGTTCCTTTTCTTGGAGTCATGGAGATGACTCAAGATGCTCCTTTCCTTTGGATTTAGCACACAGAACAAGCACTCAATAATTTGAATTCAAGCTCCTAGGATCTCCATTTGGCTTGGCTCTTAACTTGGCTACTCATGACAATGCTCCTCTTTTCACAATCTTAAGATGAGGTTCCTATCACACAAAAGCACACATCAAAAAGCTCATAACACAATAAAGGGAATGGACAAAGAGTAAGTTTGAGGAGAAGTCCTTTGAGGTCAACTTTGAATTTTAGCATTCTAAAGGCATGAGGCCTAGTTGCTCTTCAACATATTTTGCATTCTAAAGGCATGAGGCCTATTTGCTCTTGAACTCCTTTAAGCATGGGTGAATCCTAATTCTAAGTCCTTTCTCCTTTTGTATTTTGGTTCACATCAAAACAAACACAAAAACAGCACAAAATAGCAATATATTTATATACAATAATGGGCTCAAATAAGCAAAAGAAAAATGACATGAACATAAAATATGTGCTCAAGTGAGCAAAATGAAAATCAAGATGAAAAATAAGCAAGAAATAAATGACATTAAAAGTAAATGACAAGAATTTAAAATCTCAAACTAAAGTTAGTAGTTAGTAGAGTTATGTTAGCTTATCATAAGATAATGTAGCGCTATGTTAAGCAATCGTAAGTGGACTAATGTAGTAGTCACACCTATCTGAGGCCGGTCAATAAAAATATGGACAAAGAACACAAGTTAGAACCTCAAATTCAATTCAAAACAAAGTGGAACCTCAAATTCAATTCAAAACAACTTCAATGAGTCCAATTAAATTCTCATAGGTTCAACATAGTCAAACTAACTTTGACTAATTTTCTCACAAATTTTTAAAGTCAGAAAGTAATTAAAATCAATTAAAAACAACCAAAAATAGCATAATATGAATTAAAATCTCAAATAATCTCAAAACAAACAAGAAGCTATTGAGACTATTTTTCATTGACTTATCATGATCCATAGATGCTATGAATTTTTTTTTGTATTTTTTAAAAGTCAGAAAGTATTTTAAAATGAATTAAAATCATTGAAAACCAAATAATTCATGAAAAATATCAAATGAAGTCACAAAAATAATTAAAAATCATAATACGAAACTAGATTTTTCAAGAAAAATTTCAAAGTTGGTCTCATATTTTTATGACTTCATATGGAATTTTTAATGAATTATTAAAAATAGAATGAATTAAAAGAAAATAAAAAGAAAAATGAAGTAAGCGAAAAAGCCTGAGCCACCAGATCCAATTTATTAATTGACGTGGTAATGTTGCACGGCTTGGATCTGATGATGCACGGTGGACTCAAGTCAACAGCGAAACATAATGAATTAAAACAAGTAATTAAAACGGACGCATGAGATTAGATAGTGAGGGAGAGATCCAAGGGCCATGAGCAACACACGTGGTGGTGGTGGTGGTGGAAACCACCATCTTCTCCGGTCAGCCAACAGATTCCGGCCAAAACTTGCAGGAAAACAAATCTTAACAAAAATAAAAACAAGGACATGGAAATGAAGCTCGTGTGATGTAGATCATCACTGTACCATTAGATTCCTCTCATTCTTCTTATATTGAGAGAAAGATGAAGGAGAAAATCATGGTGTCCACACGGATTGTTCTGGAAATGGAAAATTGAATACACCAAAAGTGTGCCTCAAGTATGAGGACTTCAAAGGACCACAAAAACACAAGAATACTATATTGAATTATGTGTTTCAGATCCAAACAGTTTGAGTTTATACCTTCAAATTGGTGAGTTTCAGGCCACGAATTCTTCAAGGTTTTTGCTCCACTTTGATCTTTGGATGTAGGGAAGATGATTGGCTAAGGAATCTAGCTTTGAAACTCAACTAATGTTGCTGAATTTCAAGCTCGAAAATCTAGAAAAAAATGGTGAATGATTCCTTTGGTGAAGGTGTGGTTTCAGTGCAGCAACATATGGGATCTCCAAAAGGTTGTGAAATGAAGGAGAAGAAGCCTCTATTTATAGGTAAATGCAGATGAGTTCACACTTTGCTCATGTGCATGGGATTTGAAATTTTGAGTGCATGGGCCTTTGTGGACGTGTGAGAGGCCCATGAATTGCTGAAGAGACCTGCTGAGTTCAAATGGAAGGCATGTGGTTGTGCACATGGAATGAAAAATGCTTACATTTCAAGTTATAACATAAAACGTCAAAAATGCACATAAATGAAAAGAAATTTGAATCTCCCAAATGGTAGATCCAAATGACTATTGTGAGTAATGGTTGCAAAGCTTTTGAAATAAGGAACAAAAGTCATGCTGGGTAAAAAATCATTTGGCATGTGAAAATCAATCAAAACTGGCTTGGAAAGTTCAAGTGTAAAACATGTTCAAATCATTTTGAAAAAGTTAACCAAAAGTAAGCTTGATCAAACCCCTATGTCCTCATGATACAAGCTTCAAATGAAAAAGTATCCAACATAAAAGTTTTAGATATTTTCAATATGGTAAATTTAGACTCATATTTTGCATTTTTTGGATTTTATATGACAGGGTTATGGGCATTTGAAGTTGGATACTTTTTCAGATTCAATGAATTGGGTCCAAGGTGACCTATAATGCTTCGCAATATCACATGTATTTCCTTTAGGATTATGAAATTTTGTCCAACATAACATTTTAAGTATACATCTCAATCTCTTTCCAATGCTGTTGGTCCCACCTCAAAATCATAAAAATTGAGAAAGGTATGCCCTTTGCAAGTTGACCCAAAATTAGGGTTTCAGTCAAAATGACCTATAATGTTTTGAAATGAATTATGACCTTAAAAGATTAAAATTGATTTTTTGTGAACATTAAAGTTGTTCATATGGTTATCAAGAACATTTTTGATTTTGGGTTCATCTTCATTTGACAAACACATCAAAAAGTATAGCTCATTGATCTTTAGCTTAGTCAGATGACTTGACTTGTTAACTTTTCAAAGTCAAACTTCCAATCTTGATGAATAAATGATTTAGGGGCCTCAAATAGGCTCATATATGCATAAAATGATAAATGAAAGAACTTCCCTTGATTAAATTTGATCAGAGGTTGAGATTGCTTCATGGGCAAGGCACAATCAAAGCACAGTGAAATTAGGGTTTCCTTGGGAAACAATCTCCAAGCCCTTTGGGTTATCCTGATCAAATTAGAAAATTGAGATGCTTGGGAGACATATATGATGATTAGGAACTTTGTGGACCATTTTCATGCTTTTTCTCTTTTTCATCTAGCCATTGCATTGGGCTTAGGAGCCTCCTAGGAGCATTGTGGAGCATATGATCACTTCAGCTTCAAAACAAAAAGAGTTAGTGACAAATTTTTGTGCTTTTAGTTAGTAATCAAATAAGAAAAGCAATAACATACAATACAAGCATGCTTGGTGATCTCAAATCACTCAAACAAGTCCAAACCATATGGTTGAGGAGCCAAACATGCTATGATCCTTGAGGCAATGCACTTGTGCAATAACATGATACCATGAGGGATCTTAGGGTCAAAATTAGGGTCTTACAGATGCCCCTATTTAAGGTCATTCTAGTCGGAGATATGAAGGTTAAAATCTTCATCTCGACGAGATAGAATGAGCTTAAATAATAGCAAAGAGACGAATTTTGGTCCCTTAGAGACCTCATGATGCAAATGTATGCATGCAAAATAAAATCTTCATGGTGAATAATTGCCACAAAGGAAAAGAAATCGGGAGGAACTGAAGACCCATAGGAGTAACACACTCACTAGGGAGAGAGAGACTTTAGGAAGTAAGGTAACAAATGAGTGAGCAGGTCACGACCTGAAAACTTGCTGGGAGACACGAAGGGATTCCACGAAAATAGATCGATGGAAAGACTAGAGCTGATGCAAAGATGCATGTATTGGGGAATATGCCAATACAGCAAAACTATCCACAAAGGATACATCGGATAAAAAAATCCGGACTCAGACGGGGATGTCCACAAAGGACTCAGCTGAGAAAGAAACAACGAGATATTACCGGTTATTGGGTAATAAACTCAAAGAGAGACATGTTATCAAAACACCGGTTACTGGGTGAGAGAACAACACGCTCAGGGAGAAATAATATCTAAGACCAGTATAAGGGTGAAAGATATCAATCATCCAAAACATCTGAGGAGGACCCGAAAGGTACATCTCAACTCAGGAAAATCTGACTCCACAGGGGACAAAAAGTCATAATAGAGAGCAGAGGGAAGGAACACCAGTGATACCGGTTATTGGGTATATAATAGGTAACCATCCAGGCGTAATTTTGGGAACATATCCAAGACACTCATCATCCGAAAGGAGGGCTGAAAAAGCAAACTCGACTTACAGGATGGACATTCGATTCCACAAGGAAATACGAATCTTACTCGACTGGGGAAGAAAAAGACTTCGAATGAAGAGCGCATGAGATATATTATCGACTACCGTTATATGGGTAAAAAAAACATAGATAACATATTCGCGTGGAAGATTATCCGCAACTGGTTACTGGGTTAATAAAGGATAAATCGATCAAAAAGAAAGGACATCGGGATACCGGTTACTGGGTATAAAATGATGACTAATCAGAAGGAGAAGCAATCATTACCAAATAAGGGTAAATGAAAGATGACTCGCTAGGGATAAATTGCCTGACAAAAGCAATTATCCAAGAGATATATCACCGGTTACTAGGTGGTATACTTAAAAATGAAGGAATATCGATACCAAATACTTGGTGAAGATAACCAACAAAGAGGGGATTATATCTACCGGTTACTGGGTAGAAAACCACAAAAAATAGGACTTACAACTACCGGTTACTGGGTAGACGGCCACAAAATCCGCTGGGGAAAGAATGAATAATTACTGGTTACTGCGCATTTGAACAACTAAACCACAAGGAACTGCAGGGGATAACAAGAAAGGAATCAATCTAGGAACAAACTAGAAAGACCCAATCAAACAAGACTCAACCCGATAAGGATGTAACTCAGGGGAGTAATTCCATCCCGATACACAACTAGGGAGGAAACTGAAACAATAATCATCCACGAGGACATAACTCAGCGGGGAAGAAAAAAGGAAAGATAGACACTTTCTGCCTATGGGGCTGACTCTATATGGAGAGATCAGACACAAACATCTGCTTGAGGAAGAACATTTCACCAACAGCAGGAGATAATAAGAAAAGATATATGGCAAAGAATGAATCATGAATATCTGAATGTTATGATTATGCACGTATATGCATGATTTGTGTATAATTAATGTTGACAAACAGACATATCTAACACAAACAAGTCCAAGAATCACGAACAGACACTCGGCAAACGTCTCGACAAGAAGGGTGAAGCCTACTGAAGAACTCAGAATGGGAATAACCCGAGAAGGATGAAAATAAATCATCGGGGATATCAAACCCCATCCCAAAGCTACACTCGCTGAGGATACAAAGAAGATGTATTCAGGAGCAACGAAAGAAGATAATCAAACAGAGAACTCCATTCTGATGGGGATTATCTCTAGAATAAGAGTGAACAAAGGGAAAATTTTAACCATTGCTGGTGATAGGAAAAGTCAAAGCTTCCAACTGTAGGAGATAACATTCTGCACCGGAGGAGTCTTCCAAAACAAACAATCCTGACATAGGGAAGATGCAGAAAATCTGTCGGGGAGTTTCCATCAACTCTTTTGGGGACAGGTGGTTTAATAACAATAAGATCCGCCGGAGAAGAAACACTACTGGGGAAGCTTATTAAGGAATAATGTGAAAATCTGTGGGGAACAACCAGCAATCAGATGTACATCAATCAAAACACTCCCTTTTATCTGCCGGAGAGGAAACTCTACAAAGGGTGATATACATGGAAAAGGGCTACCTCAAACATAATGACCGTTTCTCCACCAACTCTGAATCCACTGTATTCGAAACTTCGGTTGATGATGACTGAGCGAGAATCTTTGACAGACGATAGTTGTAGAACAAAGTCTTGTCAGGATACAGTTACTTGCCAAATCCCTAATTTTGCCTAGATTTCCCCAGGGTGAGGTACTCAATCTAGTGGGATATATTCCTTTTTTATGTCTCTAACTTTTGCCTGGATCGCCCTTTCGGGTTTTCAATCCACCGAGACGCTCATTTTTGCCTAAGGCGCCCTTTCGGGTTTTCAACTTAGCGAGCTATTCTATTTTTAATATTAGGCGAAGTATTTCTTGACAGCATCTGACTTCAAATACATCAGATTTTTCTCTTATAAAATTGACCCAGGTGTATCTGGAGAAGTCATTCACCTCAAGACTTTAACTCATTGGCCATTAAGGGAAAGAAAAGGATGAAGATGAAAGGGGGGGGGGGGGTAAGAAGACAACAACCAATCCCAATTGATCAAGGGATAACTCATCCTTGATCAAATTCATTCATCTCTCTAGGTGATGGTCCTTAAGGATTCTCAAACCACAAGATCCAATGAATTTGATCAAAGTTGAATCAATTTAACCTTGATCAACACCAAACAGAAGAGGAATGAATATAACAAGTCAAGAAGTCAATAATATATTTTTTTGGTATTTTTTGAATTAAAAGAAAAATACAAATAAAAAACAAACAAACAAAGTTGAACCTCAAATTCAATTCAAAACAACTTCAATAAGTCCAATTAAATTTTCATAGGTTCAACATAGTCAAACAAACTTTGACTAATTTTCTCACAAATTTTTAAAGCCAGAAAGTAATTAAAATCAATTAAAAACAACCAAAAATAACATAATATGAACTAAAATCTTAAATAATCTCAAAACAAACAAGAAATTGTTGAGACTATCTTTCATTGACTTATCATGGTCCATAGATGCTATGAAAATATTTTTGTATTTTTCTAAAGTCAGAAAGCATTTTAAAATGAATTTAAATCATTAAAAACCAAATAATTCATGAAAAATATCAAATGAGGTCACAAAAATAATTAAAAATCATAATATGAAACTAGATTTTTCAAGAAAATTTTTAAAGTTGGTCTCATATTTTTCTGACCTCATATGATTTTTTTATGAATTATTGAAAATAGAATGCATTAAAAGAAAATAAAGAGAAAAATGAAATAAACGAAAAAAGCTGAGCCACCGGATCCATTTCATTAATTGGCGTGGCAATGGTACAAGGTCTTGATCTGAGGATGCATGGTGGACTCAAGTCAACAGCGAAACACAATGAATTAAAACAAGTAATTAGAATGGACGCACGAGATTAGATCATGAGAGAGAGATCCAAAGGCTGAGACCAGTACACGTGGTGGTGGCGGTGGAAACCACCATCTTCTCCGGTCAGCCAAATAGAATCCGGCCAGAATTGCAGGAAAATGAATCTTATCAAAAATGAAAAACAAGGGCATGGAAATGAAGCTCATGTGATGTAGATCATCATTGTACCATTAGATTCCTCTCATTCTTCCTATATTGAGAGAAAGATGAAAGAGAAAATCATGGTGTCCACACAGATTGGTCTTGAAATGGAAAAATGAATGCACCAAAAGCTTGCCTCAAGTATGAGGACTTTAGAGAACCACAAAAACACAAGTAAACTACATTGAATTGTGAGTTTCAGATCCAAACAGTTTGAGCTTATACCTTCAAAATGGTGAGTTTCTGGCCACGAATTCTTCAAGATTTTTGCTCCTTTTTGATCTCTGAATATAGGGAAGATGATTGGATAAGGAATCTTGCTTTGAAACTCAACTAATGTTGCTGAATTTCATGCTCGAAAATATTGAAAATGGTGAGCGATTCCTTTGGTGAGGGTTGTGGATTCAGTTCAGCAACATGTGGGATCTCCAAAAGGTTATGAAATGAAGGAGAGGAAGCCCTTATTTATAGGTAAATGCATCGGAATTCACACTTTGCTCATGTGCATGGGAATTGCAATTTTGAATGCATGGGCCTTTGTGGACATGTGAGAGGCCCATGGATGGTTGAAGGAGCTTGCTGAGATCATATGGAAAGCATGTGGTCGTGCACATGGAATGGAAAAGGCTTGCATCTCATGTTTTAACATAAAACATCAAAAATGCACATAAATGAACAAAAATTCGAATCTCCCAAATGGTAGATCCAAATGACTATTGTGAGTAATGGTTGGAAAGTTCTTGAAATAAGGAATAAAATTCATGTTGGGAAAAAAACCATTTTACATGTGCAAATTGATCAAAACTAACTTGGAAAGTTCAAGTGTAAGACATGTTCAAATCACTTTGAAAAAAATCAACCAAAAGTAAGCTTGATCAAACCCCTCGGTCTTCATGATAATAACTTCAAATGAGAATATCTCCAACATTAAAGTTGTAGGTAATTTCAAGATAGTCAATTTAGACTCAAAGTTTGCATCATTTGGATTTTCTATGACAATGTTATGGGTATTTGAAGTTGGATACTTTTTCAGATTCAATGAATTGGGTCCAAGGTGACCTATAATGTTTTGCAATGGAACATGTATTTCCTTTAGGATTATGAAACTTTGTCCAAAATCACATTTGAATTAGACCTCTCAAGATTTCCAATGATTTTGGTCCCAACTTAAAATCATGAAAATTGAGAAAGTTATGCCCTTCGCAAGTTGACCCAAAATTAGGGTTTCAATCAAAATGACCTATAATGTTATGAAATAAATTACGACCTTAAAAGCTTCAAATGGATTTGTGATGAACATGAAAGTTGTGCACATGGTTCTTAGGAACAGTTTTTCTTTTGGGGTCATCTTCAGTTGACAAACAAATCCAAAGTTATAGCTCATTGAACCTCAACTTAGTCAGATGACTTGACTGGTCAACTTTTCAAAGTCAAACTTTCACTCTTGATGAATAAATGATTGAGGGGCCTCAAATAGGCTCATATATGCATAAAATGATAAATGAAAGAACTTCACTTGATTAAATTTGATCATAGGTTGAGATTGCTTCATGGGCAAGTGTAAGACCCCAATTTTGACCCTAAGATCCCTCATGGCATCATATCATATCATATCATTGTCTCAAGGATCATTGTGCACCTTTCCTCCTTCCCTATGGGTGGGTTGTCTTTTGAGAGTGGTTTCTTGATCACCAAGCATGTTTAGCATTTGTATATCATTGCTTTTCATTTGTTTACTAACCAAAAGTTGAAGATCTTGCTCTCACCTTTTCAAAAAGTCCAAGAACATCCATTTCTCATGTGTGGTTGATGAATTATGATCAAAACATGGCCAAGTGTGGATTGAACTTCCAAAGGGCATAACTTCTCAACCTTTGCTCCAAATCACATGGCTCTTTTTGCTAATTTCATGTCATGACCTATAATTTCACAATCTTGCATTACATTGCATCATTTCTCATTTCATGAACATTTGCAAAAATCTTGATTTTTGGAGGGAATTTCTAAAATTCGAAATTGGTAATTCATTTGAACATTTTCCAATTACCAATAGCTCCAAAATATCATTTTAAGTGAACTTGAACTAAATTCGTGCACTGTTCATGCACCATGCACATGCATAAGGGTGAAATGCAATTTTGGCCAAAACACCTCTTTTTGCTAATTCACTTAACCAATTAATTAAACATGTTTAGAGGGTGATTAGCAGAGGGTATTTAAGCCAAATCCTAACAGAAATTCAGTAACCACACTTCACAAATTCAGATCTAGAATTTTTGCTTTCACTTTTCTCTCATTTTTTTCTCTCAATTCTTGAATCAATTTGCATTTTCATTGCTTGATTCTTCATCTAACATCATCACTGAGCAACATTCAAGCAAGATCTACTTGAGTTCGTGCCATTTCAAGCTGTTCCAAGCAAGAGTTCATCAATGGTGAAATCTTCAAACTGTTGATTCAAGCTCAATAAAGCATCAAGAACTCCTCAAATACATTACATAAGCTTGCTGAAAGAAGATTGGATCACTGCAAGGCCAGGAACACGTGGAATTGCAAACTGCTCTTCAAGAGGTATGAAAATCGATCCTCTCCTTTCTTGATTTAGTTATGTGATTCGTGTAGATCTTTCTTCTGTGAGAACACTGAGCTAAAAATCACTTGATTCTATGCCATAATGAGTGAGATTCGATGATTTGAATTTTTCATGATGATTCTTGATCCATTCGATTCTTGCATGATATGTTGTTATTTGATGAAATGCATGTTGATTCGTGTTGTGTGATGTTAGATCTTCATGAATATATGCTCAATTTGTGTTTCTGGTGACTTTGAATTTTTCTGGAAATTGGATGATGAAGATCATGAAGATCTTCATCGTGTTCTTCATTTGCTGGAAATTTCCAGCGGAATTTGTTATAACCTTCATAGCTTACTTGTGAATTTTCCTGAGGATTCCTGAGTTTTTCCTGCGGATTTTCGCTCCCAGCATGCATGCATGTGGCTAGGGTTTCGGTCTAAACGACCGTGTTTTGTTGTTGGCGCGCTTTCCATTTGAATTGGCGCATGCTTCGATTCCCCGCTCCATCACTTTTCCAAAATGCCTTGCTGATTTATTTTCTTTACTTCATCCATGTTCATGCTATGTCATCATGTGATTTTTAATTTTCCTTTCACTTTGAAAAATCATAACTCCATAAATATGCATCCAATTAATGTGTGGTTCTTTTCATTGTTCTCCTCATGATGTCTACTATTTTATGGATATTTTTCCAGAATTTGTGCACGGTTGAAATTTGTTTTAGCCTAGGGTTTATGTTTGCATGTCATACCTTTCACCTTGCTTGCTATTTTCTTTGTGAAATGATGATGGTTGATCCAATGAATGTGAAAGTTGACATGCATAAACTAGACATCCTAATGGTCATTTTGGTTTATAGTTTGCATTTTTCTCATTTAAGGATGTTGAGTTATGATGTGATTAATGGAGGTGTGACAATGTGTGTCACACCATTTCTTATCCAATTTCCTGATTTTCTTTACCATGCCAAATAAAAGCCAATTGATCTGAATTTTTGCATGATGCTACTCCTGGGTGTTAGGATTGATCATGATTGTTCGTAGAATTTTTGGATCCATTTCCCATTTGTTTGAGATTTTCTTTGTTGGTTGGTCATGTTTGGACTTTTGATGAGTGTTGAACTTCCATGATTTGTAAAATTCTTATGCTTTATCATATGAACTTGAAATTTTGCACATGTCTTCTAGACACATTGAAGTTTGTCTTGGCTTTGGTTTGAGTCATTTATCACTTGTCATCTCCGTTTTAGGATTGCCTTAAGTTGATGTATCAATTTGTGCTTCCTTTGAGCTTGTTTATGCTTACCTTGATTTGAGGAATTTCTTTGACATGCTTATACTTGTCCAAATGCCATGATTTTTGGTTTGTAGATTATTGGATGTGTGCTGTTTAGCCATGATTTTTCTTGAGATTTATTGAACCATTTTGGAATTAATATGCCTTTGATCATTCTGTTTGCTTCAATGTGATTCCAACTTGCATACTTTGACATGATTGCTTTATGCAATGAAATTGGTTGATGATATTGACATGAGACCACTTGGATATTTTTCTTGATTGATTAATCTTGATTCATGTCAATTTTCATGTTCTGTTTTAAATTTTTTCTCCTTCTTTGACCCTAGGCCTTGTCCTAGTGGTTTGCTTCTCATGTTTGAGTTTGTTTTCAGGACAAGAAGCATATGGCCTTGAGGAGTTTGATTCATTTGCTCATTTGGATTGATATTTGATTGATGTTGATTAACATTAAGTTGTTTTGTAGGTGGATTAGCTCCTTTGAGTTGAGCTTGTGCTTTGCTTAATGCATTGTTTGTGTACAGTTGACTGTCTGTTGTCTGTTGACTTTCTTTTTTGTATTGAGTACTGATTGAATTGGATTGTTTTCAGGTACCTTAGTTGCTATAGTTCCTTTGTGAACTTGCTTTTGCTTTGCTTAATAGCTTGAGCATTGAGGTATAATGTCTCTTCTTCATGTAGTCTGGAAGACCTGGCCTGTTACTTGGCCAGGCACCTGTCTGAAGTCCTCCTTAAGAGGCAATGCTTGTGATTGTTTATCTTTGTCCCCAAGCAGGAAAAGTCCTTTTGATAAGGCAATTGGTAGATAGAAGAGATGTGTAGTCCATCTCCTACTATTCTGTGTGTCATCCCTTTGCTCACATTACATGTTGTAGCATTGTGGATTTTAACCCAAGATCTATAGAGTCATTAACTTGTGGAGAGAGTTCCAGCTTTCTGAACTCCCACACCTTTTATCATTCAAAGCTCTCCTTGGCCAGGGATAAGAGCAATGAGGCACACCCCTCATATCCTTTCATCTGCTTCACCTTAACTCTCAATGTTAAGGTTAAGAGCACCATTTACCCCATTCCATTTGACTTTAAAGTCTAACCCTTGCTTGAGCCTAATTGCTTGGGTATAGTGTGTGTTAAATGACTTTGTTTGATTGATTGCTTGTTTCATCTGTACATGTTTGCTTGTTTGCCTTTGTGCATTTATCATCGTTAATTGTTCATTATTGCATGATCATCATTTCATATCTTTGTGAGACATCTTTGTTTGTCCATTGAGGAAGCAACTATAAGTCCATTCATTGGCCATTGTTCCTATGATTTGGAAGGGATTGAGTGTAAGACCATTTCATTGGCCACTTATGTCCTCTTTGCTTAGTGCTTTTGTTTGTTTGTTGTATGTGAGGATGCAATTGTAAGTCCATGTTGTTGGCATTTGTATTCCCATGATCATATATTGGAGATTAGAGTAAGCCCAGATAGATTGGCATCTGACATCCATGTTTTGTTTTGTTTTAGGAGATTGGAATAAGTCCATTTATTGGCATCTGATATCCATGTTTTGTTTTGCTTTAGGAGGTTTGAATAAGTCCATTTATTGGCCTCTGACATCCCTGTTTGTTTTAGGAGACTGGTGTAAATCCATTGATTGGTATCCGATATTCACCTTTGTTGTGAGATTGGTATAAGTCCAGCAATTGGCATCCGGTATCATTTGTTTTGCTTATTTGTTATTGTTCATTTGCCTATTCCTAAGGACACACTTGAATCATCTTCTATATGATTTCAAGAGGTGAACTTCTGAGAAGTTTTACACTCCTTCATCCACACCCTTTTGTTTCCAAAAACTCCCTTTTCACATTGTTAATTCAAAGCTTTGAACTATTGTGCAAACATCTTCATGTCTTTTCAAATTAGAAACCTGGACCCTAAGTCCTTGACTTTTTCAAACATCACTTTTCATGACACTTCTTTCTGAATTGAATACTAATCATACTTTGACCATATTTTGTAAATACTCATATTCAATTAACTTCACTCATTCAATTGTTTGGTGGCTTTGTCCATTGTTAATATGTTTTCACACATTAGCCATAGGTTTCAATTACCATAGTGGTTAATGTAAATCTTACCTGGTCCTTAGTGAGTTGATTGTAAGTCTTCCATACTTATTATAGGGTTAACCCCTCACTAGTATGTTGAAGCCGTCCTCGCATGGTGGATTGTTTATTCAGGTTGAGTTTTCTCCCATTGGTAATGAAAAGCCTTAGTGCTCTTGTTTTTAAAATGAACCCACTGATATTTTTGAAATCTTTTAGTCGAACTACGGCGTTTTGATCCTTACCTTTCATGGAAGGTACGTAGGCAACGGGTTCATCCGTTCAAACACAAAAACAATAAAAATTGTACATTCTTTTCTCATCTTCCCAATCATGTTTGCACAATATGTCATAAACAAATAAACTTTTTTATACAACAAGTGTGAAAAGGGCTCCCTAGGAGTACCTAGGACGTTTTGGGTGCCTAACACCTTCCCATTGCGTAATTAACCCCTTACCCAGATTCTCTGATCTTTTCATTAGTTTTCTATGTGTAAAACTTCTTAGGCTTTTGTTCGCTTTTTAGCCATTCCTTAGGACAAATAAAAGTGCGGTGGCGACTCGATTCTTTGTATGCTTTGCTTTTGATTTAGTCAATAACTCATAAAGTGACGAATACACCGCTACAGCAAGGCACAGTCAAAGCACAGTGAAACTAGGGTTTCCTTGGGAAACAACCTTCAAGCCCTTTGGGTTATCTTGATCAAATTGGAAAATTGATATACTTGGGAGACATATATGATGATTAGTAACTTTGTGGACCATTTCCATGCTTTTTCGCATCTTCATTTAGCCATTGCATTGGGCTTAGGAGCCTCCTAGGAGCATTGTGAAGCACATGATCACTTGAGCTTCAAAACAATGAAAGGTAGTGGAATATTTTTTGTGCTTTTGATTAGTAATCAAATAAGAAAAGCAATAAAATACAATTCAAGCATGCTTGGTGATCTCAAATCACTCAAATAAGTCCCAACCCTGGGGTTAAGGAGCCAAACATGCTATGATCCTTGAGGCAATGCCCTTGTGCAGTAACATGATGCCATGAGGGATCTTAGGGTCAAAATTAGGGTCTTACAGATGCCCCTGTTTAAGGTCATTCTATCCGGAGATATGAAGGTTAAAATGTTCGTCTCGACGAGATAGAATGAGCTTAAATAATAGCAAAGAGACGAATTTTGGTCCCTAAGAGACCTCATGATGCAAATGTATGCATGCAAAAATAAAATCTTCATGGTGAGTAATTGCCATAAAGGTAAAGAAATCGGGAGAAACTGAAGATCCATAGGAGTAACACACTCACTAAGGAGACAGAGACTCAAGGGGAAATAAGGTAAAAACGCGTGAGCAGGTCACGAATTGAAAACTTGATGGGAGACACGAAGGGATTCTACGAAAATAAATCGATGGAAAGACTCGAGCTGACGCAAAGATGCACGTATTGGGGAGTATGCCAATACAACAAAACTATTCACAAAGGATACATCGGATAAAAATATAGACTCAAACGGGGATGTCCACAAAGGACTCAGCTGAGGAAGAAGCAACGAGATATTACCGGTTACTGGGTAATAAACTCAAAGAGAGACATGTTATCAAAACACCAGTTATTGGGTGAGAGAACAACACGCTCAGGGGGAAAGAATATCTAAGACCGCTATAAGGGTGAAAGATATCAATCATCTGAAACATCTGAGGAGGACCCAAAAGGAACATCTCAACTCAGGAAAATCTGACTCCATATGGGACAAAAAGTCATAATAGGGAGTGGAGGAAGGAACACCAGCGATACCGGCTACTGGGTATATAATAGGTGACCAACCAGGCGTGAATTGGGAACATATCCAAGACACTCATCATCCGAAATGAGGGCTGAAAAAGCAAACTCGACTTACAGGATGGACATTCGATTCCACAAGGAAATACGAATCTTACTCGATTGGGGAAGAAAAAGACTTCGACTGAAGAGCGCATGAGATATATTACCTACTACCGTCATATGGGTAAAAACGTAGATAACATACTCGCATGAAAAATTATCCGCAACCGGTTATTGGGTTAATAAAGGATAAATCGACCGAAAAGAAAGGACATCGGGATACCGGTTATTGGGTATAAAATGATGACCAATCAGAAGGAGAAGCAATCATTACCAAACAAGGGTAAATGAAAGATGACTTGCTAGGGGTAAATTGCCTGACAAAAGCAATTATATAAAAGATATATCACCAGTTACTGGGTGGTATACTCAAAAATGAAGGAAAACCAATACCGACTACCGTGTAAAGATTACCAATGAACAAGGGATTACATCTACCTGTTACTGGGTAGAAAACCATAGAAATAGGACTTACAACTACCGGTTATTGGGTAGACGGCCACAAAATCCGCTGGCGAAAGAATGAACAATTACTGGTTACTGCACATTTGAACAACTAAACCATAGCGAACTGCAGGGGATAACAAGAAAGGAATCAATCTAGGAACAAACTAGAAAGACCCAATCAAACAAGACTCAACCCGATAAGGATGTAACTCAAGGGAGTAATTCCATCCCGATACACAACTGGGGAGGAAACCAAAACAATAATCATCCACGAGGACATAACTCAGTGGGAAAGAAAGAAGAAAAGATACACACTTTCTACCTATGGGGCTGACTCTATATGGAGAGATCAGACACAAACATCTGCTTGGGGGAGAAAACTTCACCAATAGCAGGAGATAACAAGCAAAGATATATGGTAAAGAATGCATCATGAATATCTGAATGCTATGATTATGCATGTATATGCATGATTTGTGAATAATTAATGCTGACAAACAGACACATCTAACACAAACAAGTCCAAGAATCACGAACAGACACTCGGTAAACGTCTCGACAAGAAGGGTGAAGCCTACTGAAGAACTCAGAATGGGAATAACCCGAGAAGGATGAAAATAAATCATCGGGGATATCAAACCCCATCCCAAAGCTACACTCGCTGAGGATACAAAGAAGATGTATTCAGGAGCAACGAAAGAAGATAATCAAACAGAGAACTCCATTCTGATGGGGATTATCTCTAGAATAAGAGTGAACAAAGGGAAAACTTTAACCATTGTTGGTGATAAGAAAAGTCAAAGCTTCCAACTGTAGGAGATAACATTCTGCACCGGAGGAGTCTTCCAAAACAAACAATCCTGACATAGGGAAGATGCAGAAAATCTGTCGGGGAGTTTCCATCAACTCTTTTGGGGACAGGTGGTTTAATAACAATAAGATCCGCCGGAGAAGAAACACTACTGGGGAAGCTTATTAAGGAATAATGTGAAAATCTGTGGGGAACAACCAGCAATCAGATGTACATCAATCAAAACACTCCCTTTTATCTGCCGGAGAGGAAACTCTACAAAGGGTGATATACATGGAAAAGGGCTACCTCAAACATAATGACCGTTTCTCCACCAACTCTGAATCCACTGTATTCGAAACTTCGGTTGATGATGACTGAGCGAGAATCTTTGACAGACGATAGTTGTAGAACAAAGTCTTGTCAGGATACAGTTACTTGCCAAATCCCTAATTTTGCCTAGATTTCCCCAGGGTGAGGTACTCAATCTAGTGGGATATATTCCTTTTTTATGTCTCTAACTTTTGCCTGGATCGCCCTTTCGGGTTTTCAATCCACCGAGACGCTCATTTTTGCCTAAGGCGCCCTTTCGGGTTTTCAACTTAGCGAGCTATTCTATTTTTAATATTAGGCGAAGTATTTCTTGACAACATCTGACTTCAAATACATCAGATTTTTCTCTTATAAAATTGACCCAGGTGTATCTGGAGAAGTCATTCACCTCAAGACTTTAACTCATTGGCCATTAAGGGAAAGAAAAGGATGAAGATGAAAGGGGGGGGGGGGGGGGTAAGAAGACAACAACCAATCCCAATTGATCAAGGGATAACTCATCCTTGATCAAATTCATTCATCTCTCTAGGTGATGGTCCTTAAGGATTCTCAAACCACAAGATCCAATGAATTTGATCAAAGTTGAATCAATTTAACCTTGATCAACACCAAACAGAAGAGGAATGAATATAACAAGTCAAGAAGTCAATAATATATTTTTTTGGTATTTTTTGAATTAAAAGAAAAATACAAATAAAAAACAAACAAACAAAGTTGAACCTCAAATTCAATTCAAAACAACTTCAATAAGTCCAATTAAATTTTCATAGGTTCAACATAGTCAAACAAACTTTGACTAATTTTCTCACAAATTTTTAAAGCCAGAAAGTAATTAAAATCAATTAAAAACAACCAAAAATAACATAATATGAACTAAAATCTTAAATAATCTCAAAATAAACAAGAAATTGTTGAGACTATCTTTCATTGACTTATCATGGTCCATAGATGCTATGAAAATATTTTTGTATTTTTCTAAAGTCAGAAAGCATTTTAAAATGAATTTAAATCATTAAAAACCAAATAATTCATGAAAAATATCAAATGAGGTCACAAAAATAATTAAAAATCATAATATAAAACTAGATTTTTCAAGAAAAATTTTAAAGTTGGTCTCATATTTTTCTGACCTCATATGATTTTTTTATGAATTATTGAAAATAGAATGCATTAAAAGAAAATAAAGAGAAAAATGAAATAAACGAAAAAAGCTGAGCCACCGGATCCATTTCATTAATTGGCGTGGCAATGGTACAAGGTCTTGATCTGAGGATGCATGGTGGACTCAAGTCAACAGCGAAACACAATGAATTAAAATAAGTAATTAGAATGGACGCACGAGATTAGATCTTGAGAGAGAGATCCAAAGGCTGAGACCAGTACACGTGGTGGTGGTGGTGGAAACCACCATCTTCTCCGGTCAGCCAAATAGAATCCGGCCAGAATTGCAGGAAAATGAATCTTATCAAAAATGAAAAACAAGGGCATGGAAATGAAGCTCATGTGATGTAGATCATCACTGTACCATTAGATTCCTCTCATTCTTCCTATATTGAGAGAAAGATGAAAGAGAAAATCATGGTGTCCACGCAGATTGGTCTTGAAATGGAAAAAATGAATGCACCAAAAGCTTGCCTCAAGTATGAGGACTTTAGAGAACCACAAAACACAAGAAAACTACATTGATTGGATAAGGAATCTTGCTTTGAAACTCAACTAATGTTGCTGAATTTCATGCTCGAAAATATTGAAAATGGTGAGCGATTCCTTTGGTGAGGGTTGTGGATTCAGTTCAGCAACATGTGGGATCTCCAAAAGGTTATGAAATGAAGGAGAGGAAGCCCTTATTTATAGGTAAATGCATAGGAATTCACACTTTGCTCATGTGCATGGGAATTGCAATTTTGAATGCATGGGCCTTTGTGGACATGTGAGAGGCCCATGGATGGTTGAAGGAGCTTGCTGAGATCATATGGAAAGCATGTGGTCATGCACATGGAATGGAAAAGGCTTGCATCTCATGTTTTAACATAAAACATCAAAAATGCACATAAATGAACAAAAATTCGAATCTCCCAAATGGTAGATCCAAATGACTATTGTGAGTAATGGTTGGAAAGTTCTTGAAATAAGGAATAAAATTCATGTTGGGAAAAAAACCATTTTACATGTGCAAATTGATCAAAACTAACTTGGAAAGTTCAAGTGTAAGACATGTTCAAATCACTTTGAAAAAAATCAACCAAAAGTAAGCTTGATCAAACCCCTCGGTCTTCATGATAATAACTTCAAATGAGAACATCTCCAACATTAAAGTTGTAGGTAATTTCAAGATATTCAATTTAGACTCAAAGTTTGCATCATTTGGATTATCTATGACAATGTTATGGGTATTTGAAGTTGGATACTTTTTCAGATTCAATGAATTGGGTCCAAGGTGACCTATAATGTTTTGCAATGGAACATGTATTTCCTTTAGGATTATGAAACTTTGTCCAAAATCACATTTGAATTAGACCTCTCAAGATTTCCAATGATTTTGGTCCCAACTCAAAATCATGAAAATTGAGAAAGTTATGCCCTTCGCAAGTTGACCCAAAATTAGGGTTTCAATCAAAATGACCTATAATGTTATGAAATAAATTACGACCTTAAAAGCTTCAAATGGATTTGTGATGAACATGAAAGTTGTGCACATGGTTCTTAGGAACAGTTTTTCTTTTGGGGTCATCTTCAGTTGACAAACACATCAAAAGTTATAGCTCATTGAACCTCAACTTAGTCAGATGACTTGACTGGTCAACTTTTCAAAGTCAAACTTTCACTCTTGATGAATAAATGATTGAGGGGCCTCAAATAGGCTCATATATGCATAAAATGATAAATGAAAGAACTTCACTTGATTAAATTTGATCATAGGTTGAGATTGCTTCATGGGCAAGTGTAAGACCCCAATTTTGGCCCTAAGATCCCTCATGGCATCATATCATATCATATCATTGTCTCAAGGATCATTGTGCACCTTTCCTCCTTCCCTATGGGTGGGTTGTCTTTTGAGAGTGGTTTCTTGATCACCAAGCATGTTTAGCATTTGTATATCATTGCTTTTCATTTGTTTACTAACCAAAAGTACAAAAATATTGTCATCTAACCTTGTTGCTTGGAGATGAAGCAACATTAGGTCAAACCAGTCAAAGGCATTCATTGAGCCATAGATGGTGGCCATTCTGAAGAATTTGGGCACCATTGATCATTCACAAGAGTTCATATGAACCATGACATCATTTTGAATCAAGATCTCAAGTGGTAGAGGCTTGAATTTCATCTGATCTCAGCCAGGTCAACTGAAACCCTAGAAAAGTCAACACAAGTCAACTGTGCATTCCATCATGGATTTGAAGGTGGGAGAGGGTTAGAGAGACCTCATTCATGTCCATACAAGTCTCATTTGACATTTCAATCATCAACAATGAAGAATTTGAGGTCAGATGAAAGGTTTCCAAAAATAGTAAGTGACCTGTAATTTCAAACTGCCAAAAATGGAAAGGTCTTCTCCTCAAGTTTACATCATCAAGCAAGCTTCAAATGAAATTTTGTCCAACATGAAAGTTGAAGATCTTGCTCTCACCTTTCCAAAAAGTCCAAGAACATCAATTTCTCATGTGTGGTTGAAGAATTATGATCAAAACATGGCCAAGTGTGGATTGAACTTCCAAAGGGCATAACTTCTCAACCTTTGCTCCAAATCACATGGCTCTTTTTGCTAATTTCATGTCATGACCTATAATTTCACAATCTTGCATTACATTGCATCATTTCTTATTTCATGAACATTTGCAAAAATCTTGATTTTTGGAGGGAATTTCTAAAATTCGAAATTGGTAATTCATTTGAACATTTTCCAATTACAAATAGCTCCAAAATATCATTTTAAGTGAATTTGAACTAAATTCGTGCACTGTTCATGCACCATGCACATGCATAAGGGTGAAATGCAATTTTGGCCAAAACACCTCTTTTTGCTAATTCACTTAACCAATTAATTAAACATGTTTAGAGGGTGATTAGCAGAGGGTATTTAAGCCAAATCCTAACAGAAATTCAGTAACCACACTTCACAAATTCAGATCTAGAATTTTTGCTTTCACTTTTCTCTCATTTTTTTCTCTCAATTCTTGAATCAATTTGCATTTTCATTGCTTGATTCTTCATCTAACATCATCACTGTGCAACATTCAAGCAAGATCTACTTGAGTTCTTGCCATTTCAAGTTGTTCCAAGCAAGAGTTCGTCAATGGTGAAATCTTCAAACTGTTGATTCAAGCTCAATAAAGCATCAAGAACTCCTCAAATACACTACATAAGCTTGCTGAAAGAAGATTGGATCACGGAAAGGCCAGGAACACGTGGAATTGCAAACTGCTCTTCAAGAGGTATGAAAATCGATCCTCTCCTTTCTTGATTTAGTTATGTGATTCGTGTAGATCTTTCTTCTGTGAGAACACTGAGCTAAAAATCACTTGATTCCATGCCATAATGAGTGAGATTCGATGATTTGAATTTTTCATGATGATTCTTGATCCATTCGATTCTTGCATGATATGTTGTTATTTGATGAAATGCATGTTGATTCGTGTTGTGTGATGTTAGATCTTCATGAATATATGCTCAATTTGTGTTTCTGGTGACTTTGAATTTTTCTGGAAATTGGATGATGAAGATCATGAAGATCTTCATCGTGTTCTTCATTTGCTGGAAATTTCCAGCGGAATTTGTTATAACCTTCATAGCTTACTTGTGAATTTTCCTGAGGATTCCTGAGTTTTTCCTGCGGATTTTCGCTCCCAGCATGCATGCATGTGGCTAGGGTTTCGGTCTAAACGACCGTGTTTTGTTGTTGGCGCGCTTTCCATTTGAATTGGCGCATGCTTCGATTCCCCGCTCCATCACTTTTCCAAAATGCCTTGCTGATTTATTTTCTTTCCTTCATCCATGTTCATGCTATGTCATCATGTGATTTTTAATTTTCCTTTCACTTTGAAAAATCATAACTCCATAAATATGCATCCAATTAATGTGTGGTTTTTTTCATTGTTCTCCTCATGATGCCTACTATTTTATGGATATTTTTCCAGAATTTGTGCACGGTTGAAATTTGTTTTAGCCTAGGGTTTATGTTTGCATGTCATACCTTTCACCTTGCTTGCTATTTTCTTTGTGAAATGATGATGGTTGATCCAATGAATGTGAAAATTGACATTCATAAACTAGACATCCTAATGGTCATTTTGGTTTATAGTTTGCATTTTTATCATTTAAGGATGTTGAGTTATGATGTGATTAATGGAGGTGTGACAATGTGTGTCACACCATTTCTTATCCAATTTCCTGATTTTCTTTACCATGCCAAATAAAAGCCAATTGATCTGAATTTTTGCATGATGCTACTACTGGATGTTAGGATTGATCATGATTTTTCGTAGAATTGTTGGATCCATTTCCCATTTGTTTGAGATTTTCTTTGCTGGTTGGTCATGTTTGGACTTTTGATGAGTGTTGAACTTCCATGATTTGTGAAATTCTTATGCTTTATCATATGAACTTGAAATTTTTCACATGTCTTCTAGAGACATTGAAGTTTGTCTTGGCTTTGGTTTGAGTCATTTATCACCTGTCATCTCTGTTTTAGGATTGCCTTAAGTTGATGTATCAATTTGTGCTTCCTTTGAGCTTGTTTATGCTTACCTTGACTTGAGGAATTTCTTTGACATGCTTATACTTGTCCAAATGCCATGATTTTTGGTGTGTAGATCCTTGGATGTGTGCTGTTTAGCCATGATGTTTCTTGAGATTTATTGAACCATTTTGGAATTAATATGCCTTTGATCATTCTGTTTGCTTCAATGTGATTCCAACTTGCATACTTTGACATGATTGCTTTATGAAATGAAATTGGTTGATGATATTGACATGAGACAACTTGGATATTGTTCTTGATTGATTAATCTTGATTCATGTCAATTTTCATGTTCTGTTTTAAATTTTTTCTCCTTCTTTGACCCTAGGCCTTGTCCTAGTGGTTTGCTTCTCATGTTTGAGTTTGTTTTCAGGACAAGAAGCATATGGCCTTGAGGAGTTTGATTCATTTGCTCATTTGGATTGATATTTGATTGATGTTGATTAACATTAAGTTGTTTTGTAGGTGGATTACCTCCTTTGAGTTGAGCTTGTGCTTTGCTTGATGCATTGTTTGTGTACAGTTGACTGTCTGTTGTCTGTTGACTTTCTTTTTTGAATTGAGTACTGATTGAATTGGATTGTTTTCAGGTACCTTAGTTGCTATAGTTCCTTTGTGAACTTGCTTTTGCTTTGCTTAATAGCTTGAGCATTGAGGTATAATGTCTCTTCTTCATGTAGTCTGGAAGACCTGGTCTGTTACTTGGCCAGGCACCTGTCTGAAGTCCTCCTTAAGAGGCAATGCTTGTGATTGTTTATCTTTGTCCCCAAGCAGGAAAAGTCCTTTTGATAAGGCAATTGGTAGATAGAAGAGATGTGTAGTCCATCTCCTACTATTCTGTGTGTCATCCCTTTGCTCACATTACATGTTGTAGCATTGTGGATTTTAACCCAAGATCTATAGAGTCATTAACTTGTGGAGAGAGTTCCAGGTTTCTGAACTCCCACACCTTTTATCATTCAAAGCTCTCCTTGGCCAGGGATAAGAGCAATGAGGCACACCCCTCATATCCTTTCATCTTCTTCACCTTAACTCTCAATGTTAAGGTTAAGAACACCATTTACCCCATTCCAGTTGACTTTAAAGTCTAACCCTTGCTTGAGCCTAATTGCTTGGATATAGTGTGTGCTAAATGACTTTGTTTGATTGATTGCTTGTTTCATCTGTACATGTTTGCTTGTTTGCCTTTGTGCATTTATCATCGTTAATTGTTCATTATTTCATGATCATCATTTCATATCCTTGTGAGACATCTTTGTTTGTCCATTGAGGAAGCAACTATAAGTCCATTCATTGGCCATTGTTCCTATGATTTGGAAGGGATTGAGTGTAAGACCATTTCATTGGCCACTTATGTCCTCTTTGCTTAGTGCTTTTGTTTGTTTGTTGTATGTGAGGATGCAATTGTAATGCCATGTTGTTGGCATTTGTATTCCCATGATCATATATTGGAGATTAGAGTAAGCCCAGATAGATTGGCATCTGACATCCATGTTTTGTTTTGTTTTAGGAGATTGGAATAAGTCCATTTATTGGCATTTGATATCCATGTTTTGTTTTTCTTTAGGAGGTTGGAATAAGTCCATTTATTGGCCTCTGACATCCCTGTTTGTTTTAGGAGACTGGTGTAAATCCATTGATTGGTATCCGGTATTCACCTTTGTTGTGAGATTGGTATAAGTCCAGCAATTGGCATCCGGTATCATTTGTTTTGCTTATTTGTTATTGTTCATTTGCCTATTCCTAAGGACACACTTGAATCATCTTCTATATGATTTCAAGAGGTGAACTTCTGAGAAGTTTTACACTCCTTCATCCACACCCTTTTGTTTCCAAAAACTCCCTTTTCACATTGTTAATTCAAAGCTTTGAACTATTGTGCAAACATCTTCATGTCTTTTCAAATTAGAAACCTGGATCCTAAGTCCTTGACTTTTTCAAACTTCACTTTTCATGACACTTCTTTCTGAATTGAATACTAATCATACTTTGACCATATTTTGTAAATACTCATATTCAATTAACTTCACTCATTCAATTGTTTGGTGGCTTTGTCCATTGTTAATATGTTTTCACACATTAGCCATAGGTTTCAATTACCATAGTGGTTGATGTAAATCTTACCTTGTCCTTAGTGAGTTGATTGTAAGTCTTCCATACTTATTATAGGGTTAACCCCTCACTAGTATGTTGAAGTCGTCCTCGCATGGTGGATTGTTGATTCAGGTTGAGTTTTCTCCCATTGGTAATGAAAAGCCTTAGTGCTCTTGTTTTTAAAATGAACCCACTGATATTTTGGAAATCTTTTAGCCGAACTACGGCGTTTTGATCCTTACCTTTCATGGAAGGTACGTAGGCAACGGGTTCATCCGTTCAAACACAAAAACAATAAAAATTATACGTTCTTTTCTCATCTTCCCAATCATGTTTGCACAATATGTCATAAACAAATAAACTTTTTTATACAACAAGTGTGAAAAGGGCTCCCTAGGAGTACCTAGGACGTTTTTGGTGCCTAACACCTTCCCATTGCGTAATTAACCCCTTACCCAGATTCTCTGATCTTTTCATTAGTTTTCTATGTGTAAAACTTCTTAGGCTTTTGTTCGCTTTTTAGCCATTCCTTAGGATAAATAAAATTGCGGTGGCGACTCGATTCTTTGTATGCTTTGCTTTTGATTTAGTCAATAAGTCATAAAGTGACGAATACACCGCTACAGAAAAGTGGCGACTCTGCTGGGGACAACATTAGACCTTCTTCAGTGGTTTTGCCTACTTTTCACCCTTGTTGTATGATATTTGTTTATCTGTTATTTGACATATTTTTGTACAATTTGGGATAACTGTATTGATTGTAATGTTTGAATTGCTTGATATACAATTGCTGTTTGCTTTGGTGATCTCTGTGAGATGAGTTCTATACCCGAACTCGAGTGCACCTTAGGATAGGAGAATGGCGTAGTCTTGTTGACTGGTGTGGAGTATTCCTTAGCCAGTTGACTTGCGAGTCCATTCACTTGGTGGAGGTCATGTTGGATTAATAATGTCACACAAGTTATTTGTGGTTAGGCATTATTCTTTCAATCATGTGCCTTAGAAGTCAAGGACCTTAGTTTACCAAGCCCATCTTGGCCTACTTTTAGGACGTAGTGCGGAGGTCGTTCAGATGTCAGTTCTGATGCGATTGTTACGCGATACTACACTCATAAGAGTCTCTCTTGAGAATATTTTTGGAATACGAGTATTCGTTCCTCCGATAATATCCGAAAGATGGGACGATGATTATGGGAACCTCTGGTAGAACATGTCTGGCAGGTTTAAACCTTAGTACACTCCCGTTGGGTGGTTCTTAACCAGGACTCCATGCTCGTGACTCTCAGCAAACCCGTGATTCGTGGTTGAGTCGTTCAGACATCTTTAATATCAATGGAACTTGGGCGTTGATAAGGTGTAAACCATAATCCGCCAAAATGGATGGTTGATATTAAGGATGTTTGAGCCGGTTCATGTATTGTTAATATCAATGGAACTTGGGTGTTGATAAGGTGAAAACCTAAATCCACCAAAATGGATGATTGATATTAGGGATACTATGAGCTTTCCCATGACCTTTGTTTGGTGTGATTTGCTTGATCCTTGAGTGTGATTGTTGCATTCATGCATTCATGCATTCATCTGCATTCATGTCATCAGAATAAAGAAAATTGTCAAGGAACTTAAAGGGTTTATTTGCAAAATTTTCAAACATGGAAAGACCAAAAAGGCATACAAAGAAGTACAGCTTTAGACAGCCTGATGTGAAAGAGTTAAGGAATCTGACATCTTATGTATTAGATCCCTTGGGTTTCAAAGCTCGCTATGGGAAGCTTCTGCCTCTGTTGACTACTCAGGTTGATGAGGGTCTGATGAGTACTCTGGCTCAGTTTTATGATCCTCTGTATCACTGCTTCTCTTTTCCGGACTTCCAGTTGTTGCCTACGCTTGAGGAGTATTCTCATCTTATTGGGATCCCGATTCTGGATCAGGTGCCGTTCAGTGGCTTAGAGAGTATTCCGACTGCTCGAGAGATTGCAGATTTGTTGCATATAGATGAAGCCTTGATTAAAGCTAATCTGACTACCAAAGGTGGAATTCAGGGTCTTCCTTCTGATTTCCTCATCGCTCAAGCTACCGTTTATGGGAAGGCCATGAGTGAGGATGCCTTTGAGGCTTTATTTGTGTTGCTCATCTATGGGTTGGTATTATTCCCCAACATCGACAAATTTGTGGATGTGAACGCCATTAGGATCTTCTCAGTTCTTAATCCCGTTCCGACTCTGTTGGGTGATGCCTATTTCTCTTTGCATCTGAGGAATGCAAAGGGTGGAGGAGTTATTGTGTGCTGTCTGCCTCTGCTATATAAGTGGTTTATTTCTCACTTGCCGTAGACAGTTGCTTTCAAGGAGAACAAGGGATGTCTACGGTGGTCTCAGAGACTTATGTCTCTCACTAATGACGATATCTCTTGGTATGATCGCGTGTATGATACTGTGCAGATCATTGATTATTGTGGTGAGTTCCCTAATGTGCCTCTTCTTGGTACATGTGGAGGAATCAGCTACAATCCTATCTTAGCACGTCGTCAGCTTGGGTTCCCCCTAAAGGATAAACCTCATAACATTCTGTTAGAAGGTGTGTTCTTTCAGGAGGGTAAAGATCCCCAAGGCCTGAAAGCCAGATTTGTCCGCGCTTGGCGCAAGATCTGCAAGAAGACTAGGAATGAGTTGGGTCCGAAGAATTGCATTGCTTTGGAGCCATATACCTCTTGGGTCAGACAGAGAGCTTCTGAATATCTGTTGCCATATGATCATCCGAGACCTACACCGTTGGATGTGGCTGGGCCTTCAACCCTCCCTAACCAAGATGTAGAGGAGTTGAGAGAAGAAGACCTTTCGCGTGCTTGGATCCGTGAAAGAGAAGAGTTGCTTCATCAGCTGAAAGAGAAGGACGCTCTGATTGAGTTTCTCGAGCATCAGGTGATCGATGATCCGAATGATACTTGGACTTCTCTGCTTCCTCAGTCTTCCAAATTCTGGAAGAGGAAGTATGATCGACTTGCAAAGGAGAAAGCGGATATGGAAGCAGCCTATGAGAGAGAGATCAAGAAGCTGTGTGCATCTCGTCTTCCAGCATCTCGAGCTTCTAGGGATCCATAGGATGTCTATTTTCCTTTTCTCTTTGTAATGATCAAAAATGTTGTACTTCTTTGTCTCAAATATATTTGATGAGATATTTTCCATATGCTATTAAATGCTCAAATATTTCAAAAATTTGCAAATAATGCCCTAAAAGTTCCTTGAAAATAAAAAAAACAAAGCATATGCACAAATATTGCATGCATCATTTTGCATAAGCAGGTGTCGTTCTTGGTCTTCTTGTCTGTGGCCTAACTCTGTGCTCTTCATTTATTTTGAAGACAAGCTGACTCACCGGTACTATACCAGAGCCAATTCTGCTAGAGTAATGGATCAACTTGAACAAGAGAGCAGAGAGCTGAAGGAAGAAGTCGCTCGTCTGAGTGCTTTGATGGAGCAGTTTCTGTCTGCTCAGAATCAACCTTCTCCACCTCCTGCAACTCCTCCCCAGAGGACTGTTATATCAGAAGTTGTCGCTCCGACTATGCCAGCTGCTAGTGCTCACTTTGTGCCTCATGCCGTGCCAGCCGGGTTTCCGTGGGGTATGCCTCCGGGTTTCATGCCAGATATTCCTGCTCCAACTTTTGCTTCTAGGCCGGCATCTAGCCCGGTCCTTGCTGCTGCTCCTCCTGTCGTGCATACCATTCCCAGGGTAGACAACACCATCTATCATTCTGAGCCGTCTGAGGGCCCAGATGTCAATGAGAAGATGGATGCGATGAATGATCAATTCCTTGAGCTGCGAAAGGAATTGAAGACTCTCAGAGGGAAAGATTTGTTTGGCAAGTCTGCTGCTGAACTTTGCCTTGTTCCCGGTGTTAAGAATCCAATCAAGTTCAAAGTTCTTGACTTTGAAAAATATAAGGGGAACACCTGCCCTCTCGCTCACCTGGTCATGTATGCCAGGAAAATGTCTACGCAAACAGATAACGATCAGCTTCTGATCCATTATTTCCAGGATAGTTTGTCCGGTGCGGCTCATCGCTGGTATATGAGCCTGGATAGTGCAAACATCCGATCCTTCAACGATCTTGGCGAGGCCTTCGTCAAGCAGTACAAGTATAATGTTGATATGGCGCCTGACCGTGATCAACTCAGGGCCATGTCCCAGAAGGATAAGGAGACATTTAAGGAGTACGGCCAGAGGTGGCAAGAGCTGGCAGCTCAGATCACTCCTCCGCTAGAAGAGAAAGAAATGACTAAGATCTTTTTGAAGACTCTTAGCTCATTCTATTATGAGCGGATGGTTGCGAGCGCTCCCTCTGATTTCACCGAAATGGTGAACATGGGGATGCGTCTGGAGGAAGGAGTCCGTGAGGGACGTTTGGCTAAAGATGAGAGCTCTTCTAAACGGTATGGGGCGTTTAAGAAGAAAGATGGGGAGGTACATGCTGTGCAGTCCCATGCTAAACCAAGAAGACCCTCTGTTCAGAGGAAGCCAGTACGTCGTACTAGCAATCAGCACCAGGTGGCTCATATAGCACCTGTTTTCAGGGATAATGCTCAGTACCAGCAGCCCAATCAGCATCAGCATCAGCAACAACCTCAGTATCAGCAGCAACACCGTCCACAGCAACAGGCTTACCAGCCTCGTGGCAGTACTAGTAACCAGGTTAACCTGAATTATGATAGGAAGAAGATCAGCTTCGATCCCATTCCTGTGTCATACGCTGAATTGTATCCTTCCTTGTTGGAAAGGAAACTGGTTACTCCCAGGGATCCTCCAGCTGTGCCTGCGAATCCGCAATGGTGGTATAAGCCAGATCATCACTGTGTTTATCATTCCGGTGCTCTGGGACATAATATCGAGAATTGCTACCCATTGAAGACTAAGGTGCAAGACCTTATGCGGTGCGGTATTCTGAGCTTCGAGGACTCAGGCCCCAATGTTACAAAGAACCCATTGCCCGAGCATGGGAAATCAGTGAACATGGTCCAGGGGTGCCCTGGGAAGTATAAAGTCAAATATGTGAGCCATATTCGACAGTCACTGGTCGAGCTGCATCGCTTGTTGTGTCAGTACAGCCATATGGAGCATGACCATGACAGATGCCGCATCTGTTCTGTTAACCGTCTGGGTTGTCGCCAAGTGCGAAGAGAGCTTCAAGAGTTGCTAGATGAAGGTACTATAGAGATTCTTCAGAACCGTAATATCGATGAAGATGAACCAAAAGTGAATGTTATTTCTCCTGTGTTCAAGCTGCCCGAGCCTGTTGTCATTCGTTATAATGGCAGCAAGCCGAAGGTCTCTCCTTCACTGATAATCAAGCCTGCAGGCCCTGTGCCTTATTCTTCGGATAAAGCAATTCTGTTCAGATACAATCCCGTTGCTGTGGAAAATGGGAAGGAAGTGTCGTTGCCTTCAACCTCTGTTACCAATATTGCTGATGTAAGTGGATTGACCCGGAGTGGTCGAGTGTTCTCCGCGCCTAAGCCTCATAGTGTTTCTGATACTGTTGAGCGTCCGGTTGGGACGGCTGTGAATGTTCAGAACCCGGCACTTGCTGTTGCCAAACCCTCCTCTGTACAAAAGACTCCTGATTCTTCTGTTGGCCCGAGTGGCATTGTGAATGAAGAATGTGATGAGATGTTGAGGCTCATCAAAAAGAGTGAGTACAATGTTGTAGACCAGCTTCTACAAACGCCATCCAAAATCTCCGTATTATCTTTGCTGCTGAATTCAGAACCCCATAGGGAGGCTCTGCAGAAAGTTTTGGATCTGGCGTATGTTGATCATGATGTCACCATAGAACAGTTTGACAATATAGTTGCAAACATGACTGCTTGCAACACTTTGAGTTTCTGTGACCCTGATCTCCCTGAGGAGGGAAGAGACCACAACATGGCTTTACACATCTCTATAAACTGCAAGACTGATGCCATGTCCAACGTGCTGGTGGACACTGGATCATCTCTTAATGTATTGCCAAAGACCACACTCTCTAGATTGTCATATCAAGGTCCTCCCATGAGGCAGAGTGGTGTTGTTGTGAAGGCTTTTGATGGGTCGCGTAACACTGTGATTGGGGAAGTTGATCTCCCAATCAAAATTGGACCCAGTGATTTCCAAGTTACCTTCCAGGTTATGGATATCCACACATCTTATAGCTGTCTCCTGGTTAGCCACTTGTCTTCTTTCTCGTATATTGACGCTGAGGATGAAGTTGGAACTCCTTTCCAAGCTTTATCTATTGATAAACCAATTGAGAAGAAGTCTCCTTCATTTGCTTCCTACCGTGATGCGAAACTGGCCATTGAATATGGTGCAGTTGCTGGTTTGGGGAAGATGATTGAGCTTGAAGACAATAGATCCCGGGTTGGCATTGGCTATTCGTCTGGGGCATTCAACGAGCTTGGGTTGTTCAAGAGTGGTGGATTCATCCATTCGGATCAACCTGAAGAAGCTGCTGCTATCTTGGAAGAGGATGCAGAGGATTTGAGCAACTTCATCATACCTGGTGGTGTCTGCCACAATTGGGTCGCTGTAGATGTTCCTACAGTCATCCATAGATCAGAGTAATGGTTCACTTTGTTCAAAACCCTTCTCCTATGCCAAAAGGAGAAGTGATGACATTGTTGGCAGCATTTAATACAATGATGTTTCATTCAATTAATGCATTGTCAAACATTTGTTTTTCCATTTGTTTTCACTTTTTTGCTTTTCGCATGAAATCAGTGATCACAAAAAACCCATAAAAACAAGAAAGCAAACATTTTTCATCTGCATAATGATTTGCTTGTTTAAATTCAAAAGCTTTTTCATTATCCAAAATCATTATGCAGGGATTTCTAAACCCATTGAACATAATGATCCAACGCCATCTCCCAATTTTGAATTCCTTGTATTTTAGGCAGAGGAAGATGATGTTGAAGGGGATTCCTGACGAGATTACCCATTTTCTTGAGCACGAAAAGAAGCTCATTCAGCTGTATCATAAGAATCAGCAAAACAGTCAAACTGGGGCATTACAAATGTAATGTTAAAAAAAAAAGAGAGGGGGTGAAAAATAAAAGAAAAAAATAAAAAAAAATCAAAAAAATTTTTTAGAAAAAAGAAGAAAGTATACCCTCAAAGCCCTAGTTGACTGATGCTGAATGGATTCAGAGTCGTTATGACCAGTTGAATTTGATTGAAGAGAAGCGATTAACTGCCATGTGTCATGGTCAGTTATATCAGCAGAGAATGAAGAAAGCATTCGATAAGAAGGTCAAGCCTCGTGTGTTTCGAGAAGGTGACCTCGTGCTCAAGAAAGTCTTGTCTTTCGCGCCCGATTCCAGGGGCAAGTGGACTCCAAACTATGAGGGTTCATATGTTGTTAAGAGAGCCTTTTCAGGCGGTGCTTTGATGCTTACAACAATGGATGGGGAGGATTTCACTCGTCCTGTGAATTCAGATGCAGTCAAGAAATACTTTGCCTAAAAAAAAAGAGTATATGCAAATGAAAAACAAAATAGCTCGCTAAGTTGAAAACCCGAAAGGGCGGCTTAGGCAAAAATGAGCGTCTCGGTGGAGAAACCGCAAGGGTAATCCAGGTAAAAATTAGAGATATGAAAAAAAAGTATATTTGCATCCCGCTAGATTGAGTACCTCACCCTGGGGCAATCTAGGCAAAAATTAGGGATTTTGGCAAGTAACTGCATCCTGACAAGACTTTCTGTTCCGCAGCTGTCTTTTCGTCAGAGGTTCTCGATTCGTCATCGACTGAAGCTTCGAATACATCGAGATTCAAATTGGTAGAGAAAGGATCATTATGTTCAATGTAGCCCTCTTCCAATATATATCACTGATTTCAAATTTGTACAGATCTATGGAGTCTTGCCATTTGCAGGCTACCATTCCATCAAGTCAATTTGAGCTTTTATCCAATTATTTGCACTCTTATTTGTTTCAATTCAACAAATGTTTTTGCATGTTTTAATTGATAAAATGTCATTGTTTTAAACAAATAAATTTTTTCAAATTTTTGTTTTAAACAAAGTGAACATTCACAATGATGAAAGGATACTCAAGAATCTCTCAGAACTCTCCCGAGGGTGGCATGATTTCCAACAGGTAAGACATTTGTTCATATTCCTGGCATTGATTGTATCCTCTTTTTCCTGCTTTGTTGTTAGGGGTTGTTCCCCAAGCGGAACTTTTGTTGGGGGTGCTCCCCTAAACAGAGTGTTATTGAAGACTTCGTTTTCTTCTCCAACAGTTTTCTCTCCCTAGCATGGGTGTTTTCCGTTTGTAAGTTTCGGTAGTGGGAGGTTTGAGACCCCAGTACCCCATCACTCTCCCCAGTGCAGTCGCCGGATGAGTTGTTGCTTCTTTCCTCAGCACAGTCGCTAGTGGAATCTGTGATATATCCCCAAAGTAGAGCGCTTGTGGAAGACGTCGTTTTTTCTCCAACAGTACTCTCTTCCCCGGCCAAGTCGCCAGCGGAGTTGTTATATCTCCCCATCAATGCGCTTATCCCTCCAGCAGGGCAGTGATTGTGTTCCTCCTCAGCAGTTGTGGGTGTTCTCCTCAGAAGGTGTAGCATTTGGTGGTTGATCCCCAACTCTTTTCCATATTCCCAGTGGACCCCTTAGTGGACTTCCCCAGTGGAGCCGTCAGTAGATTTGTGGTTTGGCGGATTGTATCTATTCAAAATCCCCAATTAGAGTTGGTATTCCCCAACAGAATCAGGGTTGCATCTGTGATAATCCCCTCAGAGTCTCCGTCAGAGCTGGTATCCTCAACAGAGTTGCTTTTGTGGCAGTTTCCGCTTGTTGAAACCTCTGTTTTCCCCAGTAGTTTGGTTGGTGGTCTATCATCCAGAGATTTGGTTGATTTCCTGATTGCTTTTGATCCTCAGTAGAGTGGCTTGTTGCAGAATCTACTTGTGTGATCTATTTGTCCTCTAGTGGGTGTATCCCCGATGGAATTGCTACTTGTGTTTTCCCCAGGTAGAGTGGCTTGTGCAACAGATTCTACATGGATGATTTGTTCTCCCAGTGGAGTTATTTGGAGTTGCTTTCATGGCAATTCTTGTTTGTGCAGTGAGCTCTTGTTCCCCTGCAGATCTTGGGATTTCTCCATTTCCCCAACAGATTTGTCTTTGTGGCCGTTGTTGCATGTTGTGACTTTCTGTACTCCAGTTGGGTTGATTTGTTGATCCATCACTCAGAGATTTTGTGATTTTCCTTGATATCTCTGATCTTTTGCCTCCCCGCAGATCTTTGCTTTTCAGCATGTGGATCTTCAGCAGATTGGCTTTCCAGTTGGTTTTTACCCTGGAAGTATAGTACCGGGCGTTTGATTCCCGGGCCTGTTTGTGTTAGAAATGTCTGTTTTGTCAGCATTCATCAAACATAAAATACGCATATTCATGCATAATCATAAAAACATTTAGATATTCATGTTGCATTTTTGCCATATATCTTTTGTTTGTTGTCTCTTGCTATGGGTGATATAGATCTCCAATAGATCTTCCCAAGCAGATGTCGGGTGTTTAAATCTCTCCATATAGAGTCAGCCCCATAAGCAGAAAGTGTCTGTCGTTCCTTCTGCAGTTCCCCACTGAGATATGTCCTCGTGGATGACGGTTTCTTCCGTTTCCTCCCAACATATATATTGGGATGGATCTTCCTATTTGAGTTATATCCTCATTAGGACGTGTCTTGATCCAGTCTGTCTTTTCGGATCGATCCCGAATTGGCTATTTGTCAGCTGTTTCTCGTGCTTCCCTGTGGAATAAATGAATAAATTGCCCAGTAACCGGCATTAATTCTTTTATCCCCAGCGGAATCTGTTTGGGCCTCTACCCTTATACCGGTAGTTGTAAGTCCTATGTTCCCTCTTCCTGGCGGAATTTATGGTTATATACCTTTTATTCCTCGGCAAGAGTGGGTGGTTTGTTATAAACCCTATTTTGTTTCCCATGTGGAATTGTGATTCTCTCATTCCCCACGCGGAGTTGTTGGTTTTCTACCCCGTATTCGGTAGATGTAAACCCTATCTTTTATCCTCATCAGAGTTTGATGGCTACTACCCCGTATTCGGTAGTTGTAAGTCCTATCTCTTTTCCCCTAGCAGAGGTAACCTTTGTGGTTCATTCTGGTTGTTGGTGGATTTTGTGCTGTTGTGGTTTTATTCCCAACGGAGTCTGTGCTTTTTGTGGATAATTGTCGGTTGCTAGCAATTTTATCCCCAGCCAGAGTTTTGGTATTCTACCCCGTACTCGGTAGTTGTAAACCCTAATTTCTCCCCTTTGCAGAGTTAACCTTGTTGTTCATCCTAACCTATGATGGTTACTCTTTGTGGTTATCTTCATTCAATATTCGATGTTGATATTCCTCCTTTTGCTTGTGGATAATTGTCGGTTGCTAGCAATTGTATCCCCAGCAAGTCTTCTGGATAATTGTCGTATGCTTGCAATTTTATCCCTTTTGAAGTCGCCACTGGGTCCTTTCACCGTTTGCTAGTGATTTGTTCCCCGGATTATTGATTGTTTATCAATATATCCCCAGCTAGTCTTTGTGGATAATTGTTGTTTACGCAATTCATCCTCAGCAGATCGCCTTTCATTTACCCGTTTGATTGGTAATGTTGGTTGTTCCTTTTGATCGGTCATCTTTATATACCTTGTCTTGGTATCCCGACGCCTTTCTTTTCGGTTGATTTATCCTTTATTAACCCAGTAACCGGTTGCGGATAATCTTCCATACGAGTATGTTATCCACGTTCTGACGGTAATGGATAATATATCTCATGCACTCTTCAGTCGAAGCCTTTTGTGTTTCCCCAGTCGAGTAAGATTCGTTATTTCCCTTTGCCGAGTCGAATATTTGTTGTTTCTCGGATAATTGCCGGATGCTTGCAATTTATCCTCTTTGAGTTATCTTTCGTTTACCCGTATGCTTGGTATCGATTGTCTCTCTTTTTGGTTGATCACCTATTATATGCCCTAACCGGTATCTCTGGTGTCTCTTCCTTTCGAGTATATTATTCACGTTCTGATGGTAATGAATGATATATCTCTTTCACTCTTTGGTTGGAATCCTTTATTGATCTTCCCCAGTAGAGTAAGATTCGTATTCTTTGTAGAATCGAATATCCATCCTTTGACCAGTTTGTGTTTTGGATGATGAGTGTTTTGGCATATATACCAATTCACGTTCTCGGCAGGTCACCTATTATATACCTCGGTATCCCTGGTGTTTCCTTCCATGCGAGTGTATTATCTACGTTCTGACGGTAATAGATAATATATCTCATGCGAGTATTCTATCCACGTTCTGACGGTAATGGATATTATATCTCATGCACTCTTTGGGTTTGTGTCCCTAGTTGAGTAGGATTCGTTTTCCCGTTGTGGATTCGAATGTCCATCCTGTAAGTCGATTTGCTTTTTCAAGCCCTCCTTTCGGATGATGAGTGTTTTGGCATATATACCAATTCACACTTTGGTCGGTCACCTATTATATACTTCGGTATTCCTGGCGTTCCTTCCTTTCTGCTCCCTGTTATGACCTTGGTCCTCTGTGGAGTCAGATTTTCCTGAGTTGATGTACCGATCTCAGATATTCATTCTTCCTGAGCTTGTTACCCTTATACCGGTAACACCTCATCTTGTTGCTTTTCCCAAGGAGAGTTTCTTTGCTAGACCTTCTCCAGTGGAGTTCTTGTGGTGATTTTTACCCTTTGCTGTATTGGTGTGTTCCCCAATATATGCGAGTTTCCCCGGCAGGGAGGTTCTTTGTGAATCTTTCCTGGTCTGAGTCCGGTTTTTTTGTCCGAAGTATCCTTTGTGGATAATTTGAGTCAGCTTGTGTCTTTCCAATGGATGTGTCTTCCTTTGGAAATCTTCTTTTCCCCAGTTTGAGTCCTTCACTCCCTAGTGAGGTCTCCAGTCCAATCGTGTTTTGTTCGTGCTGTGTCAGTTTTGTTTTTCCCAATTCAGAGTCGTGTCCTGCTCACGCATTCTTTCTTTTCTTATTATCCCAATAAGAGTCCCCGCAAGAGTCCTGTTAAGAGTCTCTGTTCCTGGTGAGTTTATTACTCCGATGGATTGTCTTTTCTTCTGTGTGAACCATATCCCTACAGAGTTTGTGTCTTTTGCATGCATACATCTGCATCATGAGGTCTCTTAGGGACCAAAATTTGTCTCATTACTGTTATTTAAGCCCATTCTACCACGTCAAGATGAAGATTTCTAAACTTCACTTCTCCGGCTAGAATGACCTTAAATAGGGGCATCTGTAAGACCCCAATTTTGGCCCTAAGATCCCTCATGGCATCATATCATATCATATCATATCATTGTCTCAAGGATCATTGTGCACCTTGCCTCCTTCCCTATGGGTGGGTTGTCTTTTGAGAGTGGTTTCTTGATCACCAAGCATGTTTAGCATTTGTATATCATTGCTTTTCATTTATTTACTAACCAAAAGTACAAAAATATTGTCATCTAACCTTGTTACTTGCAGATGAAGCACCATTAGGTCAAACCAGTCAAAGGCATTCATTGAGCCATAAATGGTGGCCATTCTGAAGAATTTGGGCACCATTGATCATTCACAAGAGTTCATATGAACCATGACATCATTTTGAATCAAGATCTCAAGTGGTAGAGGCTTGAATTTCATCTGATCTCAGCCAGGTCAACTGAAACCCTAGAAAAGTCAACACAAGTCAACTGTGCATTCCATCATGGATTTGAAGGTGGGAGAGGGTTAGAGAGACCTCATTCATGTCCATACAAGTCTCATTTGACATTTCAATCATCAACAATGAAGAATTTGAGGTCAGATGAAAGGTTTCCAAAAATAGTAAGTGACCTGTAATTTCAAACTGCCAAAAATGGGAAGGTCTTCTCCTCAAGTTTACATCATCAAGAAAGCTTCAAATGAAATTTTGTCCAACATGAAAGTTGAAGATCTTGCTCTCACCTTTCCAAAAAGTCCAAGAACATCCATTTCTCATGTGTGGTTGAAGAATTATGATCAAAACATGGCCAAGTGTGGATTGAACTTCCAAAGGGCATAACTTCTCAACCTTTGCTCCAAATCACATGGCTCTTTTTGCTAATTTCATGTCATGACCTATAATTTCACAATCTTGCATTACATTGCATCATTTCTCATTTCATGAACATTTGCAAAAATCTTGATTTTTGGAGGGAATTTCTAAAATTCGAAATTGGTAATTCATTTGAACATTTTCCAATTACCAATAGCTCCAAAATATCATTTTAAGTGAATTTGAACTAAATTCGTGCACTGTTCATGCACCATGCACATGCATAAGGGTGAAATGCAATTTTGGCCAAAACACCTCTTTTTGCTAATTCACTTAACCAATTAATTAAACATGTTTAGAGGGTGATTAGCAGAGGGTATTTAAGCCAAATCCTAACAGAAATTCAGTAACCACACTTCACAAATTCAGATCTAGAATTTTTGCTTTCACTTTTCTCTTATTTTTTTCTCTCAATTCTTGAATCAATTTGCATTTTCGTTACTTGATTCTTCATTTAACATCATCACTGAGCAACATTCAAGCAAGATCTACTTGAGTTCGTGCCATTTCAAGCTGTTCCAAGCAAGAGTTCATCAATGGTGAAATCTTCAAACTGTTGATTCAAGCTCAATAAAGCATCAAGAACTCCTCAAATACACTACATAAGCTTGCTGAAAGAAGATTGGATCACTGCAAGGCCAGGAACACGTGGAATTGCAAACTGCTCTTCAAGAGGTATGAAAATCGATCCTCTCCTTTCTTGATTTAGTTATGTGATTCGTGTAGATCTTTCTTCTGTGAGAACACTGAGCTAAAAACCACTTGATTCCATGCTATAATGAGTGAGATTCGATGATTTAATTTTTCATGATGATTCTTGATCCATTCGATTCTTGCATGATATGTTGTTATTTGATGAAATGCATGTTGATTCGTGTTGTGTGATGTTAGATCTTCATGAATATATGCTCAATTTGTGTTTCTGGTGACTTTGAATTTTTCTGGAAATTGGATGATGAAGATCATGAAGATCTTCATCGTGTTCTTCATTTGCTGGAAATTTCCAGCGGAATTTGTTATAACCTTCATAGCTTACTTGTGAATTTTCCTGAGGATTCCTGAGTTTTTCCTGCGGATTTTCGCTCCCAGCATGCATGCATGTGGCTAGGGTTTCGGTCTAAACGATCGTGTTTTGTTGTTGGCGCGCTTTCCATTTGAATTGGCGCATGCTTCGATTCCCCGCTCCATCACTTTTCCAAAATGCCTTGCTGATTTATTTTCTTTCCTTCATCCATGTTCATGCTATGTCATCATGTGATTTTTAATTTTCCTTTCACTTTGAAAAATCATAACTCCATAAATATGCATCCAATTAATGTGTGGTTTTTTTCATTGTTCTCCTCATGATGTCTACTATTTTATGGATATTTTTCCAGAATTTGTGCACGGTTGAAATTTGTTTTAGCCTAGGGTTTATGTTTGCATGTCATACCTTTTACCTTGCTTGCTATTTTCTTTGTGAAATGATGATGGTTGATCCAATGAATGTGAAAATTGACATGCATAAACTAGACATCCTAATGGTCATTTTGGTTTATAGTTTGCATTTTTCTCATTTAAGGATGTTGAGTTATGATGTGATTAATGGAGGTGTGACAATGTGTGTCACACCATTTCTTATCCAATTTCCTGATTTTCTTTACCATGCCAAATAAAAGCCAATTGATCTGAATTTTTGCATGATGCTACTCCTGGATGTTAGGATTGATCACGATTGTTCGTAGAATTTTTGGATCCATTTCCCATTTGTTTGAGATTTTCTTTGCTGGTTGGTCATGTTTGGACTTTTGATGAGTGTTGAACTTCCATGATTTGTGAAATTCTTATGCTTTATCATATGAACTTGAACTTTTGCACATGTCTTCTAGACACATTGAAGTTTGTCTTGGCTTTGGTTTGAGTCATTTATCACTTGTCATCTCTGTTTTAGGATTGCCTTAAGTTGATGTATCAATTTGTGCTTCCTTTGAGCTTGTTTATGCTTACCTTGACTTGAGGAATTTCTTTGACATGCTTATACTTGTCCAAATGCCATGATTTTTGGTGTGTAGATCATTGGATGTGTGCTGTTTAGCCATGATTTTTCTTGAGATTTATTGAACCATTTTGGAATTAATATATGCCGTTGATCATTCTGTTTGCTTCAATGTGATTCCAACTTGCATACTTTGACATGATTGCTTTATGCAATGAAATTGGTTGATGATATTGACATGAGACCACTTGGATATTGTTCTTGGTTGATTAATCTTGATTCATGTCAATTTTCATGTTCTGTTTTAAATTTTTTCTCCTTCTTTAACCCTAGGCCTTGTCCTAGTGGTTTGCTTCTCATGTTTGAGTTTGTTTTCAGGACAAGAAGCATATGGCCTTGAGGAGTTTGATTCATTTGCTCATTTGGATTGATATTTGATTGATGTTGATTAACATTAAGTTGTTTTGTAGGTGGATTAGCTCCTTTGAGTTGAGCTTGTGCTTTGCTTGATGCATTGTTTGTGTACAGTTGACTGTCTGTTGTCTGTTGACTTTCTTTTTTGAATTGAGTACTGATTGAATTGGATTGTTTTCAGGTACCTTAGTTTCTATAGTTCCTTTGTGAACTTGCTTTTGCTTTGCTTAATAGCTTGAGCATTGAGGTATAATGTCTCTTCTTCATGTAGTCTGGAAGACCTGGCCTGTTACTTGGCCAGGCACCTGTCTGAAGTCCTCCTTAAGAGGCAATGCTTGTGATTGTTTATCTTTGTCCCCAAGCAGGAAAAGTCCTTTTGATAAGGCAATTGGTAGATAGAAGAGATGTGTAGTCCATCTCCTACTATTCTGTGTGTCATCCCTTTGCTCACATTACATGTTGTAGCATTGTGGATTTTAACCCAAGATCTATAGAGTCATTAACTTGTGGAGAGAGTTCCAGCTTTCTGAACTCCCACACCTTCTATCATTCAAAGCTCTCCTTGGCCAGGGATAAGAGCAATGAGGCACACCCCTCATATCCTTTCATCTGCTTCACCTTAACTCTCAATGTTAAGGTTAAGAGCACCATTTACCCCATTCCAGTTGACTTTAAAGTCTAACCCTTGCTTGAGCCTAATTGCTTGGGTATAGTGTGTGCTAAATGACTTTGTTTGATTGATTGCTTGTTTCATCTGTACATGTTTGCTTGTTTGCCTTTGTGCATTTATCATCGTTAATTGTTCATTATTGCATGATCATCATTTCATATCCTTGTGAGACATCTTTGTTTGTCCATTGAGGAAGCAACTATAAGTCCATTCATTGGCCATTGTTCCTATGATTTGGAAGGGATTGAGTGTAAGACCATTTCATTGGCCACATATGTCCTCTTTGCTTAGTGCTTTTGTTTGTTTGTTGTATGTGAGGATGCAATTGTAAGTCCATGTTGTTGGCATTTGTATTCCCATGATCATATATTGGAGATTAGAGTAAGCCCAGATAGATTGGCATCTGACATCCATGTTTTGTTTTGTTTTAGGAGATTGGAATAAGTCCATTTATTGGCATCTGATATCCATGTTTTGTTTTGCTTTAGGAGGTTGGAATAAGTCCATTTATTGGCCTCTGACATCCCTGTTTGTTTTAGGAGACTGGTGTAAATCCATTGATTGGTATCCGGTATTCACCTTTGTTGTGAGATTGGTATAAGTCCAGCAATTGGCATCCGGTATCATTTGTTTTGCTTATTTGTTATTGTTCATTTGCCTATTCCTAAGGACACACTTGAATCATCTTCTATATGATTTCAAGAGGTGAACTTCTGAGAAGTTTTACACTCCTTCATCCACACCCTTTTGTTTCCAAAAACTCCCTTTTCACATTGTTAATTCAAAGCTTTGAACTATTGTGCAAACATCTTCATGTCTTTTCAAATTAGAAACCTGGACCCTAAGTCCTTGACTTTTTCAAACTTCACTTTTCATGACACTTCTTTCTGAATTGAATACTAATCATACTTTGACCATATTTTGTAAATACTCATATTCAATTAACTTCACTCATTCAATTGTTTGGTGGCTTTGTCCATTGTTAATATGTTTTCACACATTAGCCATAGGTTTTAATTACCATAGTGGTTGATGTAAATCTTACCTTGTCCTTAGTGAGTTGATTGTAAGTCTTCCATACTTATTATAGGGTTAACCCCTCACTAGTATGTTGAAGCCGTCCTCGCATGGTGGATTGTTGATTCAGGTTGAGTTTTCTCCCATTGGTAATGAAAAGCCTTAGTGCTCTTGTTTTTAAAATGAACCCACTGATATTTTGGAAATCTTTTAGCCGAACTACGGCATTTTGATCCTTACCTTTCAAGGAAGGTACGTAGGCAACGGGTTCATCCGTTCAAACACAAAAACAATAAAAATTGTACATTCTTTTCTCATCTTCCCAATCATGTTTTCACAATATGTCATAAACAAATAAACTTTTTTATACAACAAGTGTGAAAAGGGCTCCCTAGGAGTACCTAGGACGTTTTGGGTGCCTAACACCTTCGCATTGCGTAATTAACCCCTTACCCAGATTCTCTGATCTTTTCATTAGTTTTCTATGTGTAAAACTTCTTAGGCTTTTGTTCGCTTTTTAGCCATTCCTTAGGACAAATAAAAGTGCGGTGGCGACTCGATTCTTTGTATGCTTTGCTTTTGATTTAGTCAATAAGTCATAAAGTGACGAATACACCGCTACAGCAAGGCACAGTCAAAGCACAGTGAAACTAGGGTTTCCTTGGGAAACAACCTTCAAGCCCTTTGGGTTATCTTGATCAAATTGGAAAATTGATATACTTGGGAGACATATATGATGATTAGTAACTTTGTGGACCATTTCCATGCTTTTTCGCATCTTCATTTAGCCATTGCATTGGGCTTAGGAGCCTCCTAGGAGCATTGTGAAGCACATGATCACTTGAGCTTCAAAACAATGAAAGGTAGTGGAATATTTTTTGTGCTTTTGATTAGTAATCAAATAAGAAAAGCAATAAAATACAATTCAAGCATGCTTGGTGATCTCAAATCACTCAAACAAGTCCCAAGCCTAGGGTTAAGGAGCCAAACATGCTATGATCCTTGAGGCAATGCCCTTGTGCAGTAACATGATGCCATGAGGGATCTTAGGGTCAAAATTAGGGTCTTACAGATGCCCCTGTTTAAGGTCATTCTATCCGGAGATATGAAGGTTAAAATCTTCGTCTCGACGAGATAGAATGAGCTTAAATAATAGCAAAGAGACGAATTTTGGTCCCTAAGAGACCTCATGATGCAAATGTATGCATGCAAAAATAAAATCTTCATGGTGAGTAATTTCCACAAAGGTAAAGAAATCGGGAGAAACTGAAGATCCATAGGAGTAACACACTCACTAAGGAGACAGAGACTCAAGGGGAAATAAGGTAAAAACGCGTGAGCAGGTCACGAATTGAAAACTTGATGGGAGACACGAAGGGATTCCACGAAAATAAATCGATGGAAAGACTCGAGCTGACGCAAAGATGCATGTATTGGGGAGTATGCCAATACAACAAAACTATTCACAAAGGATACATCGGATAAAAATACAGACTCAAACGGGGATGTCCACAAAGGACTCAGCTGAGGAAGAAGCAACGAGATATTACCGGTTACTGGGTAATAAACTCAAAGAGAGACATGTTATCAAAACACCAGTTATTGGGTGAGAGAACAACACGCTCAGGGGGAAAGAATATCTAAGACCGCTATAAGGGTGAAAGATATCAATCATCTGAAACATCTGAGGATGACCCAAAAGGCACATCTCAACTCAGGAAAATCTGACTCCATATGGGACAAAAAGTCATAATAGGGAGTGGAGGAAGGAACACCAGCGATACCGGCTACTGGGTATATAATAGGTGACCAACCAGGCGTGAATTGGGAACATATCCAAGACACTCATCATCCAAAATGAGGGCTGAAAAAGCAAACTCGACTTACAGGATGGACATTCGATTCCACAAGGAAATACGAATCTTACTCGATTGGGAAAGAAAAAGACTTCGACTGAAGAGCGCATGAGATATATTACCTACTACCGTCATATGGGTAAAAACGTAGATAACATACTCGCATGAAAAATTATCCGCAACCGGTTATTGGGTTAATAAAGGATAAATCGACCGAAAAGAAAGGACATCGGGATACCGGTTACTGGGTATAAAATGATGACCAATCAGAAGGAGAAGCAACCATTACCAAACAAGGGTAAATGAAAGATGATTTGCTAGGGGTAAATTGCCTGACAAAAGCAATTATCCAAAAGATATATCACCAGTTACTGGGTGGTATACTCAAAAATGAAGGAAAACCAATACCGACTACCGTGTAAAGATTACCAATGAACAGGGGATTACATCTACCTGTTACTGGGTAGAAAACCATAGAAATATGACTTACAACTACCGGTTATTGGGTAGACGGCCACAAAATCCGCTGGGGAAAGAATGAACAATTACTGGTTACTGCGCATTTGAACAACTAAACCATAGGGAACTGCAGGGGATAACAAGAAAGGAATCAATCTAGGAACAAACTAGAAAGACCCAATCAAACAAGACTCAACCCGATAAGGATGTAACTCAGGGGAGTAATTCCATCCCGATACACAACTGGGGAGGAAACCGAAACAATAATCATCCACGAGGACATAACTCAGTGGGAAAGAAAGAAGAAAAGATAGACACTTTCTACCTATGGGGCTGACTCTCTATGGAGAGATCAGACACAAACATCTGCTTGGGGGAGAAAACTTCACCAATAGCAGGAGATAACAAGCAAAGATATATGGCAAAGAATGCATCATGAATATCTGAATGCTATGATTATGCATGTATATGCATGATTTGTGAATAATTAATGCTGACAAACAGACACATCTAACACAAACAAGTCCAAGAATCACGAACAGACACTCGGTAAACGTCTCTACAAGAAGGGTGAAACCTACTAGAGAACTCAGCTTTGGAATAACCCGAGAAGGATGAAAATAAATCATCGGGGATATCAAACCCTATCCCAAAGCCACACTTACTGAGGATACAAAGAAGATGTATTCAGGAGCAGCGAAAGAAGATGATCAAACAGAGAACTCAACTCTGATGGGGATTATCTCTGGAATAAGGGTAAACAAGGGAAGACTTTAACCATAGCTGGGGATAGGCAAAGTCAAAGCTTCCAACTGCAGGAGATAACACTCTGCACAGAAGAAGTCTTCGAGGAGCAAACAATCCTAACATAAGGAAGATGCAGAAAATTTGTCAGGGAGTTTCCATCAACTCTCTTGGGGACAAGTGGTTTAAAAACAATAAGATCCGCCGGAGAAGAACTCTACTTGGGGAAGCTTATCAAGGAATGATGTGAAACTCCGTGGGGAACAAACATGAAATTCTGGTATCAGATATGAGATGTCGAAGGTAATGTCACGACACTAATATCTGAATAATACAAACAAGATAAAGATAAAGAACAGTAATGCAAGAGACACAAACAATTGTTAACCCAGTTCGGTGCAACTCACCTACGTCTGGGGGATACCAAGCCAGGAAGGAAATCCACTAAAATAGAATCAGTTCAAAGACTCTCAATAAACAACACAAGTTATAGTCTTTTTCACCTAATCTCTACCCGTGTGACTTCTACCTAAGAACTCTTAGATATGAGATCCCATCTCACTCCCCCTCAATCACACCAGTGATATAAACAAGAATTACAATGAAAATAAGACACTCTTCAAAGACACACACTTGATCTTAATTAGCAGCTTCAATCAAGTAGACACACACTCATGCTTAAAAGCTTTGAGTGACAAATTATAACTCAAAAATCAGACCAATTCAATCATCTATGGATGAATTGAATGGCTTACAAGTCACACAACCACACAAGACTTAAACCCTTATTCTCTCTGAATATTTCGCTCTGTATATCTTGTGTATCAAATCAGGTTTTCCATGTACTTTTTATAGAAGCAGTTTGCTGGGCTTGGACATCATAAAACCCTAAAACTATTTTCCTTTTAAATCTTCTCATGACAGCTGATTAGATCTCTTTGGAAAATAAGTAAATCACGTTGTAATTAATGATTGAATGCGTGTGTAAATCATATCTTCAATCATACATAGATTGCCATTAAAAACGCAATCACATAATACATAACATTCAGACTGAATGTTCTATATACAGATGTCATGACATCGGGTCTGACATCCTGGAACAATCCTGCATAATTCCATTTTAAATATCCAGCAGGTACATTATATCAGATGTCATGACATCGGGTATGACATCCTGAAACAATCCTGCATAATTATATTTTTAACGTCCAGCAGGTACAAGATATCTTATGTTAAGACATCACATGTGACTTCTTGTGAACAATCTTGGTTTTACCAAAATTGCTGCCAACACCTAGAACCAACAAAACACCAATCATATGTACATCAATCAAAACACTCCCTTTTATCTGCCGGAGAGGACACTCTGCAAAGGGGAATAATAGCATTTTGCTCCACTAGGGAAGGAAATGAACATTTTCACCACCAGCTCTTAATGCTAGAAGAAATCTCCAGACTCGGAGGAGATACAAACATCAAACTCTGATCCGGCAACCCTACTGGGAATAAGATGTAAATGCTCTTGAGGAAACTACCATTGCTGGAGAAATTGGAAATGAATCCTTCATCACCAAGCGACATACCGGGGATACCTCTTTTCAACATAAATGAAACGGGAAATAAGCCCTTCATCAACTGTACTAGGCAACTTCCTACTGAGGAGACAATTATCTGGAAAAATAGCTCTGCGGGGAATACATGCTTACTCCATTGGAGATTCTTAATCATACAGGGGAAAGACAACCTTCCTCGTGGGTAGATAGTCAGGATAATGAGACAAGGAATATTCTCAACTTAAAGCATATCAACTTTTATCAATCTATAAGGGATTTTAGGTCAGTCCACACAAGGGATGACAACCATACAAATGATAAAACACAAATGCTAGTGCCTGATACAGAGGGATACACATCTCTAAAATATAGAGGAAAAAATTTGTAAACGAAGGGACTATTCACAGATCAACCATATACCAATCATGGATTGCTAAAACTCCGTGGGAGAAACAAGTATATATACACAAACAAACTACCGGGAATGTACTAAATGAACATCCAAAAACCTGCTAGGGGAAAACAATCCATAAGCCAGATCAATCCACTGCCATCAAGGAGAACTTCCCATACCAGACTCTCTGGGAAGCTGATGATGTATTATTCTTTCTGCGCTCGGTTGAGGAGACAACTTGAAAGTTGATGAAGAGGATATAAGGAGTAAGAACGCCAGAATATGAACAAATGTCTTACCCTTTGGTGATCATATCATCCTTGGAAACGCACTGAGGACATTCCACTTATCCTTTCCGTCATTGTGAATGTTCACTTTGTTTAAAACGGTTTATTCATGAATTAAAACATGCAAACATTTGTTAAACAAAAACAAATAAGAGTGTAAAGAATTGGATAAAGGCTCAAATTTATTTAAGAGAATGGTAGTCCGCAAATGGCGAGACTCCATGGATCTTTACAAATTTGAAATTGGTGATATACATGGAAAAGGGCTACATTGAACATAATGACCGTTTCTCCACCAACTCAGAATCCACTGTATTCGAAACTTCGATTGATGATGACTGAGCGAGAATCTTTGACAGATGACAGTTGTAGAACAAAGTCTTGTGAGGATGCAGTTACTTGTCAAATCCCTAATTTTTGCCTAGATTGCCCCAGGGTGAGATACCCAAACTAGCGGGATATACATCCATTTTTTTATGTCTCTAACTTTTGCCTGGATCTCCCTTTCGGGTTTTCAATCCACTGAGATGCTCATTTTTTCCTAAGCCGCCATTTCGGGTTTTCAACTTAGCGAGCTATTCTGTATTTTTTTAGGCAAAGTATTTGTTGACTGCATCTGAATTCACAGGACGAGTGAAATCCTCCCTATTCATAGTTGTGAGCAACAAAGCGCCGCCTGAAAAGGCTCTCTTAACAACATATGGACCTTCATAGTTTGGAGTCCACTTACCCCTGGAATCGGGCGCGAAAGACAAGACTTTCTTGAGCACGAGGTCACCTTCTCGGAACACACGAGGCTTGACCTTCTTATTAAATACTTTCTTCATCCTTTGGTTATATAACTGACCATGGCACATGGTAGTTAATCTCTTCTCTTCAATCAAATTCAGTTGGTCATAACGACTCTGAACCCATTCAGCCTCAGTCAACTTGGCTTTCATCAAGAATCTCATCGATCGGATCTCGACCTCTACAGGGAGCACAACCTTCATGCCATATACAAGGGAGAAAGGGGTTGCTGAAGTGCGGACAGATGTACGATAGCCATGCAAAGAAAATGGCAACATCTCATGCCAATCTTTGTACGTAACAACCATCTTCTGAATAATTTTCTTGATGTTCTTGTTAGCAGCTTCAACAACCCCATTCATCTTGGGTCTATAGGGAGAAGAATTATGATGTGCAATCTTGAACTCGCTACACAACTCTTTCATCATCTTATTGTTCAAGTTAGATCCATTATCAGTAATGATCTTGTCTGGCACACCATATCAGCATATGAGTTGGTTCTTGATAAACCTCACAACCACCTGCCTGGTCACATTTTCATACGATGCTGCTTCAACCCACTTAGTGAAGTAATCAATGGCTACGAGAATAAAACGGTGACCGTTTGACGCCTTAGGCTCAATCTTGCCAATCATGTCAATTCCCCACATGGAGAAAGGCCATGGTGAGGAAATAACATTCAAAAGTGTCGGGGGAACATGAATCTTGTCCGCATAAATCTGGCACTTGTGGTATTTCTTTACGTATTTGCAGCAGTCAGACTCCATTGCCAACCAATAGTAGCCTGCTCTCAACATCTTTTTTTCCATAGCATATCCATTGGAATGAGTACCAAATGAACCCTCATGGACTTTAGTCATCAACAAGTATGCTTCGTGTCTATCCACGCATCTGAGTAGAACCATGTAAAAACTACCAGATAATCTCCTCAAAGTCTTCTTATCTTTAACAGATGTCCCAGGCGGGTAAGTCTGACTTTGGAGAAAGAACTCAATATCATAATGTCGCAACCTGAAAAATACAGTGCGCGAAAAAACAACCGGCGAAAGAAAATGACAGAAGAGTCGCCACCGTGCGTTATTCATCCCAAAGGAGGGAAAGGAAACGCTCGAAGTAAACCTGAAAAAGGAAAGGACAAGACGGGGTCTTGCAACCAAATCTTGGGTTCGGGAGTCGGTTATGCGAAGGGAAGGTATTAGCACCCCTACGCATCCGTAGTACTCTACGGGATCCACTTTTGTAGTTCTTGTCTAAAGGGTGTGGGTTTATCTAATGTGTTATTTAAAAAAAAGGGGGGTTAAATGAAAATGACTCGTGCGGATGTCGCATCCACTGCATACGTATCTCATTTGAATATGAGAATCAGAGTCTTCGTAGCTCGGCTACCTAGGGGTTGGGGGGATGTGTGCTCGCTAAGACATCGCGTCTTATGCCTACGTATCTCATTTGGCCTGAGAATCAGAGCAAAACGTAGTTCGGCTAACTATGGGGTTATGGATTGGGTTTTGGACGAACGACGTCACTACGCAATCTACCGGATGCTCGACCTTTGGAGACTTACTCGCCTGTAGTAGAAGGAGTTAACGTGTTGCTTTGGGTTTTAGGGTTTGGGATGCTCAAGGGCAAAAAGGCAGTCCTTGACGAAGGAACCGCGCTACCTGCAGGGATACGAACACATACAAAACAAACATGTATAAAGTAAATGAGCCAACAAGGGGCTCAGAAGTAAATAAACAAAAGAAAACACATGCCTCCTATCGAGGTCTTCCAGCTAAGAAAGCGATAAAATGCGGAAAAGAGGTAAAAGTACCACACGGATAAAGATCCAAAGTAACAGCAATTAAAGGAGTAAGAAACCCAGGGATCTCCCAAGCTAATGCCATCAAAGAAAGGTGAGTCAGTACAGGTAATCGGAATGAACCTCCAGGGGGTATCCCACAAATAAAGTGGGAAAACCACGCAAACCATCTCTGCAAGAGTCTGTGAGCCCTCACAAAAACTCAACAAAAGGGTTAGTGAAACACGATAAGCATTTTTTTCATAGATCTCCTTCGTTTCGATTCTTTGGCTGAATCTATTTCCTTTGATTCTCTGGCTGAATCTACTTCGATCTTCTGGCTAGATCTGAATTGTTGCGATTTTCGATCTTCTGGCTAGATCTTCTTTGTTTCGATTCTCTGGCTGAATCTACTTCGATCTTCTGGCTAGATCTGGATTGTTTTAATGATAAATTCCCATGATTAGGATCCCGCATCTGAGGCATGCGCTGGTTGACCCTCTTTTGAAATCTACACCCAACCTTCATATTAGATATGCAGCTTCGAGAATATTCCACTTTTGGGCTTCGTACATATTTTTCGGGCTAGAACATGTTGTAACGACTCCTCAATTAGACTTGGGCTTGCTGGGGAAATAAAGCTTGTAGGAGACTTCACTGGGGAATCTTCAAATTGAGCCTTAGGCTGGCTTACTGGAACACGATTCTCAGGCTGAATCTTTGAAATGACCCTCAGGCTGGAACACTGGAACACGATTCTCAGGCTGAATCTTCGAAAGGACCCTCAGGCTGGATCACTCACGCTTGATCCTCTGGCTGGATCTCATGACCTTGGTTGTAAAGTAATTCTTCAGTCTGCTTGGAAGAACCTGTTTATCAGCTTATGTGTATGCTTGATACGATATGCATGCAAATGCAAATGTTATGCATGGTGTAAAAAGAAATCTGCTTGGGGAAGCAAACTCCGGTAGGGAACAGATCGCTGTATCAATCCTTGAATGCTCTGTGGGGAATGATCCGTCTGCCGGGACCAATGAGCCACCAAAAATAAATTGGCTGTTTGAAAAGTTGACCTTGCGGGGGGAGTATCAACTATGGAAACTTTGTTCGGCGAGGCTCTGTGAGGAGAGTCTGTGGGGAAAACACTTCCTAGGGAAATGTCG